>NW_027254524.1:0-308362 GCF_044704955.1 Pristiophorus japonicus
GGGGGAGGAGAGTGGGGAGGGGAAGGGGAAGGAGAGTGGGGAGGGGAAGGAGAGTGGGGGGAGGGGGAGGAGAGTGGGGGTAGGGAAGGAGAGTGGGGGGGAGGGGGAGGAGAGTGGGGGTAGGGAAGGAGAGTGGGGAGGGGAAGGAGAGTGGGGGGAGGGGGAGGAGAGTGGGGGTAGGGAAGGAGAGTGGGGAGGGGAAGGAGAGTGGGGGGGAGGGGGAGGAGAGTGGGGGTAGGGAAGGAGAGTGGGGAGGGGGAGGAGAGTGGGGGAGGGGAAGGAGAGTGGGGAGGGGAGGAGAGTGGGGGGGAAGGGGAAGGAGAGTGGGGGGGAGGGGGAGGAGAGTGGGGAGGGGAAGGAGAGTGGGGGGAGGGAAGGGAGGGGGAGGAGAGTGGGGGAGGGGAAGGAGAGTGGGGAGGGGGAGGAGAGTGGGGGAGGGGAAGGATTGTGGGGAGGGGAAGGAGAGTGGGGGGAGGGGAAGGAGAGTGCGGGGAGGAGAGTAGGGAGGGGGAGGAGAGTGGGGGAGGGGAAGGAGAGTGGGGGAGGGGAAGGAGAGTGGGGAGGGGGAGGAGAGTGGGGAGGGGGAGGAGAGTGGGGGAGGGGAAGGAGAGTGGGGGGGAGGGGGAGGAGAGTGGGGGTAGGGAAGGAGAGTGGGGAGGGGGAGGAGAGTGGGGGAGGGGGAGGAGAGTGGGGGAGGGGAAGGAGAGTGGGGAGGGGGAGGAGAGTGGGGGAGGGGAAGGAGAGTGGGGAGGGGAAGGAGAGTGGGGGAGAGGGAGGAGAATGGGGGAGGAGAGTGGGGGAGGGGAAGGAGAGAGAGGAGGGGGAGTATGAGTGAGGGGGAGATGAGGGAGGGAGGGGGGAGGATGAATTTGCAGAATTGGCCTTGAATTAGTGAGTGAAATATAACACAGATAAATTGGAGGAATTACATTTTGGTGAGAAAAGCGGGTGAGGTCACTTATTACTTGGAAAATAAGACTCTAAATAGGGTAGAGGAGCAAAGGGATCTGGGAGTCCAAATACATTAATCACTAAACGTAGTGATACAGCTTAACAAGGCCATAAAAAAGCAAACCAGGCATATGGGCGAGAAGGGAATCGAAGGTTATGCTGATAGATTTAGATGAGGAGGCTCGAGTGGAGCATAAACGCCTGCATGGACTGGTTTGGCCGAATAGCCTGTTTTTTTTTTATTCATTCCTGGGATGTGGGCGTCGCTGGCCAGGCCGGCATTTATTGCCCATCCCTAATCGCCCCTTGAGAAGGTGGTGGTGAGCCGCCTTCTTGAACCGCTGCAGTCCGTGTGGTGAAGGTGCTCCCACAGTGCTGTTAGGGAGGGAGTTCCAGGATTGTGACCCAGCGACGATGAAGGAACGGCCGATATATTTCCAAGTCGGGATGGTGTGTGACTGGGAGGGGAACGTGGAGATGGTGGTGTTCCCATGCGCCTGCTGCCCTTGTCCTTCTAGGTGGTAGAGGTCGCGGGTTTGGGAGGTGCTGCTGAAGAAGCCTTGGCGAGTTGCTGCAGTGCATCTTGTAGATGGTGCACACTGCAGCCAGGGGGCGCCGGTGGTGGAGGGAGTGAGTGTTGGAGGTGGGGGATGGGGGGCCCATCAAGTGGCTGCTTTGTCCTGGATGGTGTCGAGCTTTTCGAGTGTTGTTGGAGCTGCACCATCCAGGCAAGTGGGGAGTGTTCCATCACACTCCTGACTTGTGCCTTGTAGATGGTGGGAAGGCTTTGGGGAGTCAGGAGGTGAGACACTCACCACAGAATACCCAGCCTCTGACCCGCTCTTGTGGCCACAGTATTTATGTGGTTGGTCCAGTTAAGTTTCTGGTCAGTGGTGACCCCCAGGATGTTGACGGTGGGGGATTCGGTGATGGTAATACCGTTGAATGTTAAGGGGCGGTGGTTAGACTCTCGCTTGTTGGAGATGGTCATTGCCTGGTACTTGTGTGGTGTGAATGTTACTTGCCACTTGTCAGCCCAAGCCTGAATGTTGTCCAGGTCTTGCTGTATGTGGGCACGGACTGCTCCATTATCTGAGGAGTTGGAAATGGAACTGTGGTGTATATCCTACGTAATCCTATGTAATTATAGGACAATCCCCCCCATCCCAGGAATCAGTCTGGTGAACCTTTGTTGCACTCCCTCTATAGTAAGTATATCCTTCTTTAGGTAAGGAGACCAAAACTGTGCACAATACTCCAGGGGGAGAAATTGGCTGTGCCTCATTTGGGGCGGTAAACCAGGTGGAGCGGTAATTTCAGCGCCTTGAAAAAGTTTGTGCCTCCCGCCCAGAAATTCATCAGAATCGGTGAAAAATCCAACAGGGGCGATAAATCAGCCCTTGCACACCACAGCTGGGGAGCACGGGGAGATAACCAACGTTTGGTCGGTACATTTTGCAGACCCATTGCGTACGCACGAACTCCGAGTCAGACCCCGGGAAAAGCCGAGGCTTAAAGTGCGTAAGTCTCAGTCACAGTCAGTGCAAGGTTTACACACAGCACGGTGTGGTTAAAGTTTTCCAAATCCCTTGTTCTCAACTTGCGCTGTTATGTCGGTCTGCTGCTGCAAACTGGGAGACTCACACACCGTGCTGTGTGTAAACCTTGCACTGACTGTGACTGAGACACACACCGTGCTGTGTGTAAACCTTGCACTGACTGTGACTGAGACTCACACCGTGCTGTGTGTAAACCTTGCACTGACTGTGACTGAGACTCACACACCGTGCTGTGTGTAAACCTTGCACTGACTGTGACTGAGACTCACACCGTGCTGTGTGTAAACCTTGCACTGACTGTGACTGAGACTCACACCGTGCTGTGTGTAAACCTTGCACTGACTGTGACTGAGACTCACACCGTGCTGTGTGTAAACCTTGCACTGACTGTGACTGAGACTCACACCGTGCTGTGTGTAAACCTTGCACTGACTGTGACTGAGACTCACACCGTGCTGTGTGTAAACCTTGCACTGACTGTGACTGAGACTCACACCGTGCTGTGTGTAAACCTTGCACTGACTGTGACTGAGACTCACACCGTGCTGTGTGTAAACCTTGCACGGACTGTTTTTCCAGTCATTGTTCTTGGCAACCGCTGAATGAGGCTGCCGTACCTAATTAACTGACCGGAGTGCAAGTGTAGGCATTACACCAGGACTGACGTCAGGATCGGAGCGATGGTCAACAACCGGACACTAATAGTTTGCGCCCCCGGTGAGCCTCGAATGAATTTTCGGTCGGGGCGCTAAACACTGCGCTCCCGGTCGGGAACCTCCTTTGCTCCCGTTAACGCCCTGTCTGTCCGCTAACTGAGGCGTCAGACAACCCAAACTCCATCCCCAGGTGCGGTCTCTGCAAGGCTCTGTATAATTGCAGTGAGACATCTTTACTCATACTCAAATCCTCTTGCAATAAAGGCCAACTTACCATTTGCTTTCTTAATTGATGCTAGTATATTCCCCCCAATCCCACGAGCCCTAATACAAAGCAAAATACTGCGGATGCTGGAATCTGGAGTATGCTGGAAATCTCAGCGGGTCAGGCAGCATCTGTGGCGAGAGAAACAGACGAAGGGTCTCCGCCCTGAAACGTTAACTCTGTTTCTCTCCACAGATGCTGCCTGACCCGCTGAGATTCCCGGCATTCTGCTTTTAACCCAAGAGCCCTAATTTTGTTTAATAACCTCTTATGCAGCACCTTATTGAATGCTTTCTGAAAATCCACTGGTTCCCCCTTATCTATTCTGCTAGTTACAACCTCAAAAATCTCTAACATGATTTCCCTTTCATAAATCCGTGTTGGCTCTGCCAGTCCTGTTATTATTTTCCAAGTGCCCTGTTACCATGTCCTTAATAACAGATTCTAGCATTTCCCCTACTACTGATGTGTAGTTAACTGTGCAGCTAACTGGTCTGTAGTTCCTCGTTTTCCCTTGCCCTCCTTTCTTAAATAGTAGAGTTACATTTTCTACCTTCCAATCCGCGGGAACCGTTCTAGAATCTGTGGAATTTTGGAAGATGACAACCAATGCATCCACTATCTCTATAGCCACCTCTTTCAAAACCCTCGGATGTAGGCCATCGGGTCCAGGGGATTTATCAGCTTTCAGTCCCATTCTTTTCTCCAGTACTATTTTTTTTACTAATACTAATTTCTTTGGGGCTGAAATTGCCACCTTTCTATAAGAGCCTCAGTGAGGCAGCCAGGGGTCGGTCAGGACCTCCGCTCGGTCAGCGTCGAGGGGCTGCCATTTTGAAAAGTGCCGTCCTTTATTTTTGGAGCGATGTATGGAACCCCCCCCACCGGCCGTCTTCCCGCCCCGACTGCCAGGTTGGCCCGACAATGATGGCCATGGGTTCGGCCGAGCCGCCAACAGGCAGCCTGGCACTACCTCTTGGGTGCCAGGCCGCCGGCCCCGCTGAAACCCTCCCCGGTGGCCCAGTGTTTGCCACTAACGTGGCTGCAGAGTTTGCAGTGGCCCTCCCCTTTAACTGATGACACGGAGCGACGGTCCTTCCGACCTGCCCTCACTTCCGCCCCGCTGACGACCGGAAAAAATCGACAAGGACCTGGAAACCGCCGGATTCTCCGCACCATGCATTGCGGCAGGAAAAGTGGGGAGGAGGGTCAATTTCAGCCCCATTAAATTCCACATTCTCGCTAGACCCTTGGTTCTCCACTATTTCTGGGGGCTTTTTTTGCGTCTTCTTCCGTGGAGACAGACACAAAGTATTTGTTTAATTTATCTGCCATTTCCTATTCCCCATTATAATTTCTCCTGTCTCAGCCTGTAGGGGACCCACATTTACTTTCGCTAATCTTTTCCTTTTTACATACCTATAGAAGCTTTTACTGTCTGTTTTTATGTCTCTCGCTAGTTTACTCTCATATTCTATTTTCCCTTTCTTTACCAATCTCTTGGTCCTCCTTTGCTAAATTCTAAAATCCTTCCAATCCTCAGGCTTACTGCTCTTTTTGGTAACATTATAAGCCTCTTCCTTTCATCTAATGCTATCTTTAACTTCTGTTGTTAGCCACGGTTAGACCACTTTTCCTGTGGGGTTTTTCTGCCTAAAAGGAATGTATAATTGTTGTAAGTTATGTACTAATTCTTTAAATGCTATCCATTGCTTGTCTCCCGTCACACTAGTTTCTCAATCTACCTTAGCCAACTCACCCCTCATACCTATGTAGTTTGCTTTGTTTAGATGTAAGCCCATAGTTTTGGATTCAACTAAATCACTTTCAAATTCAATATAAAATTCTATCATATTATGGTCACTCTTCCCTAAAGGCCCCTTTACGACAAGGGTATTAATTAACCCTTTCACAATTCTAGGTCTAAATAGCCTGTTCCACAGTTGCTTCTCAACATACTGATCAAGAATACCATCTTGTATACATGCCATGCCTTGATAGGACCTTCTTCTTGAACCACTGGTGGTTTGATACGACTGAGAGTCTTGCTCGCCACCTCAGCCAACAGTTAAGAGATAACCCCAGGAATCCCTATCCAACTGACCATCTCACTGCTCACAGGACCCTTGGTCCACTGACCATCTCCCAGGACCCTTGGTCCACTGACCATCTCCCAGGACTCTCGGTCCCATTGACCATCTCCGAGGACCCTCAGTCCCATTGACCATCTCCCAGGACGCTCGGTCCCACTGACCATCTCCCAGGACGCTCGGTCCCATTGACCATCTCCCAGGACGCTCGGTCCCATTGACCATCTCCCAGGACTCTCGGTCCACTGACCATCTCCCAGGACTCTCGGTCCCATTGACCATCTCTGAGGACCCTCAGTCCCACTAACCATCTCCCAGGACCCTCGGTCCTACTAACCATCTCCCAGGACCCTCAGTCCAACTGACCATCTCCCAGGACCCTCGGTCTCAGTAACCATCTCCCAGGACCCTTGGTCCTACTAACCATCTCCCAGGACCTTCAGGCCACTGACCATCTCCCAGGACCCTCGGTCCCACTGATCATCTCCCAGGACCCTCGGTCCCACTGATCATCTCCCAAGACCCTTGGTCCCACTGACCATCTCCCAGGACCCTCAGTCCCACTGACCATCTCCCAGGACCCTCGGTCCCACTGAGCATCTCCAGGACCCTCAGTCCCACTGACCATCTCCCAGGACCCTCAGTCCCACTGACCATCTCCCAGGACCCTCAGTCCCATTGACCATCTCCCAGGACGCTCGGTCTCAGTGACCATCTCCCAGGACGCTCGGTCCACTGACCATCTCCCAGGACTCTCGGTCCACTGACCATCTCCCAAGACCCTTGGTCCCACTGACCATCTCCCAGGACCCTTGGTCCCACTGACCATCTCCCAGGACCCTCGGTCCCACTGATCATCTCCCAAGACCCTCGGTCCCACTGACCATCTCCCAGGACCCTCGGTCCCACTGAGCATCTCCCAGGACCCTCAGTCCCACTGACCATCTCCCAGGACCCTCGGTCTCAGTGACCATCTCCCAGGACTCTCGGTCCCATTGACCATCTCCCAGGACCCTCAGTCCCACTGACCATCTCCCAGGACCCTCGGTCTCAGTGACCATCTCCCAGGACTCTCGGTCCCATTGACCATCTCTGAGGACCCTCAGTCCCACTGACCATCTCCCAGGACCCTCGGTCCCACTGAGCATCTCCCAGGACCCTCAGTCCCACTGACCATCTCCCAGGACCCTCTGTCCCACTGAGCATCTCCAGGACCCTCAGTCCCACTGACCATCTCCCAGGACCCTCAGTCCCACTGACCATCTCCCAGGACCCTCGGTCCCACTGAGCATCTCCCAGGACCCTCGGTCCCACTGAGCATCTCCAGGACCCTCAGTCCCACTGACCATCTCCCAGGACCCTCAGTCCCACTGAGCATCTCCCAGGACCCTCAGTCCCACTGACCATCTCCCAGGACCCTCAGTCCCATTGACCATCTCCCAGGACCCTCGGTCCACTGACCATCTCCCAGGACCCTCGGTCCCATTGACCATCTCTGAGGACCCTCAGTCCCACTGACCATCTCCCAGGACCCTCGGTCCCACTGAGCATCTCCCAGGACCCTCAGTCCCACTGACCATCTCCCAGGACCCTGGGTCCCACTGAGCATCTCCCAGGACCCTCGGTCCCACTGAGCATCTCCCAGGACCCTCAGTCCCACTGACCATCTCCCAGGACCCTCGGTCCCACTGAGCATCTCCCAGGACCCTCAGTCCCACTGACCATCTCCCAGGACCCTCAGTCCCACTGACCATCTCCCAGGACCCTCAGTCTCAGTGACCATCTCCCAGGACCTCGGTCCACTGACCATCTTCCAGGAGCTTGATCCCACTGACCATCTCCCAGGACCCTCAGTCCACTGACCATCTCCCAGGACCCTTGGTCCACTGACCCTCTCTCAGGAGCTTAGTCCCACTGACCCTCTCCCAGGACCCTTGGTCCCACTGACCATCTCCCAGGGCTCTGGGTCCCACTGACCATCTCCCAGGACCCTGGGTCCCACTGACCATCTCCCAGGACTCTTGGTCCACTGACCCTCTCCCAGGACCCTCGTTCCACTGACCATCTCCCAGGACCCTTGGTCCCACTGACCATCTCCCAGGACCCTTGGTCCCACTGACCATCTCCCAGGACTCTGGGTCCCACTGACCATCTCCCAGGACCCTCGGTCCACTGACCATCTCCCAGGACCCTGGGTCCCACTGACCATCTCCCAGGACCCTTGGTCCCACTGACCATCTCCCAGGATCCTTGGTCCCACTGACCATCTCCCAGGACTCTGGGTCCCACTGACCATCTCCCAGGACCCTCGGTCCACTGACCATCTCCCAGGACCCTCGGTCCACTGACCATCTCCCAGGACCCTGGGTCCCACTGACCATCTCCCAGGACCCTCGTTCCACTGACCATCTCCCAGGACCCTCAGTCTCGGTGACCCTCTCGCAGGACCCTCGGTCCACTGAACCCCTCCCCTCTCCCAGGACGGTCAGTCCCACTGAGGCAGTGCGGGGAGGGACGGGGAGGAATTCGGGAAGTGGGGGTGGGGGTGGGGGTGCGTGTCCTGGATGCGGCGGGTAGCAGTATCATTGCGGCTAAGTTCAGTCAAAAAACTCGCAGGTGGGTGTGTGCAGCGGCCCTTTAAGGACCTCTGGTCGCACCGACACAGGGCCGAGAAAGACCAGTGGCTGATTGCACAGCGGGAGTCTGGCCAACCTTGCTGAAAATGGGCACGGTGGGGGCTCCTGGTGTCGACACGGACCCCAAGCCTGCCCGAGATTCGGGCTACCTTCAATAAATGTCCCTGCCCCCTCCCGCCAAGTGTAGGGGCCACCTGGACAAGGGCGGGTAGCGGCTGTGCTAAATGTGCCGTCTTCGCGCCCGCTTCAGTCCGCCGCACGAATCGTGTGTCCCGCGCTGGGTGAGGGTGGCAGGAAGTTGAGAAATTTCAGCGTTTTGTAAGTAGCCAGAATAACAATTTTTGAAAAATCGCTTCCTGTAAGTCCCCACTCTGAAGATTTGCTGCCTTCACTGTTTTTTTATGTGTGTGTATATATATAATTTTATGATTAATCTCTGTGGAATGAAGCCTCTGTCCGCTTGTGCTTTGAGCCCAGGCCTTCAGCTGAAACACATTAAACAAGCCGATGACTTCATCCCTCAGATTTGCTGGGAACGGGAGGTTTTTCTGAGAGACAGAGTGAAAGAGAGAGACACTGTGTGAGGCGAGACCATTTGTTACTCAGAGACGCAGTCTCGCACACAGCAGCCCCTTTACAAAGGCAAACCCACTCTCTCGCTCGTGTGTGTGTCTTGTAATCTAAGTCACAATCACTGCTCGTTTCTCCAATCCCCCACCCCCAGACCCAGCCAACACAATCTCCTGCGATTAAAACGTGTCTGTCAGCGAGTGTTAACATCAAGGTACAGGGGATCTGGCAGAGCCACACGACTCTGCAACTCGCACAATCTGTCTCCCTGTGTGAATACTCATCCAAAAGCAGCACGTGTTGTGTGGGTGTGTGAGTGTGTGTGTGTGAGTGAGAGAGTGTGTGTGTGTGAGTGTGAGTGTTTGTGAGTGTGAGTGTGTGTGTGTGTGTGTGTGTGTGAGTGTGAGTGAGTGTGTGTGAGTGAGAGTGAGTGTGTGTGTGTGATTGTGATTGTGTGTGAGTGTGAGTGAGAGTGTGTGTGTGTGTGAGTGTGTGTGTTTGTGAGTGTGTGTGTGAGTGAGAGTGTGTGTGTGTGTGTGTGTGTGTGAGTGTGAGTGTGTGTGAGTGTGTGTGAGTGAGAGGGAGTGTGTGTGTGTGTGATTGTGTGTGAGTGTGAGTGAGAGTGTGTGTGTGTGTGAGTGTGTGTGTGTGTGTGTTTGTGAGTGTGTGTGTGAGTGAGAATGGATGTGTGTGTCTGTGAGTGTGAGTGTGAGTGTGTGTGAGTGAGAGTGAGTGTGTGTGTGTGTATGTGATTGTGTGTGAGTGTGAGTGAGAGTGTGTGTGTGTGTGAGTGTGTGTGTTTGTGAGTGTGAGTGTGTGTGAGTGAGAGTGTGAGTGTGAGTGTGTGTGTGTGTGTGTGTGATTGTGTGTGAGTGTGAGTGAGAGTGTGTGTGTGTGTGAGTGTGTGTGTGTGTGATTGTGAGTGTGTGTGAGTGTGAGTGAGTGTGAGTGTGTGTGAGTGTGAGTGTGTGTGATTGTGAGTGTGTGTGAGTGTGAGTGAGTGTGTGTGTGTGTGTGTGAGTGTGTGTGTGTGTGTGATTGTGAGTGTGTGTGAGTGTGAGTGAGTGTGTGTGTGTGTGTGTGTGTGTGAGTGTGTGTGTGTGTGAGTGTGAGTGAGTGTGTGTGAGTGTGAGGAGGTGCTCTCCCTGCTGGGAGCAGGAGGATACCACAGACCCAGCCACATCGCAGCAGAGAGATGCCAGGTAGCAGAGAGCTATACATTAAACGGGAGGAGGTGAAGTTGAGGGAGAAATAAGAAAAGAGAGAGGGAGCAGAGGCCTGGCAGGCAGTAGCAAGTCTCTACTATTAGCCATGTGCAGAGATCGCAATCGCTCCCACCTCCAACTGTTGGTTTCGGGGTCTGGTTTCACAGCAATCGGAATTGCCGGTGATTGAGGTATCTCAGCACTCTGCGCAGGATAACCAGTTGTGCTTGGATCCTGCCCTGTGTGTGTCTGCATTACCTCATCCACATTTCAGAGCAAAGTCACGGTGCTCAGGTGATTTAAGAGCTGTTCCACCTAATTCTGTCTCCTCTCAACTCTGCTCAAAACTTAAAAGCTGAGTTTCGCCGGTTCAAAGTTAAGACGGTCGTATAAACTGCGGTCCCTCTCTCTCGGTCTCATTCTCTCTCTCACTCTCTCTCTCTTGCTCCTCACTCTCTCTCTATCCCTCTCGCTCTCTCTCTCTCTCTCTCACGCTCCTCTCTCTCTGTCTCTCTCGCTTTCTGTCTCAGTCTCTCTCGGTCCCTCTCTCTCTGTCTCTCTCTCTGTCCCTCTCTTCCCCACCCCTCTCTCTCTCTCTGTCTCTGTCCCTCTCTCTCTCTGGCCCTCCTCCCTCTCTCTCTCTCTCTCCCTCTCTCTCCCCCCCGCCCTCTCTCTGTCTATCTGTCCTTCCTCCCTCTCTCTCTCCATCCTCTCTCTCACTGTCTCTCTCTCTCTCTCGCTTTCTGTCTCAGTCTCTCTCTCTGTCTCTCTCTCTGTCTCTCTCTCTCTTTCTGTCTTTCTCTCTCTGTCCCTCTCGCTCCCTCCTCTCCCTCCTCTCTCTCTCTCTCTCTCTCTCCCTCCCTCTCTCTTTCTCTCTCTCTCTCTGTCCCTCTCTCTCCCCCTCCTCTCTCTCTCTCTCTCTCTGTCCCTCTCTCTCCCCCTCCTCTCTCTCTCCCCCTCTCTCGCTCTCTCTCTCTGTCTGTCTGTCTCTCTCTCCCCCCCTCTCTCTCTCTCTCTCTCTCCCCCTCCTCTCTCTCTCCCCCCCTCTCTCTCTCTCTCTCTCTCTCCCCCTCCTCTCTCTCTCCCCCCCTCTCTCTCTCTCTCTCTCTCTCCCCCTCCTCTCTCTCTCCCCCTCCTCTCTCTCTCTCTCTCTCTCTCTCCCCCTCCTCTCTCTCTCTCTCTCTCTCTCCCTCTCTCTGCTCCTCGCACATGCTTTGATTGACGAGCGTGACTTCATTCAACAGCCGAGCCCTGTGCCTGGGACCAAACACACAGCGAGCCGAGAGCAGGAACTATGCCAGCTCTGTTCTTCCTCCGCTCCTTCCTTATCAGGCTGCTGACGAGCGAGCTGGCCCTCTCTGCCTTGCAGTTTGTGAGGAAGTGGCTGACCCGAGCCGTGTCCCAGCTCACCCCGTTGCTGCGCCGTGCCTGGGCACGCCTGCGCTCCGCCGAGTCCAGGGACGCCATCCTCTCCTGCGTGCTGTGCGTGCTGAACATACACAAGAGGGACGCTGACCGCTGACTGCCCGCCTTTCACCGCCGAAGCCTCGCTCCTGGCCGCGCTCTCGTGCCACCATGCCAGGCGGGGTGTCGCGCAGAGTACAACCGTTCACTGTGGGCACCAGGCTGTCCGCCCCCTGGGTGCCTTGGCAGGCCCTGCCTCCCGGGGCCCAGCGGGGGGGCGACGACCAGGCTCCCCCCTCCTCCTCCCTCCTGCCGCGCCCGCCCTTGGGGCTGAGCCAGCGCCCGGCGCCCGCCACCCGGGACGCCATCGCCAGCTCCGGGGAGGAGGAGGGGGAGGCGGGGGTCTCCCGGGCCATCAGGAAGATCAGCATCTCCACCTCGCCGGAGGGGGATCGCCGGGGACCAGCCGAGGGGCCGGGCCAGGCGGCCGCGACATCGCACAGCAACGCCAACAACAACAACAGCAGCAGTCGTCGTCACGCAGCGACAGCGGGGCCACACATCATCAGCTTCAACTCCCGCAGCCCACCGCACTCCCGCCTCAAGGTAAGACGCACCGCGCACCGGGCATAGCGCGCCGCGCACCGGGGGCTTCGCACCAGCCTCCAACACTCGCCACTTCACCAACGGCCCGGGCGGGACAGCGAGGGTTTAACCCTGCAGTGACCAGCCTCAACCCCTGTCTTAATCCGTCGCTGCAAACTTGGTGGCTCTCGTGATTGTGGGCTGCGACATTCTGACAATTGGCCCAAGCTCCCTGCTCAGAGGGCTGCTAGCGTCATGTCTCTGTCCCCGCGGGGATCGCCGCAATCTTCGGCTCGGCTCACAGCCTGCTTTATGTCACCGGAGCGCTCACCACCAATCTGATGCCGCGGCACTCCAACTGTTCTCTCTCGCCAGTTAGCACGCAGGTCTCAGATAAAACCCTGCGACTGGGACTCTGCGAACACAGAGATTTCATGAAGCACTGTGTGCAACAGGAGTGAGTGTCCCAAATCTGTATGTAAAAGGAGTGAGTGTCTCAGCACTGTGTGTACAACAGGACTGAATGTCCCAGTACTGTGTGTAACAGGACTGAGTGTCCCACCACTGACTGTGTGTATAACAGGACTTAATGTCCCAGCACTGACTGTGTGCATATCAGGACTGAGTGTCCCACCACTGACTGTGTGTATAACAGGACTGAGTGTCCCAGCACTGTCTGTGTGCATATCAGGACTGAGTGTCCCAGCACTGTGTGTATTACAGGACTGAGTGTCCCAGCACTGACTGTGTGTATAACAGGACTGAGTGTCCCAGCACTGTGTGTATAACAGGACTGAGTGTCCCAGCACAGACTGTGTGTATAACAGGACTGAGTCTCCCAGCACTGTGTGTCTATCAGGACTGAGTGTCCCAGCACTGTGTGTATAACAGGACTGGGTGTCTCAGCACTGTGTGTATAACAGGACTGAGTGTCCCAGCACTGACTGTGTGTATAACAGGACTGAGTGTCCCAGCAGTGTGTGTATAACACGACTGGGTGTCTCAGCACTGTGTGTATAACAGGACTGAGTGTCCCAGCACTGACTGTGTGTATAACAGGTCTGAGTGTCCCAGCACTGTGTGTATAACAGGACAGAGTGTCCCAGCATTGTGTGTACACCAGGACTGAGTGTCCCAGCACTGACTGTGTGTATAACAGGACTGAGTGTCCCGGCACTGTGTGTATAACAGGACTGAGTGTCCCGGCACTGTGTGTATAACAGGACTGAGTGTCCCAGCACTGTGTGTATAACAGGACTTAATGTCCCAGCACTGACTGTGTGTATAACAGGACTGAGTGTCCCAGCACTGTGTGTCTAACAGGACTGAGTGTCCCAGCACTGACTGTGTGTATAACAGGACTGAGTGTCCCAGCACTGTGTGTCTAACAGGACTGAGTGTCCCAGCACTGACTGTGTGTATAACAGGACTGAGTGTCCCGGCACTGTGTGTATAATAGGACTGAGTGTCCCAGCACTGTGTGTATAACAGGACTTAATGTCCCAGCACTGACTGTGTGTATAACAGGACTGAGTGTCCCAGCAGTGTGTGTATAACACGACTGGGTGTCTCAGCACTGTGTGTATAACAGTACTGAGTGTCCCAGCACTGACTGTGTGTATAACAGGACTGAGTGTCCCGGCACTGTGTGTATAACAGGACTGAGTGTCCCAGCACTGTGTGTATAACAGGACTTAATGTCCCAGCACTGACTGTGTGTATAACAGGACTGAGTGTCCCAGCACTGTGTGTCTAACAGGACTGAGTGTCCCAGCACTGACTGTGTGTATAACAGGACTGAGTGTCCCAGCACTGTGTGTCTAACAGGACTGAGTGTCCCAGCACTGACTGTGTGTATAACAGGACTGAGTGTCCCGGCACTGTGTGTATAATAGGACTGAGTGTCCCAACATTGTGTGTATAACAGGACTGAGTGTCCCAGCACTGACTGTGTGCATAACAGGACTGAGTGTCCCGGCACTGTATGTATAACAGGACTGAGTGTCCCAGCACAGTGTGTATAACAGGACTGAGTGTCCCAGCACTGTGTGTATAACAGGACTGAGTGTCCCAGCACTGACTGTGTGTATAACAGGACTGAGTGTCCAGCACTGACTGTGTGTATATCAGGACTGAGTGTCCCAGCACTCTGTGTAAACAGGACTGAGTGTCCCAACATTGTGTGGATAACAGGACTGAGTGCCCCAACACTGTGTGTATACCAGGACTGAGTGTCCCAGCACTGTGTGTATAACAGGACTGAGTGTCCCAGCACTGTCTGTGTGTATATCAGGACTGAGTGTCCCAGCACTGTGTGTATAACAGGACTGAGTGTCCCAGCACTGTCTGTGTGTATATCAGGACTGAGTGTCCCAGCACTGTGTGTATATCAGGACTGAGTGTCCCAGCACTGTGTGTATGACAGGACTGAGTGTCCAAGCACTGTCTGTGTGTATATCAGGACTGAGTGTACCAGCACTGTGTGTATAACAGGACTGAGTGTACCAGCACTGTGTGTATAACAGGACTGAGTGTACCAGCACTGTGTGTATAACAGGACTGAGTGTCCCAGCACTGTCTGTGTGCATATCAGGACTGAGTGTCCCAGCACTGTGTGTATTACAGGACTGAGTGTCCCAGCACAGACTGTGTGTATAACAGGACTGAGTCTCCCAGCACTGTGTGTATAACAGGACTGAGTGTCCCAGCACTGTGTGTATAACAGGACTTAATGTCCCAGCACAGACTGTGTGTATAACAGGACTGAGTGTCCCGGCACTGTGTGTATAACAGGACTGAGTGTCCCAGCACTGTGTGTATAACAGGACTGGGTGTCTCAGCACTGTGTGTATAACAGGACTGAGTGTCCCAGCACTGACTGTGTGTATAACAGGACTGAGTGTCCCAGCAGTGTGTGTATAACACGACTGGGTGTCTCAGCACTGTGTGTATAACAGGACTGAGTGTCCCAGCACTGACTGTGTGTATAACAGGTCTGAGTGTCCCAGCACTGTGTGTATAACAGGACAGAGTGTCCCAGCATTGTGTGTACACCAGGACTGAGTGTCCCAGCACTGACTGTGTGTATAACAGGACTGAGTGTCCCAGCACTGTGTGTCTAACAGGACTGAGTGTCCCAGCACTGACTGTGTGTATAACAGGACTGAGTGTCCCGGCACTGTGTGTATAATAGGACTGAGTGTCCCAACATTGTGTGTATAACAGGACTGAGTGTCCCAGCACTGACTGTGTGCATAACAGGACTGAGTGTCCCGGCACTGTATGTATAACAGGACTGAGTGTCCCAGCACAGTGTGTATAACAGGACTGAGTGTCCCAGCACTGTGTGTATAACAGGACTGAGTGTCTCAGCACTGACTGTGTGTATAACAGGACTGAGTGTCCAGCACTGACTGTGTGTATATCAGGACTGAGTGTCCCAGCACTCTGTGTAAACAGGACTGAGTGTCCCAACATTGTGTGGATAACAGGACTGAGTGCCCCAACACTGTGTGTATACCAGGACTGAGTGTCCCAGCACTGTGTGTATAACAGGACTGAGTGTCCCAGCACTGTCTGTGTGTATATCAGGACTGAGTGTCCCAGCACTGTGTGTATAACAGGACTGAGTGTCCCAGCACTGTCTGTGTGTATATCAGGACTGAGTGTCCCAGCACTGTGTGTATATCAGGACTGAGTGTCCCAGCACTGTGTGTATGACAGGACTGAGTGTCCCAGCACTGTCTGTGTGTATATCAGGACTGAGTGTACCAGCACTGTGTGTATAACAGGACTGAGTGTACCAGCACTGTGTGTATAACAGGACTGAGTGTACCAGCACTGTGTGTATAACAGGACTGAGTGTCCCAGCACTGTCTGTGTGCATATCAGGACTGAGTGTCCCAGCACTGTGTGTATTACAGGACTGAGTGTCCCAGCACAGACTGTGTGTATAACAGGACTGAGTCTCCCAGCACTGTGTGTATAACAGGACTGAGTGTCCCAGCACTGTGTGTATAACAGGACTTAATGTCCCAGCACAGACTGTGTGTATAACAGGACTGAGTGTCCCGGCACTGTGTGTATAACAGGACTGAGTGTCCCAGCACTGTGTGTATAACAGGACTGAGTGTCCCAGCACTGACTGTGTGTATAACAGGATTGAATGTCCCAGCACTGTGTGTATAACAGGACTGAGTTTCGCTGTCATATATTCAACCAGCATTGTAACCCATGTATAAACTGACCGAAGTTATACACTGTGAGAACACTGACCACTAGGTGGGAGACACTCCTAACGTGGACCTTCAGGTATAAAAGGGGAAGCTCCACCCACTTCCATCTCTTGAGTGCTGAGGAATAAAGGACAGGTCACAGACTGACCTTCTCTCAAGCATGGGCCTCGTGTGCATTTATACTGTGTAGTAAGGATGTATCAATGGCGACGAGAAACTGGGATTTAAACCACGCGAGCATGGCCACTAGCAGAACAGACGAGAGGTACTGTGTTAAGGAATGGTTGGGACAGAGATTCAACATTGTTAAAGCAGCACACAGTTCTCCAGGCAGACAAGGGCAGTCAGGCATGTCCCAACATGTCGTCGAACCCAGAGGGGGAGTTCGACAGAGACAATGGCAAGCTGAAAGGTGATTCACGCCATTGCAAGGGACAATGCGGCCAGTAATGGGGCCATCAACACCTGTTAATGGTGCACTCAAGGACAATAACAGGGGCAGTCAGGGACGATCGACTGGCAAGGGACCTTTTGTTTCTAACAACAGCTCATGCTGGAGGCGTGGAGGCACACACTCAGCCAGAGTTTGCAGAGATGAGCAAAATACCTGCAGAAATTGCAGAAATGAACACTGGGGGAAATCGCTGGAAGCTGAAGTTCAGCGAGTTCATGTGGAGCACGTATACAGTTCATACACCAGGACGCCACCGGTAATGATGTGATTGGGATTACGGAGACGTGGCTCCAGGATGAGCAGGGCTGGGAACTCAACATCCAGGGGTATTCAACATTCAGGAAGGATAGAATAAAAGGAAAAGGAGGTGGGGTAGCATTGCTGGTTAAGGAGGAGATTAAGGCAATAGTTAGGAAGGACATTAGCTTGGATGATGTGGAATCTATATGGGTAGAGCTGCAGAACACCAAAGGGCAAAAAACGTTAGTGGGAGTTGTGTACAGACCTCCAAACAGTAGTAGTGATGTTGGGGAGGGCATCAAACAGGAAATTAGGGGTGCGTGCAATAAAGGTGCAGCAGTTATAATGGGTGACTTTAATATGCACATAGATTGGGCTAACCAAACTGGAAGCAATACGGTGGAGGAGGATTTTCTGGAGTGCATAAGGGATGGTTTTTTAGACCAATATGTCGAGGAACCAACTAGGGGGGAGGCCATCTTAGACTGGGTGTTATGTAATGAGAAAGGATTAATTAGCAATCTCGTTGTGCGAGGCCCCTTGGGGAAGAGTGACCATAATATGGTGGAATTCTGCATTAGGATGGAGAATGAAACAGTTAATTCAGAGACCATGGTCCTGAACTTAAAGAAGGCTAACTTTGAAGGTATGAGGCGTGAATTGGCTGAGATGGATTGGCGAATGATACTTAAGGGGTTGACTGTGGATGGGCAATGGCAGACATTTAGAGACCGCATGGATGAACTACAACAATTGTACATTCCTGTCTGGCATAGAAATAAAAAAGGGAAGGTGGCTCAACCGTGGCTATCAAGGGAAATCAGGGATAGTATTAAAGCCAAGGAAGTGGCATACAAATTGGCCAGAAATAGCAGCGAACCTGGGGACTGGGAGAAATTTAGAACTCAGCAGAAGAGGACAAAGGGTTTGATTAGGGCAGGGAAAATGGAGTATGAGAAGAAGCTTGCAGGGAACATTAAGACGGATTGCAAAAGTTTCTATAGATATGTAAAGAGAAAAAGGTTAGTAAAGACAAACGTAGGTCCCCTGCAGTCAGAATCAGGGGAAGTCATAACGGGGAACAAAGAAATGGCGGACCAATTGAACAAGTACTTTGGTTCGGTATTCACGAAGGAGGACACGAACAACCTTCCGGTTATAAAAGGGGTCGGGGGGTCTAGTAAGGAGGAGGAACTGAGGGAAATCCTTATTAGCCGGGAAATTGTGTTGGGGAAATTGATGGGATTGAAGGCCGATAAATCCCCAGGGCCTGATGGACTGCATCCCAGAGTACTTAAGGAGGTGGCCTTGGAAATAGTGGATGCGTTGACAGTCATTTTCCAACATTCCATTGACTCTGGATCAGTTCCTATGGAGTGGAGGGTAGCCAATGTAACCCCACTTTTTAAAAAAGGAGGGAGAGAGAAAACAGGGAATTATAGACCGGTCAGCCTGACATCGGTAGTGGGTAAAATGATGGAATCAATTATTAAGGATGTCATAGCAGTGCATTTGGAAAGAGGTGACATGATAGGTCCAAGTCAGCATGGATTTGTGAAAGGGAAATCATGCTTGACAAATCTTCTGGAATTTTTTGAGGATGTTTCCAGTAGAGTGGATAAGGGAGAACCAGTTGATGTGGTATATTTGGACTTTCAGAAGGCGTTCGACAAGGTCCCACACAAGAGATTGATGTGCAAAGTTAGAGCACATGGGATTGGGGGTAGTGTACTGACATGGATTGAGAACTGGTTGTCAGACAGGAAGCAAAGAGTAGGAGTAAATGGGTACTTTTCAGAATGGCAGGCAGTGACTAGTGGGGTACCGCAAGGTTCTGTGCTGGGGCCCCAGCTGTTTACACTGTACATTAATGATTTAGATGAGGGGATTAAATGTAGTATCTCCAAATTTGCGGATGACACTAAGTTGGGTGGCAGTGTGAGCTGCGAGGAGGATGCTGTGAGGCTGCAGAGCGACTTGGATAGATTAGGTGAGTGGGCAAATGCATGGCAGATGAAGTATAATGTGGATAAATGTGAGGTTATCCACTTTGGTGGTAAAAACAGAGAGACAGACTATTATCTGAATGGTGACAGATTAGGAAAAGGGGAGGTGCAAAGAGACCTGGGTGTCATGGTACATCAGTCATTGAAGGTTGGCATGCAGGTGCAGCAGGCGGTTAAGAAAGCAAATGGCATGTTGGCCTTCATAGCAAGGGGATTTGAGTACAGGGGCAGGGAGGTGTTGCTACAGTTGTACAGGGCATTGGTGAGGCCACACCTGGAGTATTGTGTACAGTTTTGGTCTCCTAACCTGAGGAAGGACATTCTTGCTATTGAGGGAGTGCAGCGAAGGTTCACCAGACTGATTCCCGGGATGGCGGGACTGACCTATCAAGAAAGACTGGATCAACTGGGCTTGTATTCACTGGAGTTCAGAAGAATGAGAGGGGACCTCATAGAAACATATAAAATTCTGACGGGGTTAGACAGGTTAGATGCAGGAAGAATGTTCCCAATGTTGGGGAAGTCCAGAACCAGGGGTCACAGTCTAAGGATAAGGGGTAAGCCATTTAGGACCGAGATGCGGAGGAACTTCTTCACCCAGAGAGTGGTGAACCTGTGGAATTCTCTACCACAGAAAGTTGTTGAGGCCAATTCACTAAATATATTCAAAAAGGAGTTAGATGAGGTCCTTACTGCTAGGGGGATCAAGGGGTATGGCGAGAAAGCAGGAATGGGGTACTGAAGTTGAATGTTCAGCCATGAACTCATTGAATGGCGGTGCAGGCTAGAAGGGCCGAATGGCCTACTCCTGCACCTATTTTCTATGTTTCTATGTTTCTATGTTTCTATAATGATGAAAGTGGGTGGAGCTTCCCTTTTATACCTGAAGGTCCAGGTTAGGAGTGTCTCGCACAAGTTCTCCACCTAGTGGTCATTGTTCTCACAGTGGTCAGATGAAACATAGGGTACAATGCTGGTTGATTACATGGCAGTCCCAGCAATGACGGTGTGTATAACAGGACTGAGTGTCCCAGCACTGTGTGTATAACAGGACTGAGTGTCCCAGCACTGTGTGTATAACAGGACTGAGTGTCCCACCACTGTGTGTATAACAGGACTGAGTGTCCCAGCACTGACTGTGTGTATAACAGGACTGAGTGTCCTTGCACTGTCTGTGTGTATAACAGGACTGAGTGTCCCAGCACTGACTCTGTGTATAACAGGACTGAGTGTCCCAGCACTGACTGTGTGTATAATGGGACTGAGTGTCCCAGCACTGACTGTGTGTATAACAGGACTGAGTGTCCCAGCACTGTGTGTATAACAGGACTGAGTGTCCCAGCACTGTGTGTATAACAGGACTGAATGTCCCAGCACTGTGTGTATAACAGGACTGAGTGTCCCAGCACTGACTCTGTGTATAACAGGACTGAATGTCCCAGCACTGACTGTATGTGCAACATGACTGAGTGTCCCAGCACTGTGTGTATAACAGAACTGAGTGTCCCATCACTGACTGTGTGTAGAACAGGACTTGGTGTCCCAACACTGTGTGTATAACAGAACTGAGTGTCCCAGCAATGACTGTGTGTATAACAGGACTGAGTGTCCCAGCACTGTGTGTATAACAGGACTTAATGTCCCAGCAATGACTGTGTGTATAACAGGACTGAGTGTCCCAGCACTGACTGTGTGAATAACAGGACTGATTGTCCCAGCACTGTGTGTATAACAGGACTGAGTGTCCCAGCACTGACTCTGTGTATAACAGGACTGAATGTCCCAGCACTGACTGTATGTGCAACATGACTGAGTGTCCCAGCACTGTGTGTATAACAGAACTGAGTGTCCCATCACTGACTGTGTGTAGAACAGGACTTGGTGTCCCAACACTGTGTGTATAACAGAACTGAGTGTCCCAGCACTGACTGTGTGTATAACAGGACTGAGTGTCCCAGCACTGACTGTGTGTAGAACAGGACTGAGTGTCCCAGCACTGACTGTGTGTATAACAGGACTGAGTGTCCCAGCACAGACTGTGTGTATAACAGGACTGAGTGTCCCAGCACTTTGTGTATATCAGGACTGAGTGTCCCAGCACTGTGGGTATAACAGGACTGAGTGTCCCAGCACTGACTGTGTGTATAACAGGACTGAGTGTCCCAGCACTGTGTGTATAACACGACTGGGTGTCCAAGCACTGTGTGAAAAACAGGACTGAGTGTCCCAGCACTGACTGTGAGTATAACAGTACTGAGTGTCCCAGCACTGTGTGTATAACAGGACTGAGTGTCCCAGCACTGACTGTGTGTATAACAGGACTGAATGTCCCAGCACTGACTGTGTGTATAACAGGACTGAGTGTCCCAGCATTGTGTGTATAACAGGACTTAATGTCCCAGCACTGACTGTGTGTATAACAGGACTGAGTGCCCCAGCACTGTGTGTCTAACAGGACTGAGTGTCCCAGCAATGACTGTCTGTATAACAGAACTGAGTGTCCCATCACTGACTGTGTGTATAACAGGACTGAGTGTCCCAGCACTGACTGTGTGTATAACAGGACTGAGTGTCCCAGCACTGACTGTGTGTATAACAGGACTGATTGTCCCAGCACTGTGTGTATAACAGGACTGAGTGTCCCAGCACTGACTGTGTGTATAACATGACTGAGTGTCCCAGCACTGACTGTGTGTATAACAGGACTGAGTGTCCCAGCACTGTGTGTATAACAGGACTGAGTGTCCCAGCACTGTGTGTATAATCGGACTGAGTGTCCCAGCACTGTTGGTGTGTATAACAGGACTGAGTGTCCCAGCACTGTGTGTATAACAGGACTGAATGTCCCAGCACTGTGTGTATAACAGGACTGAGTGTCCCAGCACTGTGTGTATAACATGACTGAATGTCCCAGCACTGACTGTGTGTACAACATGACTGAGTGTCCCAGCACTGTGTGTATAACAGAACTGAGTGTCCCATCACTGACTGTGTGTATAACAGGACTTGGTGTCCCAGCACTGTGTGTATAACAGGACTGAGTGTCCTTGCACTGTCTGTGTGTATAACAGGACTGAGTGTCCTAGCACTGACTGTGTGTATAACAGGACTTGGTGTCCCAGCACTGACTGAGTGTATTACAGGACTGAGTGTCCTTGCACTGTCTGTGTGTATAACAGGACTGAGTGTCCCAGCACTGACTGTGTGTATAACAGGACTGAGTGTACCAGCACTGTGTGTATAACAGGACTGAGTGTCCCAGCACTGTGTGTATAATCGGACTGAGTGTCCCAGCACTGTCGGTGTGTATAACAGGACTGAGTGTCCCAGCACTGTGTGTATAACAGGACTTAATGTCCCAGCACTGACTATGTGTATAACAGGATTGAGTGTCCCAGCACTGTGTGTCTAACAGGACTGAGTGTCCCAGCAATGACTGTCTGTATAACAGAACTGAGTGTCCCATCACTGACTGTGTGTATAACAGGACTGAGTGTCCCAGCACTGACTGTGTGTATAACAGGACTGAGTGTCCCAGCACTGACTGTGTGTATAACAGGACTGATTGTCCCAGCACTGTGTGTATAACAGGACTGAGTGTCCCAGCATTGTGTGTATAACAGAACTGAGTGTCCCATCACTGACTGTGTGTAGAACAGGACTTGGTGTCCCAGCACTGTGTGAATAACAGAACTGAGTGTCCCAGCAATGACTGTGTGTATAACAGGACTGAGTGTCCCAGCACTGTGTGTATAACAGGACTTAATGTCCCAGCAATGACTGTGTGTATAACAGGACTGAGTGTCCCAGCACTGACTGTGTGAATAACAGGACTGATTGTCCCAGCACTGTGTGTATAACAGGACTGAGTGTCCCAGCACTGACTGTGTGTATAACAGGACTGAGTGTCCCAGCACTGACTGTGTGTAGAACAGGACTGAGTGTCCCAGCACTGACTGTGTGTATAACAGGACTGAGTGTCCCAGCACTTTGTGTATATCAGGACTGAGTGTCCCAGCACTGTGGGTATAACAGGACTGAGTGTCCCAGCACTGACTGTGTGTATAACAGGACTGAGTGTCCCAGCACTGTGTGTATAACACGACTGGGTGTCCAAGCACTGTGTGAAAAACAGGACTGAGTGTCCCAGCACTGACTGTGAGTATAACAGTACTGAGTGTCCCAGCACTGTGTGTATAACAGGACTGAGTGTCCCAGCACTGACTGTGTGTATAACAGGACTGAATGTCCCAGCACTGACTGTGTGTATAACAGGACTGAGTGTCCCAGCATTGTGTGTATAACAGGACTTAATGTCCCAGCACTGACTGTGTGTATAACAGGACTGAGTGCCCCAGCACTGTGTGTCTAACAGGACTGAGTGTCCCAGCAATGACTGTCTGTATAACAGAACTGAGTGTCCCATCACTGACTGTGTGTATAACAGGACTGAGTGTCCCAGCACTGACTGTGTGTATAACAGGACTGAGTGTCCCAGCACTGACTGTGTGTATAACAGGACTGATTGTCCCAGCACTGTGTGTATAACAGGACTGAGTGTCCCAGCACTGACTGTGTGTATAACATGACTGAGTGTCCCAGCACTGACTGTGTGTATAACAGGACTGAGTGTCCCAGCACTGTGTGTATAACAGGACTGAGTGTCCCAGCACTGTGTGTATAATCGGACTGAGTGTCCCAGCACTGTTGGTGTGTATAACAGGACTGAGTGTCCCAGCACTGTGTGTATAACAGGACTGAATGTCCCAGCACTGTGTGTATAACAGGACTGAGTGTCCCAGCACTGTGTGTATAACATGACTGAATGTCCCAGCACTGACTGTGTGTACAACATGACTGAGTGTCCCAGCACTGTGTGTATAACAGAACTGAGTGTCCCATCACTGACTGTGTGTATAACAGGACTTGGTGTCCCAGCACTGTGTGTATAACAGGACTGAGTGTCCTTGCACTGTCTGTGTGTATAACAGGACTGAGTGTCCCAGCACTGACTGTGTGTATAACAGGACTGAGTGTCCCAGCACTGACTGAGTGTATTACAGGACTGAGTGTCCTTGCACTGTCTGTGTGTATAACAGGACTGAGTGTCCCAGCACTGACTCTGTGTATAACAGGACTGAGTGTCCCAGCACTGACTGTGTGTATAATGGGACTGAGTGTCCCAGCACTGACTGTGTGTATAACAGGACTGAATGTCCCAGCACTGTGTGTATAACAGGACTGAATGTCACAGCACTGTCTGTATAACAGGACTGAATGTCCCAGCACTGTATGTATAACAGGACTGAGTGTCCCAGCACTGTGTGCATAACAGGACTGAATGTCCCAGCACTGACTGTGTGTATAATGGGACTGAGTGTCCCAGCACTGTGTGTATAACAGAACTGAGTGTCCCATCACTGACTCTGTGTATAACAGGACTTGGTGTCCCAGCACTGTGTGTATAACAGAACTGAGTGTCCCAGCAATGACTGTGTGTATAACAGGACTTAGTGTCCCAGCACTGACTGTGTGTATAACAGGACTGAGTGTCCCAGCACTGACTGTGTGTATAATGGGACTGAGTGTCCCAGCACTGACTGTGTGTATAACAGGACTGAGTGTCCCAGCACTGACTGTGTGTATAACAGGACTGAATGTCCCAGCACTGTGTGTATAACAGGATTGAATGTCCCAGCACTGTGTGTATAACAGGACTGAGTGTCCCAGCACTGTGTGTATAACAGAACTGAGTGTCCCATCACTGACTGTGTGTATAACAGGACTTGGTGTCCCAGCACTGTGTGTATAACAGAACTGAGTGTCCCAGCAATGACTGTGTGTATAACAGGACTGCGTGTCCCAGCACTGTGTGTATAACAGGACTTAATGTCCCAGCAATGACTGTGTGTATAACAGGACTGAGTGTCCCAGCACTGACTGTGTGTATAACAGGACTAAGTGTCCCAGCACTGTGTGTATAACAGGACTTAATGTCCCAGCAATGACTGTGTGTATAACAGGACTGAGTGTCCCAGCACTGTGTGTATAACAGGACTTAATGTCCCAGCAATGACTGTGTGTATAACAGGACTGAGTGTCCCAGCACTGACTGTGTGAATAACAGGACTGAGTGTCCCAGCACTGTGTGTATAACAGGACTTAATGTCCCAGCAATGACTGTGTGTATAACAGGACTGAGTGTCCCAGCACTGACTGTGTGTATAACAGGACTGAGTGTCCCAGCACTGTGTGTATAACAGGACTGAGTGTCCCAGCACTGTGTGTATAACAGGACTGAATGTCCCAGCACTGACTGTGTGTACAACATGACTGAGTGTCCCAGCACTGTGTGTATAACAGAACTGAGTGTCCCATCACTGACTGTGTGTATAACAGGACTTGGTGTCCCAGCACTGTGTGTATAACAGGACTGAGTGTCCTTGCACTGTCTGTGTGTATAACAGGACTGAGTGTCCTAGCACTGACTGTGTGTATAACAGGACTTGGTGTCCCAGCACTGACTGAGTGTATTACAGGACTGAGTGTCCTTGCACTGTCTGTGTGTATAACAGGACTGAGTGTCCCAGCACTGACTGTGTGTATAACAGGACTGAGTGTACCAGCACTGTGTGTATAACAGGACTGAGTGTCCCAGCACTGTGTGTATAATCGGACTGAGTGTCCCAGCACTGTCGGTGTGTATAACAGGACTGAGTGTCCCAGCACTGTGTGTATAACAGGACTTAATGTCCCAGCACTGACTATGTGTATAACAGGATTGAGTGTCCCAGCACTGTGTGTCTAACAGGACTGAGTGTCCCAGCAATGACTGTCTGTATAACAGAACTGAGTGTCCCATCACTGACTGTGTGTATAACAGGACTGAGTGTCCCAGCACTGACTGTGTGTATAACAGGACTGAGTGTCCCAGCACTGACTGTGTGTATAACAGGACTGATTGTCCCAGCACTGTGTGTATAACAGGACTGAGTGTCCCAGCACTGACTGTGTGTATAACATGACTGAGTGTCCCAGCACTGACTGTGTGTATAACAGGACTGAGTGTCCCAGCACTGTGTGTATAACAGGACTGAGTGTCCCAGCACTGTGTGTATAATCGGACTGAGTGTCCCAGCACTGTTGGTGTGTATAACAGGACTGAGTGTCCCAGCACTGTGTGTATAACAGGACTGAGTGTCCCAGCACTGTGTGTATAACAGGACTGAGTGTCCCAGCACTGTGTGTATAATCGGACTGAGTGTCCCAGCACTGTCGGTGTGTATAACAGGACTGAGTGTCCCAGCACTGACTGTTGTGTATAACAGGACTGAGTGTCCCAACACTGTATGAATAACAGGACTGAGTGTCCCAGCACAGTGTTTATAACAGGACTGAGTGTCCTGTCACTGTATGAATAACAGGACTGAGTGTCCCAGCACAGTGTGTATAACAGGACTGAGTGTCCCAGCACTGACTGTGTGTATAACAGGACTGAGTGTCCCAGCACTGACTGTGTGTATAACAGGACTGAGTGTCCCAGCACTGACTGTGAGTATAACAGGACTGAGTGTCCCAGCACTGTGTGTATAACAGGACTGAGTGTCCCAGCACTGACTGTGTGTATAACAGGACTGAGTGTCCCAGCACTGTGTGTATAATAGGACTGAGTGTCCCAGCACTGACTGTGTGTATAACATGACTGAGTGTCCCAGCACTGACTGTGTGTATAACAGGACTGAGTGTCCCAGCACTGTGTGTATAATCGGACTGAGTGTCCCAGCACTGTTGGTGTGTATAACAGGACTGAGTGTCCCAGCACTGTGTGTATAACAGGACTGAATGTCCCAGCACTGTGTGTATAACAGGACTGAGTGTCCCAGCACTGTGTGTATAACAGGACTGAATCTCCCAGCACTGACTGTGTGTACAACATGACTGAGTGTCCCAGCACTGTGTGTATAATCGGACTGAGTGTCCCAGCACTGTTGGTGTGTATAACAGGACTGAGTGTCCCAGCACTGTGTGTATAACAGGACTGAGTGTCCCAACACTGTGTGTATAACAGGACTGAGTGTCCCAGCACTGTGTGTATAATCGGACTGAGTGTCCCAGCACTGTCGGTGTGTATAACAGGACTGAGTGTCCCACCACTGACTGTGTGTATAACAGGACTGAGTGTCCCAGCACTGACTGTGTGTATAACAGGACTGAGTGTCCCAGCACTGTATGAATAACAGGACTGAGTGTCCCAGCACAGTGTGTATAACAGGACTGAGTGTCCCATCACTGTATGAATAACAGGACTGAGTGTCCCAGCACAGTGTGTATAACAGGACTGAGTGTCCCAGCACTGTGTGTATAATCGGACTGAGTGTCCCAGCACTGACTGTGTGTATAACAGGACTGAGTGTCCCAGCACTGACTGTGTGTATAACAGGACTGAGTGTCCCAGCACTGACTGTGTGTATAACAGGACTGAGTGTCCCAGCACTGTGTGTATAACAGGACTGAGTGTCCCAGCACTGACTGTGTGTATAACAGGACTGAGTGTCCCAGCACTGTGTGTATAACAGGACTGAGTGTCCCAGCACTGACTGTGTGTATAACATGACTGAGTGTCCCAGCACTGACTGTGTGTATAACAGGACTGAGTGTCCCAGCACTGTGTGTATAATCGGACTGAGTGTCCCAGCACTGTTGGTGTGTATAACAGGACTGAGTGTCCCAGCACTGTGTGTATAACAGGACTGAATGTCCCAGCACTGTGTGTATAACACGACTGAGTGTCCCAGCACTGTGTGTATAACAGGACTGAATGTCCCAGCACTGACTGTGTGTACAACATGACTGAGTGTCCCAGCACTGTGTGTATAACAGAACTGAGTGTCCCATCACTGACTGTGTGTTTCACTTGACTTGGTGTCCCAGCACTGTGTGTATAACAGGACTGAGTGTCCTTGCACTGTCTGTGTGTATAACAGGACTGAGTGTCCCAGCACTGACTGCGTGTGTATAACAGGACTGAGTGTCCCAGCACTGTGTGTATAACAGGACTGAATGTCCCAGCACTGTCTGTATAACAGGACTGAGTGTCCCAGCACTGACTGTGTGTACAACATGACTGAGCGTCCCAGCACTGTGTGTATAACAGAACTGAGTGTCCCATCACTGACTGTGTGTATAACAGGACTTGGTGTCCCAGCACTGTGTGTATAACAGGACTGAGTGTCCTTGCACTGTCTGTGTGTATAACAGGACTGAGTGTCCCAGCACTGACTGTGTGTATAACAGGACTGAGTGTCCCAGCACTGACTGAGTGTATTACAGGACTGAGTGTCCTTGCACTGTCTGTGTGTATAACAGGACTGAGTTTCCCAGCACTGACTCTGTGTATAACAGGACTGAGTGTCCCAGCACTGACTGTGTGTATAATGGGACTGAGTGTCCCAGCACTGACTGTGTGTATAACAGGACTGAGTGTCCCAGCACTGTGTGTATAACAGGACTGAATGTCCCAGCACTGTGTGTATAACAGGACTGAATGTCACAGCACTGTCTGTATAACAGGACTGAATGTCCCAGCACTGTATGTATAACAGGACTGAGCGTCCCAGCACTGTGTGTATAACAGGACTGAATGTCCCAGCACTGACTGTGTGTACAACATGACTGAGTGTCCCAGCACTGTGTGTATTACAGAACTGAGTGTCCCATCACTGACTGCGTGTATAACAGGACTTGGTGTCCCAGCACTGTGTGTATAACAGAACTGAGTGTCCCAGCAATGACTGTGTGTATAACAGGACTGAGTGTCCCAGCACTGTGTGTATAACAGGACTTAATGTCCCAGCAATGACTGTGTGTATAACAGGACTGAGTGTCCCAGCACTGACTGTATGTATAACAGGACTAAGTGTCCCAGCACTGTGTGTATAACAGGACTTAATGTCCCAGCAATGACTGTGTGTATAACAGGACTGAGTGTCCCAGCACTGACTGTGTGTATAACAGGACTGAGTGTCCCAGCACTGTGTGTATAACAGGACTTAATGTCCCAGCAATGACTGTGTGTATAACAGGACTGAGTGTCCCAGCACTGATTGTGTGAATAACAGGACTGAGTGTCCCAGCACTGTGTGTATAACAGGACTTAATGTCCCAGCAATGACTGTGTGTATAACAGGACTGAGTGTCCCAGCACTGACTGTGTGTAGAACAGGACTGAGTGTCCCAGCACTGTGTGTATAACAGGACTGAATGTCCCAGCACTGACTGTGTGTAGAACCGGACTGAGTGTCCCAGCACTGACTGTGTGTATAACAGGACTGAGTGTCCCAGCACTTTGTGTATATCAGGACTGAGTGTCCCAGCACTGTGGGTATAACAGGACTGAGTGTCCCAGCACTGACTGTGTGTATAACAGAACTGAGTGTCCCAGCACTGTGTGTATAACACGACTGGGTGTCCCAGCAATGACTGTGTGTATAACAGGACTGAGTGTCCCAGCACTGTGTGTATAACAGGACTTAATGTCCCAGCAATGACTGTGTGTATAACAGGACTGAGTGTCCCAGCACTGACTGTGTGTATAACAGGACTAAGTGTCCCAGCACTGTGTGTATAACAGGACTTAATGTCCCAGCAATGACTGTGTGTATAACAGGACTGAGTGTCCCAGCACTGACTGTGTGTATAACAGGACTGAGTGTCCCAGCACTGTGTGTATAACAGGACTTAATGTCCCAGCAATGACTGTGTGTATAACAGGACTGAGTGTCCCAGCACTGATTGTGTGAATAACAGGACTGAGTGTCCCAGCACTGTGTGTATAACAGGACTTAATGTCCCAGCAATGACTGTGTGTATAACAGGACTGAGTGTCCCAGCACTGACTGTGTGTAGAACAGGACTGAGTGTCCCAGCACTGTGTGTATAACAGGACTGAGTGTCCCAGCACTGACTGTGTGTAGAACCGGACTGAGTGTCCCAGCACTGACTGTGTGTATAACAGGACTGAGTGTCCCAGCACTTTGTGTATATCAGGACTGAGTGTCCCAGCACTGTGGGTATAACAGGACTGAGTGTCCCAGCACTGACTGTGTGTATAACAGAACTGAGTGTCCCAGCACTGTGTGTATAACACGACTGGGTGTCCAAGCACTGTGTGTATAACAGGACTGAGTGTCCCAGCACTGACTGTGAGTATAACAGTACTGAGTGTCCCAGCACTGTGTGTATAACAGGACTGAGTGTCCCAGCACTGACTGTGTGTATAACAGGACTGAATGTCCCAGCACTGACTGTGTGTATAACAGGATTGAGTGTCCCAGCACTGTGTGTATAACAGGACTTAATGTCCCAGCACTGACTGTGTGTCCAACAGGACTGAGTGTCCCAGCAATGACTGTCTGTATAACAGAACTGAGTGTCCCATCACTGACTGTGTGTATAACAGGACTGAGTGTCCCAGCACTGACAATGTGTATAACAGGACTGTGTGTCCCAGCACTGAATGTGTGTGTAACAGGATTGATTGTCCCAGCACTGTGTGTATAACAGGAATGAGTGTCCCAGCACTGACTGTGTGTATAACATGACTGAGTGTCCCAGCACTGACTGTGTGTATAACAGGACTGAGTGTCCCAGCACTGTGTGTATAACAGGACTGAGTGTCCCAGCACTGACTGTGTGTATAACAGGACTGAGTGTCCCAGCACTGACTGTGTGTATAACAGGACTGAGTGTCCCAGCACTGACTGTGTGTATAACAGGACTGAGTGTCCCAGCACTGTGTGTATAACAGGACTGAGTGTCCCAGCACTGACTGTGTGTATAACAGGACTGAGTGTCCCAGCACTGTGTGTATAACAGGACTGAGTGTCCCAGCACTGTGTGTATAACAGGACTGAGTGTCCCAGCACTGACTGTGTGTATAACAGGATTGAATGTCCCAGCACTGACAGTGTGTATAACAGGATTGAATGTCCCAGCACTGTGTGTAGAACAGGACTGAGTGTTGCTGTCATATATTCAACCAGCATTGTAACCCATGTATAAACTGACCTAAGTTGTACACTGTGAGAACAATGACCACTAGGTGGTGAACTTGTGGGAGACACTCCTAACCTGGGCCTTCAGGTATAAAAAGGGGAAGCTCCACCCACTTCCATCTCTTGAGTGCTGAGGAATAAAGGACAGGTCACAGACTGACCTTCTCTCAAGCATGGGCCTCGTGTGCATTTATACTGTGTAGTAAGGATGTATCAATGGCGACGAGAAACTGGGATTTAAACCACGCGAGCATGGCCACTAGCAGAACAGACGAGAGGTACTGTGTTAAGGAATGGTTGGGACAGAGATTCAACATTGTTAAAGCAGCACACAGTTCTCCAGGAAGACAAGGGTAGTCGAACCCAGAAGTGGAATTCGACAGAGACAATGGCAAGCTGAACGGTGATTTACGCCGTTGCAAGGGACAATGCGGCCAGTAATGGGGCCATCAACACCTGTTAATGGTGCACTCAAGGACAATAACAGGGGCATTCAGGGACGATCGACTGGCAAGGGACCTTTTGTTTCTAACAACAGCTCAAGCTGGAGGCGTGGAGGCACACACTCAGCCAGAGTTTGCAGAGATGAGCAAAATACCTGCAGAAATTGCAGAAATGAACACTGGGGGAAATCGCTGGAAGCTGAAGTTCAGCGAGTTCATGTGGAGCACGTATACAGTTCATACACCAGGACGCCACCGATAATGATGAAAGTGAATGGAGCTTCCCTTTTATACCTGAAGGTCCAGGTTAGGATTGTCTCGCACAAGTTCTCCACCTAGTGGTCATTGTTCTCACAGTGGTCAGATGAAACATAGGGTACAATGCTGGTTGATTACATGGCAGTCCCAGCAATGACTGTGTGTATAACAGGACTGAGTGTCCCAGCACTGTGTGTATAACAGGACTGAGTGTCCCAGCACTGTGTGTATAACAGGACTGAGTGCCCCAGCACTGTGTGTATAATAGGACTGAGTGTCCCAGCACTGTGTGTATAACAGGACTGAGTGTCCCAGCACTGACTGTGTCTGTAACAGGACGGAGTGTCCCAGCACTGTGTGTATAACAGGACTGAGTGTCCCAGCACTGTGTGAATAACAGGACTGAGTGTCCCAGCACTGTGTGTATAACAGGACTGAGTGTCCCAGCACTGACTGTGTGTATAACAGGACTGAGTGTCCCAGCACTGTGTGTATAACAGGACTTAATGTCCCAGCACTGACTGTGTGTATAACAGGACTGAATGTCCCAGCACTGACTGTGTGTATAACAGGACTGAGTGTCCCAGCACTGTGTGTATAACAGGACTCAATGTCCCAGCACTGACTGTGTGTATAACAGGACTGAGTGTCCCAGCACTGACTGTGTGCATATCAGGACTGAGTGTCCCAGCACTCTGTGTAAACAGGACTGAGTGTCCCAACATTGTGTGTATACCAGGACTGAGTGCCCCAGCACTGTGTGTATACCAGGACTGAGTGTCCCAGCACTGTGTGTATAACAGGACTGAGTGTCCCAGCACTGTCTGTGTGTATATCAGGACTGAGTGTCCCAGCACTGTGTGTATAACAGGACTGAGTGTCCCAGCACTGTCTGTGTGTATATCAGGACTGAGTGTCCCAGCACTGTGTGTATATCAGGACTGAGTGTCCCAGCACTGTGTGTATGACAGGACTGAGTGTCCCAGCACTGTCTGTGTGTATATCAGGACTGAGTGTACCAGCACTGTGTGTATAACAGGACTGAGTGTACCAGCACTGTGTGTATAACAGGACTGAGTGTACCAGCACTGTGTGTATATCAGGACTGAGTGTCCCAGCACTGTGTGTATAACAGCACTGAGTGTCCCAGCACTGTCTGTGTGCATATCAGGACTGAGTGTCCCAGCACTGTGTGTATTACAGGACTGAGTGTCCCAGCACTGACTGTGTGTATAACAGGACTGAATGTCCCAGCACTGTGTGTATAACAGGACTGAGTGTCCCAGCACTGACTGTGTGTAGAACAGGATTGAATGTCCCAGCACTGTGTGTAGAACAGGACTGAGTGTCGCTGTCATATATTCAAACAGCATTGTAACCCATGTATAAACTGACCTGAGTTATACACTGTGAGAACAATGACCACTAGGTGGTGAACTTGTGGGAGACACTCCTAACCTGGATCTTCAGGTATAAAAGTGGAAGCTCCACCCACTTCCATCTCTTGAGTGCTGAGGAATAAAGGACAGGTCACAGACTGACCTTCTCTCAAGCATGGGCCTCGTGTGCATTTATACTGTGTAGTAAGGATGTATCAATGGCGACGAGAAACTGGGATTTAAACCACGCGAACATGGCCACTAGCAGAACAGACGAGAGGTACTGTGTTAAGGAATAGTTGGGACAGAGATTCAACATTGTTAAAGCAGCACACAGTTCTCCAGGCAGACAAGGGCAGTCAGGCATGTCCCAACATGTCGTCGAACCCAGAGGGGGAGTTCGACAGAGACAATGGCAAGCTGAACGATGATTCATGCCATTGCAAGGGACAATGCGGCCAGTAATGGGGCCATCAACACCTGTTAATGGTGCACTCAAGGACAATAACAGGGGCATTCAGGGACGATCGACTGGCAAGGGACCTTTTGTTTCTAACAACAGCTCATGCTGGAGGCGTGGAGGCACACACTCAGCCAGAGTTTGCAGAGATGAGCAAAATACCTGCAGAAATTGCAGAAATGAACTCTGGGGGAAATCGCTGGAAGCTGAAGTTCAGCGAGTTCATGTGGAGCACGTATACAGTTCATACACCAGGACGCCACCGATAATGATGAAAGTGGGTGGAGCTTCCCTTTTATACCTGAAGGTCCAGGTTAGGAGTGTCTCGCACAAGTTCTCCACCTAGTGGTCATTGTTCTCACAGTGGTCAGATGAAACATCGGGTACAATGCTGGTTGATTACATGGCAGTCCCAACAATGACTGTGTGTATAACAGGACTGAGTGTCCCAGCACTGTGTGTATAACAGGACTGAGTGTCCCAGCACTGTGTGTATAACAGGACTGAGTGTCCCAGCACTGTGTGTATAACAGGACTGAGTGTCCCAGCACAGTGTGTATAACAGGACTGAGTGTCCCAGCACTGACTGTGTGTATAACAGGACTGAGTGTCCCAGCACTGACTGTGTGTATAACAGGACTGAGTGTCCCAGCACTGACTGTGTGTATAACATGACTGAGTGTCCCAGCACTGACTGTGTGTATAACAGGACTGAGTGTCCCAGCACTGTGTGTATAACAGGACTGAGTGTCCCAGCACTGTGTGTATAACAGGACTGAGTGTCCCAGCACTGTGTGTATAACAGGACTGAGTGTCCCAGCACAGTGTGTATAACAGGACTGAGTGTCCCAGCACTGACTGTGTGTATAACAGGACTGAGTGTCCCAGCACTGACTGTGTGTATAACAGGACTGAGTGTCCCAGCACTGACTGTGTGTATAACAGGACTGAGTGTCCCAGCACTGTGTGTATAACAGGACTGAGTGTCCCAGCACTGACTGTGTGTATAACAGGATTGAATGTCCCAGCACTGTGTGTATAACAGGATTGAATGTCCCAGCACTGTGTGTAGAACAGGACTGAGTGTCGCTGTCATATATTCAACCAGCATTGTAACCCATGTATAATCTGACCTAAGTTATACACTGTGAGAACAATGACCACTAGGTGGTGAACTTGTGGGAGACACTCCTAACCTGGATCTTCAGGTATAAAAGTGGAAGCTCCACCCACTTCCATCTCTTGAGTGCTGAGGAATAAAGGACAGGTCACAGACTGACCTTCTCTCAAGCATGGGCCTCGTGTGCATTTGTACTGTGTAGTAAGGATGTATCAATGGCGACGAGAAACTGGGATTTAAACCACGCGAGCATGGCCACTAGCAGAACAGACGAGAGGTACTGTGTTAAGGAATAGTTGGGACAGAGATTCAACATTGTTAAAGCAGCACACAGTTCTCCAGGCAGACAAGGGCAGTCAGGCATGTCCCAATATGTATTCGAACCCAGAGGGGGAGTTCAACAGAGACAATGGCAAGCTGAACGGTGATTTACGCCATTGCAAGGGACAATGCGGCCAGTAATGGGGCCATCAACACCTGTTAATGGTGCACTCAAGGACAATAACAGGGGCATTCAGGAACGATCGACTGGCAAGGGACCTTTTGTTTCTAACAACAGCTCATGCTGGAGGCGTGGAAGCACACACTCAGCCAGAGTTTGCAGAGATGAGCAAAATACCTGCAGAAATTGCAGAAATGAACACTGGGGGAAATCATTGGAAGCTGAAGTTCAGCGAGTTCATGTGGAGCACGTATACAGTTCATACACCAGGACGCCACCGATAATGATGAAAGTGGGTGGAGCTTCCCATTTATACCTGAAGGTCCAGGTTAGGATTGTCTCGCACAAGTTCTCCACCTAGTGGTCATTGTTCTCACAGTGGTCAGATGAAACATAGGGTACAATGCTGGTTGATTACATGGCAGTCCCAGCAATGACTGTGTGTATAACAGGACTGAGTGTCCCAGCACTGTGTGTATAACAGGACTGAGTGTCCCAGCACTGTGTCTATACAGGACTGAGTGTCCCAGCACTGTGTGTATAACAGGAGTGAGTGTCCCAGCACATACTGTGTGTATAACAGGACTGAGTGTCCCAGCACTGTGTGTATAACAGGACTGAGTGTCCCAGCACTGTGTGTCTAACAGGACTGAGTGTCCCAGCAATGACTGTCTGTATAACAGAACTGAGTGTCCCATCACTGACTGTGTGTATAACAGGACTGAGTGTCCCAGCACTGACTGTGTGTATAACAGGACTGATTGTCCCAGCACTGTGTGTATAACAGGACTGAGTGTCCCAGCACTGACTGTATGTATAACATGACTGAGTTTCCCAGCACTGACTGTGTGTATAACAGGACTGAGTGTCCCAGCACTGTGTGTATAACAGGACTGAGTGTCCCAGCACTGTGTGTATAATCGGACTGAGTGTCCCAGCACTGTTGGTGTGTATAACAGGACTGAGTGTCCCAGCACTGTGTGTATAACAGGACTGAATGTCCCAGCACTGTGTGTATAACAGGACTGAGTGTCCCATCACTGACTGTGTGTATAACAGGACTTGGTGTCCCAGCACTGTGTGTATAACAGGACTGAGTGTCCTTGCACTGTCTGTGTGTATAACAGGACTGAGTGTCCCAGCACTGACTGTGTGTGTATAACAGGACTGAGTGTCCCAGCACTGTGTGTATAACAGGACTGAATGTCCCAGCACTGTGTGTATAACACGACTGAGTGTCCCAGCACTGTGTGTATAACAGGACTGAATGTCCCAGCACTGACTGTGTGTACAACATGACTGAGTGTCCCAGCACTGTGTGCATAACAGAACTGAGTGTCCCATCACTGACTGTGTGTATAACAGGACTTGGTGTCCCAGCACTGTGTGTATAGCAGGACTGAGTGTCCCAGCAATGACTGTGTGTATAACAGGACTGAGTGTCCCAGCACTGACTGTGTGTATAACAGGACTGAGTGTCCCAGCACTGACTGAGTGTATTACAGGACTGAGTGTCCTTGCACTGTCTGTGTGTATAACAGGACTGAGTGTCCCAGCACTGACTCTGTGTATAACAGGACTTAATGTCCCAGCAATGACTGTGTGTATAACAGGACTGAGTGTCCCAGCACTGACTGTGTGTATAACAGGACTGAGTGTCCCAGCACATACTGTGTGTATAACAGGACTGAGTGTCCCAGCACTGTGTGTATAACAGGACTGAGTGTCCCAGCACTGTGTGTCTAACAGGATTGAGTGTCCCAGCAATGACTGTCTGTATAACAGGACTGAATGTCCCAGCACTGACTGTGTGTATAACAGGACTGAGTGTCCCAGCACTGTGTGGATAACAGGACTTAATGTCCCAGCACTGACTGTGTGTATAACAGGACTGAGTGTCCCAGCACTGTGTGGCTAACAGGACTGAGTGTCCCAGCAATGACTGTGTGTATAACAGGACTTAATGTCCCAGCAATGACTGTGTGTATAACAGGACTGAGTGTCCCAGCACTGACTGTGTGTATAACAGGACTAAGTGTCCCAGCACTGTGTGTATAACAGGACTTAATGTCCCAGCAATGACTGTGTGTATAACAGGACTGAGTGTCCCAGCACTGACTGTGTGTATAACAGGACTGAGTGTCCCGGCACTGTGTGTATAACAGGACTTAATGTCCCAGCAATGACTGTGTGTATAACAGGACTGAGTGTCCCAGCACTGACTGTGTGAATAACAGGACTGAGTGTCCCAGCACTGTGTGTATAACAGGACTTAATGTCCCAGCAATGACTGTGTGTATAACAGGACTGAGTGTCCCAGCACTGACTGTGTGTAGAACAGGACTGAGTGTCCCAGCACTGACTGTGTGTATAACAGGACTGAGTGTCCCAGCACAGACTGTGTGTATAACAGGACTGAGTGTCCCAGCACTTTGTGTATATCAGGACTGAGTGTCCCAGCACTGTGGGTATAACAGGACTGAGTGTCCCAGCACTGATTGTGTGAATAACAGGACTGAGTGTCCCAGCACTGTGTGTATAACAGGACTTAATGTCCCAGCAATGACTGTGTGTATAACAGGACTGAGTGTCCCAGCACTGACTGTGTGTAGAACAGGACTGAGTGTCCCAGCACTGTGTGTATAACAGGACTGAGTGTCCCAGCACTGACTGTGTGTAGAACCGGACTGAGTGTCCCAGCACTGACTGTGTGTATAACAGGACTGAGTGTCCCAGCACTTTGTGTATATCAGGACTGAGTGTCCCAGCACTGTGGGTATAACAGGACTGAGTGTCCCAGCACTGACTGTGTGTATAACAGAACTGAGTGTCCCAGCACTGTGTGTATAACACGACTGGGTGTCCAAGCACTGTGTGTATAACAGGACTGAGTGTCCCAGCACTGACTGTGAGTATAACAGTACTGAGTGTCCCAGCACTGTGTGTATAACAGGACTGAGTGTCCCAGCACTGACTGTGTGTATAACAGGACTGAATGTCCCAGCACTGACTGTGTGTATAACAGGATTGAGTGTCCCAGCACTGTGTGTATAACAGGACTTAATGTCCCAGCACTGACTGTGTGTCCAACAGGACTGAGTGTCCCAGCAATGACTGTCTGTATAACAGAACTGAGTGTCCCATCACTGACTGTGTGTATAACAGGACTGAGTGTCCCAGCACTGACAATGTGTATAACAGGACTGAGTGTCCCAGCACTGAATGTGTGTGTAACAGGATTGATTGTCCCAGCACTGTGTGTATAACAGGAATGAGTGTCCCAGCACTGACTGTGTGTATAACATGACTGAGTGTCCCAGCACTGACTGTGTGTATAACAGGACTGAGTGTCCCAGCACTGTGTGTATAACAGGACTGAGTGTCCCAGCACTGACTGTGTGTATAACAGGACTGAGTGTCCCAGCACTGACTGTGTGTATAACAGGACTGAGTGTCCCAGCACTGACTGTGTGTATAACAGGACTGAGTGTCCCAGCACTGTGTGTATAACAGGACTGAGTGTCCCAGCACTGACTGTGTGTATAACAGGACTGAGTGTCCCAGCACTGTGTGTATAACAGGACTGAGTGTCCCAGCACTGTGTGTATAACAGGACTGAGTGTCCCAGCACTGACTGTGTGTATAACAGGATTGAATGTCCCAGCACTGACAGTGTGTATAACAGGATTGAATGTCCCAGCACTGTGTGTAGAACAGGACTGAGTGTCGCTGTCATATATTCAACCAGCATTGTAACCCATGTATAAACTGACCTAAGTTGTACACTGTGAGAACAATGACCACTAGGTGGTGAACTTGTGGGAGACACTCCTAACCTGGGCCTTCAGGTATAAAAAGGGGAAGCTCCACCCACTTCCATCTCTTGAGTGCTGAGGAATAAAGGACAGGTCACAGACTGACCTTCTCTCAAGCATGGGCCTCGTGTGCATTTATACTGTGTAGTAAGGATGTATCAATGGCGACGAGAAACTGGGATTTAAACCACGCGAGCATGGCCACTAGCAGAACAGACGAGAGGTACTGTGTTAAGGAATGGTTGGGACAGAGATTCAACATTGTTAAAGCAGCACACAGTTCTCCAGGAAGACAAGGGTAGTCGAACCCAGAAGTGGAATTCGACAGAGACAATGGCAAGCTGAACGGTGATTTACGCCGTTGCAAGGGACAATGCGGCCAGTAATGGGGCCATCAACACCTGTTAATGGTGCACTCAAGGACAATAACAGGGGCATTCAGGGACGATCGACTGGCAAGGGACCTTTTGTTTCTAACAACAGCTCAAGCTGGAGGCGTGGAGGCACACACTCAGCCAGAGTTTGCAGAGATGAGCAAAATACCTGCAGAAATTGCAGAAATGAACACTGGGGGAAATCGCTGGAAGCTGAAGTTCAGCGAGTTCATGTGGAGCACATATACAGTTCATACACCAGGACGCCACCGATAATGATGAAAGTGAATGGAGCTTCCCTTTTATACCTGAAGGTCCAGGTTAGGATTGTCTCGCACAAGTTCTCCACCTAGTGGTCATTGTTCTCACAGTGGTCAGATGAAACATAGGGTACAATGCTGGTTGATTACATGGCAGTCCCAGCAATGACTGTGTGTATAACAGGACTGAGTGTCCCAGCACTGTGTGTATAACAGGACTGAGTGTCCCAGCACTGTGTGTATAACAGGACTGAGTGCCCCAGCACTGTGTGTATAATAGGACTGAGTGTCCCAGCACTGTGTGTATAACAGGACTGAGTGTCCCAGCACTGACTGTGTCTGTAACAGGACGGAGTGTCCCAGCACTGTGTGTATAACAGGACTGAGTGTCCCAGCACTGTGTGAATAACAGGACTGAGTGTCCCAGCACTGTGTGTATAACAGGACTGAGTGTCCCAGCACTGACTGTGTGTATAACAGGACTGAGTGTCCCAGCACTGTGTGTATAACAGGACTTAATGTCCCAGCACTGACTGTGTGTATAACAGGACTGAATGTCCCAGCACTGACTGTGTGTATAACAGGACTGAGTGTCCCAGCACTGTGTGTATAACAGGACTCAATGTCCCAGCACTGACTGTGTGTATAACAGGACTGAGTGTCCCAGCACTGACTGTGTGCATATCAGGACTGAGTGTCCCAGCACTCTGTGTAAACAGGACTGAGTGTCCCAACATTGTGTGTATACCAGGACTGAGTGCCCCAGCACTGTGTGTATACCAGGACTGAGTGTCCCAGCACTGTGTGTATAACAGTACTGAGTGTCCCAGCACTGTCTGTGTGTATATCAGGACTGAGTGTCCCAGCACTGTGTGTATAACAGGACTGAGTGTCCCAGCACTGTCTGTGTGTATATCAGGACTGAGTGTCCCAGCACTGTGTGTATATCAGGACTGAGTGTCCCAGCACTGTGTGTATGACAGGACTGAGTGTCCCAGCACTGTCTGTGTGTATATCAGGACTGAGTGTACCAGCACTGTGTGTATAACAGGACTGAGTGTACCAGCACTGTGTGTATAACAGGACTGAGTGTACCAGCACTGTGTGTATATCAGGACTGAGTGTCCCAGCACTGTGTGTATAACAGCACTGAGTGTCCCAGCACTGTCTGTGTGCATATCAGGACTGAGTGTCCCAGCACTGTGTGTATTACAGGACTGAGTGTCCCAGCACTGACTGTGTGTATAACAGGACTGAGTGTCCCAGCACTGTGTGTATAACAGGACTGAGTGTGCAAGCACAGACTGTGTGTATAACAGGACTGAGTCTCCCAGCACTGTGTGTATATCACGACTGGGTGTCCCAGCACTGTGTGTATAACAGGACAGTGTGTCCCAACATTGTGTGTACAACAGGACTGAGTGTCCCAGCACTGACTGTGTGTATAACAGGACTGAGTGTCCCAGCACTGTGTGTATAACAGGACTGAGTGTCCCAGCACTGTGTGTCTAACAGGACTGAGTGTCCCAGCACTGACTGTGTGTATAACAGGACTGAGTGTCGCAGCACTGACTGTGTGTATAACAGGATTGAATGTCCCATCACTGTGTGTATAACAGGATTGAATGTCCCAGCACTGTGTGTATAACAGGACTGAGTGTCCCAGCACAGTGTGTATAACAGGATTGAATGTCCCAGCACTGTGTGTATAACAGGACTGAGTGTCCCAGCACTGTGTGTATAACAGGACTGAGTGTCCCAGCACTGTGTGTATAACAGGACTGAATGTCCCAGCACTGTGTGTATAACAGGACTGAGTGTCCCAGCACTGACTGTGTGTAGAACAGGATTGAATGTCCCAGCACTGTGTGTAGAACAGGACTGAGTGTCGCTGTCATATATTCAACCAGCATTGTAACCCATGTATAAACTGACCTGAGTTATACACTGTGAGAACAATGACCACTAGGTGGTGAACTTGTGGGAGACACTCCTAACCTGGATCTTCAGGTATAAAAGTGGAAGCTCCACCCACTTCCATCTCTTGAGTGCTGAGGAATAAAGGACAGGTCACAGACTGACCTTCTCTCAAGCATGGGCCTCGTGTGCATTTATACTGTGTAGTAAGGATGTATCAATGGCGACGAGAAACTGGGATTTAAACCACGCGAACATGGCCACTAGCAGAACAGACGAGAGGTACTGTGTTAAGGAATAGTTGGGACAGAGATTCAACATTGTTAAAGCAGCACACAGTTCTCCAGGCAGACAAGGGCAGTCAGGCATGTCCCAACATGTCGTCGAACCCAGAGGGGGAGTTCGACAGAGACAATGGCAAGCTGAACGATGATTCATGCCATTGCAAGGGACAATGCGGCCAGTAATGGGGCCATCAACACCTGTTAATGGTGCACTCAAGGACAATAACAGGGGCATTCAGGGACGATCGACTGGCAAGGGACCTTTTGTTTCTAACAACAGCTCATGCTGGAGGCGTGGAGGCACACACTCAGCCAGAGTTTGCAGAGATGAGCAAAATACCTGCAGAAATTTCAGAAATGAACTCTGGGGGAAATCGCTGGAAGCTGAAGTTCAGCGAGTTCATGTGGAGCACGTATACAGTTCATACACCAGGACGCCACCGATAATGATGAAAGTGGGTGGAGCTTCCCTTTTATACCTGAAGGTCCAGGTTAGGAGTGTCTCGCACAAGTTCTCCACCTAGTGGTCATTGTTCTCACAGTGGTCAGATGAAACATCGGGTACAATGCTGGTTGATTACATGGCAGTCCCAACAATGACTGTGTGTATAACAGGACTGAGTGTCCCAGCACTGTGTGTATAACAGGACTGAGTGTCCCAGCACTGTGTGTATAACAGGACTGAGTGTCCCAGCACTGTGTGTATAACAGGACTGAGTGTCCCAGCACAGTGTGTATAACAGGACTGAGTGTCCCAGCACTGACTGTGTGTATAACAGGACTGAGTGTCCCAGCACTGACTGTGTGTATAACAGGACTGAGTGTCCCAGCACTGACTGTGTGTATAACATGACTGAGTGTCCCAGCACTGACTGTGTGTATAACAGCACTGAGTGTCCCAGCACTGTGTGTATAACAGGACTGAGTGTCCCAGCACTGTGTGTATAACAGGACTGAGTGTCCCAGCACTGTGTGTATAACAGGACTGAGTGTCCCAGCACAGTGTGTATAACAGGACTGAGTGTCCCAGCACTGACTGTGTGTATAACAGGACTGAGTGTCCCAGCACTGACTGTGTGTATAACAGGACTGAGTGTCCCAGCACTGACTGTGTGTATAACAGGACTGAGTGTCCCAGCACTGTGTGTATAACAGGACTGAGTGTCCCAGCACTGACTGTGTGTATAACAGGATTGAATGTCCCAGCACTGTGTGTATAACAGGATTGAATGTCCCAGCACTGTGTGTAGAACAGGACTGAGTGTCGCTGTCATATATTCAACCAGCATTGTAACCCATGTATAATCTGACCTAAGTTATACACTGTGAGAACAATGACCACTAGGTGGTGAACTTGTGGGAGACACTCCTAACCTGGATCTTCAGGTATAAAAGTGGAAGCTCCACCCACTTCCATCTCTTGAGTGCTGAGGAATAAAGGACAGGTCACAGACTGACCTTCTCTCAAGCATGGGCCTCGTGTGCATTTGTACTGTGTAGTAAGGATGTATCAATGGCGACGAGAAACTGGGATTTAAACCACGCGAGCATGGCCACTAGCAGAACAGACGAGAGGTACTGTGTTAAGGAATAGTTGGGACAGAGATTCAACATTGTTAAAGCAGCACACAGTTCTCCAGGCAGACAAGGGCAGTCAGGCATGTCCCAATATGTATTCGAACCCAGAGGGGGCGTTCAACAGAGACAATGGCAAGCTGAACTGTGATTTACGCCATTGCAAGGGACAATGCGGCCAGTAATGGGGCCATCAACACCTGTTAATGGTGCACTCAAGGACAATAACAGGGGCATTCAGGAACGATCGACTGGCAAGGGACCTTTTGTTTCTAACAACAGCTCATGCTGGAGGCGTGGAAGCACACACTCAGCCAGAGTTTGCAGAGATGAGCAAAATACCTGCAGAAATTGCAGAAATGAACACTGGGGGAAATCGCTGGAAGCTGAAGTTCAGCGAGTTCATGTGGAGCACGTATACAGTTCATACACCAGGACGCCACCGATAATGATGAAAGTGGGTGGAGCTTCCCATTTATACCTGAAGGTCCAGGTTAGGATTGTCTCGCACAAGTTCTCCACCTAGTGGTCATTGTTCTCACAGTGGTCAGATGAAACATAGGGTACAATGCTGGTTGATTACATGGCAGTCCCAGCAATGACTGTGTGTATAACAGGACTGAGTGTCCCAGCACTGTGTGTATAACAGGACTGAGTGTCCCAGCACTGACTGTGTGTATAACAGGACTGAGTGTCCCAGCACTGTGTGTATAACAGGACTGAGTGTCCCAGCACTGTGTCTATACAGGACTGAGTGTCCCAGCACTGTGTGTATAACAGGAGTGAGTGTCCCAGCACATACTGTGTGTATAACAGGACTGAGTGTCCCAGCACTGTGTGTATAACAGGACTGAGTGTCCCAGCACTGTGTGTCTAACAGGACTGAGTGTCCCAGCAATGACTGTCTGTATAACAGAACTGAGTGTCCCATCACTGACTGTGTGTATAACAGGACTGAGTGTCCCAGCACTGACTGTGTGTATAACAGGACTGATTGTCCCAGCACTGTGTGTATAACAGGACTGAGTGTCCCAGCACTGACTGTATGTATAACATGACTGAGTGTCCCAGCACTGACTGTGTGTATAACAGGACTGAGTGTCCCAGCACTGTGTGTATAACAGGACTGAGTGTCCCAGCACTGTGTGTATAATCGGACTGAGTGTCCCAGCACTGTTGGTGTGTATAACAGGACTGAGTGTCCCAGCACTGTGTGTATAACAGGACTGAATGTCCCAGCACTGTGTGTATAACAGGACTGAGTGTCCCATCACTGACTGTGTGTATAACAGGACTTGGTGTCCCAGCACTGTGTGTATAACAGGACTGAGTGTCCTTGCACTGTCTGTGTGTATAACAGGACTGAGTGTCCCAGCACTGACTGTGTGTGTATAACAGGACTGAGTGTCCCAGCACTGTGTGTATAACAGGACTGAATGTCCCAGCACTGTGTGTATAACACGACTGAGTGTCCCAGCACTGTGTGTATAACAGGACTGAATGTCCCAGCACTGACTGTGTGTACAACATGACTGAGTGTCCCAGCACTGTGTGCATAACAGAACTGAGTGTCCCATCACTGACTGTGTGTATAACAGGACTTGGTGTCCCAGCACTGTGTGTATAGCAGGACTGAGTGTCCCAGCAATGACTGTGTGTATAACAGGACTGAGTGTCCCAGCACTGACTGTGTGTATAACAGGACTGAGTGTCCCAGCACTGACTGAGTGTATTACAGGACTGAGTGTCCTTGCACTGTCTGTGTGTATAACAGGACTGAGTGTCCCAGCACTGACTCTGTGTATAACAGGACTTAATGTCCCAGCAATGACTGTGTGTATAACAGGACTGAGTGTCCCAGCACTGACTGTGTGTATAACAGGACTGAGTGTCCCAGCACATACTGTGTGTATAACAGGACTGAGTGTCCCAGCACTGTGTGTATAACAGGACTGAGTGTCCCAGCACTGTGTGTCTAACAGGATTGAGTGTCCCAGCAATGACTGTCTGTATAACAGGACTGAATGTCCCAGCACTGACTGTGTGTATAACAGGACTGAGTGTCCCAGCACTGTGTGGATAACAGGACTTAATGTCCCAGCACTGACTGTGTGTATAACAGGACTGAGTGTCCCAGCACTGTGTGGCTAACAGGACTGAGTGTCCCAGCAATGACTGTGTGTATAACAGGACTTAATGTCCCAGCAAAGACTGTGTGTATAACAGGACTGAGTGTCCCAGCACTGACTGTGTGTATAACAGGACTAAGTGTCCCAGCACTGTGTGTATAACAGGACTTAATGTCCCAGCAATGACTGTGTGTATAACAGGACTGAGTGTCCCAGCACTGACTGTGTGTATAACAGGACTGAGTGTCCCGGCACTGTGTGTATAACAGGACTTAATGTCCCAGCAATGACTGTGTGTATAACAGGACTGAGTGTCCCAGCACTGACTGTGTGAATAACAGGACTGAGTGTCCCAGCACTGTGTGTATAACAGGACTTAATGTCCCAGCAATGACTGTGTGTATAACAGGACTGAGTGTCCCAGCACTGACTGTGTGTATAACAGGACTGAGTGTCCCAGCACTGTGTGTATAACAGGACTGAGTGTCCCAGCACTGACTGTGTGTAGAACAGGACTGAGTGTCCCAGCACTGACTGTGTGTATAACAGGACTGAGTGTCCCAGCACAGACTGTGTGTATAACAGGACTGAGTGTCCCAGCACTTTGTGTATATCAGGACTGAGTGTCCCAGCACTGTGGGTATAACAGGACTGAGTGTCCCAGCACTGACTGTGTGTATAACAGGACTGAGTGTCCCAGCACTGTGTGTATAACACGACTGAGTGTCCCAGCACTGACTATGTGTATAACAGGACTGAGTGTCCCAGCACTGTGTGTATAACACGACTGGGTGTCCAAGCACTGTGTGTATAACAGGACTGAGGGTCCCAGCACTGACTGTGAGTATAACAGTACTGAGTGTCCCAGCACTGTGTGTATAACAGGACCGAGTGTCCCAGCACTAACTGTGTGTATAACAGGACTGAGTGTCCCAGCACTGACTGTGTGTATAACAGGACTGATTATCCCAGCACTGTGTGTATAACAGGACTGAGTGTCCCAGCACTGACTGTGTGTATAACATGACTGAGTGTCCCAGCACTGACTGTGTGTATAACAGGACTGAATGTCCCAGCACTGACTGTGTGTATAACAGGACTGAGTGTTCCAGCACTGACTGTGTGAATAACAGGACTGAGTGTCCCAGCACTGTGAGTATAACAGGACTGAGTGTCCCAGCAATGACTGTCTGTATAACAGAACTGAGTGTCCCAGCACTGACTATGTGCATAACAGGACTGAGTGTCCCAGCACTGACTGTGTGTATAACAGGACTGATTGTCCCAGCACTGTGTGTATAACAGGACTGAGTGTCCCAGCACTGACTGTGTGTATAACATGACTGAGTGTCCCAGCACTGACTGTGTGTATAACAGGACTGAGTGTCCCAGCACTGTGTGTATAACAGGACTGAGTGTCCCAGCACTGTGTGTATAACAGGACTGAGTGTCCCAGCACTGTGTATATAACAGGACTGAGTGTCCCAGCACAGTGTGTATAACAGGACTGAGTGTCCCAGCACTGACTGTGTGTATAACAGGACTGAGTGTCCCAGCACTGACTGTGTGTATAACAGGACTGAGTGTCCCAGCACTGACTGTGTGTATAACAGGACTGAGTGTCCCAGCACTGTGTGTATAACAGGACTGAGTGTCCCAGCACTGACTGTGTGTATAACAGGATTGAATGTCCCAGCACTGTGTGTATAACAGGATTGAATGTCCCAGCACTGTGTGTAGAACAGGACTGAGTGTCGCTGTCATATATTCAACCAGCATTGTAACCCATGTATAATCTGACCTAAGTTATACACTGTGAGAACAATGACCACTAGGTGGTGAACTTGTGGGAGACACTCCTAACCTGGATCTTCAGGTATAAAAGTGGAAGCTCCACCCACTTCCATCTCTTGAGTGCTGAGGAATAAAGGACAGGTCACAGACTGACCTTCTCTCAAGCATGGGCCTCGTGTGCATTTGTACTGTGTAGTAAGGATGTATCAATGGCGACGAGAAACTGGGATTTAAACCACGCGAGCATGGCCACTAGCAGAACAGACGAGAGGTACTGTGTTAAGGAATAGTTGGGACAGAGATTCAACATTGTTAAAGCAGCACACAGTTCTCCAGGCAGACAAGGGCAGTCAGGCATGTCCCAATATGTATTCGAACCCAGAGGGGGAGTTCAACAGAGACAATGGCAAGCTGAACGGTGATTTACGCCATTGCAAGGGACAATGCGGCCAGTAATGGGGCCATCAACACCTGTTAATGGTGCACTCAAGGACAATAACAGGGGCATTCAGTAACGATCGACTGGCAAGGGACCTTTTGTTTCTAACAACAGCTCATGCTGGAGGCGTGGAGGCACACACTCAGCCAGAGTTTGCAGAGATGAGCAAAATACCTGCAGAAATTGCAGAAATGAACACTGGGGGAAATCGCTGGAAGCTGAAGTTCAGCGAGTTCATGTGGAGCACGTATACAGTTCATACACCAGGACGCCACCGATAATGATGAAAGTGGGTGGAGCTTCCCTTTTATACCTGAAGGTCCAGGTTAGGAGTGTCTCGCACAAGTTCTCCACCTAGTGGTCATTGTTCTCACAGTGGTCAGATGAAACATAGGGTACAATGCTGGTTGATTACATGGCAGTCCCAGCAATGACTGTGTGTATAACAGGACTGAGTGTCCCAGCACTGTGTGTATAACAGGACTGAGTGTCCCAGCACTGTGTGTATAACAGGACTGAGTGTCCCAGCACTGTGTGTATAACAGGACTGAGTGTCCCAGCACTGTGTGTATAACAGGAGTGAGTGTCCCAGCACATACTGTGTGTATAACAGGACTGAGTGTCCCAGCACATACTGTGTGTATAACAGGACTGAGTGTCCCAGCACTGTGTGTATAACAGGACTGAGTGTCCCAGCACGGTGTGTATAACAGGAGTGAGTGTCCCAGCACATACTGTGTGTATAACAGGACTGAGTGTCCCAGCACTGTGTGTATAACAGGACTGAGTGTCCCAGCACTGTGTGTCTAACAGGACTGAGTGTCCCAGCAATGACTGTCTGTATAACAGAACTGAGTGTCCCATCACTGACTGTGTGTATAACAGGACTGAGTGTCCCAGCACTGACTGTGTGGATAACAGGACTGAGTGTCCCAGCACTGACTGTGTGTATAACAGGACTGATTGTCCCAGCACTGTGTGTATAACAGGACTGAGTGTCCCAGCACTGACTGTGTGTATAACATGACTGAGTGTCCCAGCACTGACTGTGTGTATAACAGGACTGAGTGTCCCAGCACTGTGTGTATAACAGGACTGAGTGTCCCAGCACTGTGTGTATAATCGGACTGAGTGTCCCAGCACTGTTGGTGTGTATAACAGGACTGAGTGTCCCAGCACTGTGTGTATAACAGGACTGAATGTCCCAGCACTGTGTGTATAACAGGACTGAGTGTCCCAGCACTGTGTGTATAACAGGACTGAATGTCCCAGCACTGACTGTGTGTACAACATGACTGAGTGTCCCAGCACTGTGTGTATAACAGAACTGAGTGTCCCATCACTGACTGTGTGTATAACAGGACTTGGTGTCCCAGCACTGTGTGTATAACAGGACTGAGTGTCCTTGCACTGTCTGTGTGTATAACAGGACTGAGTGTCCCAGCACTGACTGTGTGTGTATAACAGGACTGAGTGTCCCAGCACTGTGTGTATAACAGTACTGAATGTCCCAGCACTGTGTGTATAACACGACTGAGTGTCCCAGCACTGTGTGTATAACAGGACTGAATGTCCCAGCACTGACTGTGTGTACAACATGACTGAGTGTCCCAGCACTGTGTGTATAACAGAACTGAGTGTCCCATCACTGAGTGTGTGTATAACAGGACTTGGTGTCCCAGCACTGTGTGTATAACAGGACTGAGTGTCCCAGCAATGACTGTGTGTATAACAGGACTGAGTGTCCCAGCACTGACTGTGTGTATAACAGGACTGAGTGTCCCAGCACTGACTGAGTGTATTACAGGACTGAGTGTCCTTGCACTGTCTGTGTGTATAACAGGACTGAGTGTCCCAGCACTTTGTGTATATCAGGACTGAGTGTCCCAGCACTGTGGGTATAACAGGACTGAGTGTCCCAGCACTGACTGTGTGTATAACAGGACTGAGTGTCCCAGCACTGTGTGTATAACACGACTGAGTGTCCCAGCACTGACTATGTGTATAACAGGACTGAGTGTCCCAGCACTGTGTGTATAACACGACTGGGTGTCCAAGCACTGTGTGTATAACAGGACTGAGGGTCCCAGCACTGACTGTGAGTATAACAGTACTGAGTGTCCCAGCACTGTGTGTATAACAGGACCGAGTGTCCCAGCACTAACTGTGTGTATAACAGGACTGAGTGTCCCAGCACTGACTGTGTGTATAACAGGACTGATTATCCCAGCACTGTGTGTATAACAGGACTGAGTGTCCCAGCACTGACTGTGTGTATAACATGACTGAGTGTCCCAGCACTGACTGTGTGTATAACAGGACTGAATGTCCCAGCACTGACTGTGTGTATAACAGGACTGAGTGTTCCAGCACTGACTGTGTGAATAACAGGACTGAGTGTCCCAGCACTGTGAGTATAACAGGACTGAGTGTCCCAGCAATGACTGTCTGTATAACAGAACTGAGTGTCCCAGCACTGACTATGTGCATAACAGGACTGAGTGTCCCAGCACTGACTGTGTGTATAACAGGACTGATTGTCCCAGCACTGTGTGTATAACAGGACTGAGTGTCCCAGCACTGACTGTGTGTATAACATGACTGAGTGTCCCAGCACTGACTGTGTGTATAACAGGACTGAGTGTCCCAGCACTGTGTGTATAACAGGACTGAGTGTCCCAGCACTGTGTGTATAACAGGACTGAGTGTCCCAGCACTGTGTATATAACAGGACTGAGTGTCCCAGCACAGTGTGTATAACAGGACTGAGTGTCCCAGCACTGACTGTGTGTATAACAGGACTGAGTGTCCCAGCACTGACTGTGTGTATAACAGGACTGAGTGTCCCAGCACTGACTGTGTGTATAACAGGACTGAGTGTCCCAGCACTGTGTGTATAACAGGACTGAGTGTCCCAGCACTGACTGTGTGTATAACAGGATTGAATGTCCCAGCACTGTGTGTATAACAGGATTGAATGTCCCAGCACTGTGTGTAGAACAGGACTGAGTGTCGCTGTCATATATTCAACCAGCATTGTAACCCATGTATAATCTGACCTAAGTTATACACTGTGAGAACAATGACCACTAGGTGGTGAACTTGTGGGAGACACTCCTAACCTGGATCTTCAGGTATAAAAGTGGAAGCTCCACCCACTTCCATCTCTTGAGTGCTGAGGAATAAAGGACAGGTCACAGACTGACCTTCTCTCAAGCATGGGCCTCGTGTGCATTTGTACTGTGTAGTAAGGATGTATCAATGGCGACGAGAAACTGGGATTTAAACCACGCGAGCATGGCCACTAGCAGAACAGACGAGAGGTACTGTGTTAAGGAATAGTTGGGACAGAGATTCAACATTGTTAAAGCAGCACACAGTTCTCCAGGCAGACAAGGGCAGTCAGGCATGTCCCAATATGTATTCGAACCCAGAGGGGGAGTTCAACAGAGACAATGGCAAGCTGAACGGTGATTTACGCCATTGCAAGGGACAATGCGGCCAGTAATGGGGCCATCAACACCTGTTAATGGTGCACTCAAGGACAATAACAGGGGCATTCAGTAACGATCGACTGGCAAGGGACCTTTTGTTTCTAACAACAGCTCATGCTGGAGGCGTGGAGGCACACACTCAGCCAGAGTTTGCAGAGATGAGCAAAATACCTGCAGAAATTGCAGAAATGAACACTGGGGGAAATCGCTGGAAGCTGAAGTTCAGCGAGTTCATGTGGAGCACGTATACAGTTCATACACCAGGACGCCACCGATAATGATGAAAGTGGGTGGAGCTTCCCTTTTATACCTGAAGGTCCAGGTTAGGAGTGTCTCGCACAAGTTCTCCACCTAGTGGTCATTGTTCTCACAGTGGTCAGATGAAACATAGGGTACAATGCTGGTTGATTACATGGCAGTCCCAGCAATGACTGTGTGTATAACAGGACTGAGTGTCCCAGCACTGTGTGTATAACAGGACTGAGTGTCCCAGCACTGTGTGTATAACAGGACTGAGTGTCCCAGCACTGTGTGTATAACAGGACTGAGTGTCCCAGCACTGTGTGTATAACAGGAGTGAGTGTCCCAGCACATACTGTGTGTATAACAGGACTGAGTGTCCCAGCACATACTGTGTGTATAACAGGACTGAGTGTCCCAGCACTGTGTGTATAACAGGACTGAGTGTCCCAGCACGGTGTGTATAACAGGAGTGAGTGTCCCAGCACATACTGTGTGTATAACAGGACTGAGTGTCCCAGCACTGTGTGTATAACAGGACTGAGTGTCCCAGCACTGTGTGTCTAACAGGACTGAGTGTCCCAGCAATGACTGTCTGTATAACAGAACTGAGTGTCCCATCACTGACTGTGTGTATAACAGGACTGAGTGTCCCAGCACTGACTGTGTGGATAACAGGACTGAGTGTCCCAGCACTGACTGTGTGTATAACAGGACTGATTGTCCCAGCACTGTGTGTATAACAGGACTGAGTGTCCCAGCACTGACTGTGTGTATAACATGACTGAGTGTCCCAGCACTGACTGTGTGTATAACAGGACTGAGTGTCCCAGCACTGTGTGTATAACAGGACTGAGTGTCCCAGCACTGTGTGTATAATCGGACTGAGTGTCCCAGCACTGTTGGTGTGTATAACAGGACTGAGTGTCCCAGCACTGTGTGTATAACAGGACTGAATGTCCCAGCACTGTGTGTATAACAGGACTGAGTGTCCCAGCACTGTGTGTATAACAGGACTGAATGTCCCAGCACTGACTGTGTGTACAACATGACTGAGTGTCCCAGCACTGTGTGTATAACAGAACTGAGTGTCCCATCACTGACTGTGTGTATAACAGGACTTGGTGTCCCAGCACTGTGTGTATAACAGGACTGAGTGTCCTTGCACTGTCTGTGTGTATAACAGGACTGAGTGTCCCAGCACTGACTGTGTGTGTATAACAGGACTGAGTGTCCCAGCACTGTGTGTATAACAGTACTGAATGTCCCAGCACTGTGTGTATAACACGACTGAGTGTCCCAGCACTGTGTGTATAACAGGACTGAATGTCCCAGCACTGACTGTGTGTACAACATGACTGAGTGTCCCAGCACTGTGTGTATAACAGAACTGAGTGTCCCATCACTGAGTGTGTGTATAACAGGACTTGGTGTCCCAGCACTGTGTGTATAACAGGACTGAGTGTCCCAGCAATGACTGTGTGTATAACAGGACTGAGTGTCCCAGCACTGACTGTGTGTATAACAGGACTGAGTGTCCCAGCACTGACTGAGTGTATTACAGGACTGAGTGTCCTTGCACTGTCTGTGTGTATAACAGGACTGAGTGTCCCAGCACTGACTCTGTGTATAACAGGACTGAGTGTCCCAGCACTGACTGTGTGTATAATGGGACTGAGTGTCCCAGCACTGTCTGTGTGTATAACAGGACTGAGTGTCCCAGCACTGTGTGTATAACAGGACTGAATGTCCCAGCACTGTGTGTATAACAGGACTGAATGTCACAGCACTGTCTGTATAACAGGACTGAATGTCCCAGCACTGTGTGGAAACAGGACTGAGTGTCCCAGCACTGTGTGTATAACAGGACTGAATGTCCCATCACTGACTGTGTGTATAACAGGACTTGGTGTCCCAGCACTGTGTGTATAACAGAACTGAGTGTCCCATCACTGACTGTGTGTATAACAGGACTTGGTGTCCCAGCACTGTGTGTATAACAGAACTGAGTGTCCCAGCAATGACTGTGTGTATAACAGGACTGAGTGTCCCAGCACTGTGTGTATAACAGGACTTAATGTCCCAGCAATGACTGTGTGTATAACAGGACTGAGTGTCCCAGCACTGACTGTGTGTATAACAGGACTAAGTGTCCCTGCACTGTGTGTATAACAGGACTTAATGTCCCAGCAATGACTGTGTGTATAACAGGACTGAGTGTCCCAGCACTGACTGTGTGTATAACAGGACTGAGTGTCCCAGCACTGTGTGTATAACAGGACTTAATGTCCCAGCAATGACTGTGTGTATAACAAGACTGAGTGTCCCAGCACTGACTGTGTGAATAACAGGACTGAGTGTCCCAGCACTGTGTGTATAACAGGACTTAATGTCCCAGCAATGACTGTGTGTATAACAGGACTGAGTGTCCCAGCACTGACTGTGTGTATAACCGGACTGAGTGTCCCAGCACTGTGTGTATAACAGGACTGAGTGTCCCAGCACTGACTGTGTGTAGAACAGGACTGAGTGTCCCAGCACTGACTGTGTGTATAACAGTACTGAGTGTCCCAGCACAGACTGTGTGTATAACAGGACTGAGTGTCCCAGCACTTTGTGTATATCAGGACTGAGTGTCCCAGCACTGTGGGTATAACAGGACTGAGTGTCCCAGCACTGACTGTGTGTATAACAGGACTGAGTGTCCCAGTACTGTGTGTATAACACGACTGGGTGTCCAAGCACTATGTGTATAACAGAACTGAGTGTCCCAGCACTGACTGTGAGTATAACAGTACTGAGTGTCCCAGCACTGTGTGTATAACAGGACTGAGTGTCCCAGCACTGACTGTGTGTATAACAGGACTGAGTGTCCCAGCACTGTGTGTATAACAGGACTTAATGTCCCAGCACTGACTGTGTGTATAACAGGATTGAGTGTCCCAGCACTGTGTGTCTAACAGGACTGAGTGTCCCAGCAATGACTGTCTGTATAACAGAACTGAGTGTCCCATCACTGACTGTGTGTATAACAGGACTGAGTGTCCCAGCACTGACTGTGTGTATAACAGGACTGATTGTCCCAGCACTGTGTGTATAACAGGACTGAGTGTCCCAGCACTGACTGTGTGTATAACATGACTGAGTGTCCCAGCACTGACTGTGTGTATAACAGGACTGAGTGTCCCAGCACTGTGTGTATAACAGGACTGAGTGTCCCAGCACTGTTGGTGTGTATAACAGGACTGAGTGTCCCAGCACTGTGTGTATAACAGGACTGAGTGTCCCAGCACTGTGTGTATAACAGGACTGAGTGTCCCAGCACTGTGTGTATAATCGGACTGAGTGTCCCAGCACTGTCGGTGTGTATAACAGGACTGAGTGTCCCAGCACTGACTGTTGTGTATAACAGGACTGAGTGTCCCAACACTGTATGAATAACAGGACTGAGTGTCCCAGCACAGTGAGTATAACAGGACTGAGTGTCCCATCACTGTATGAATAACAGGACTGAGTGTCCCAGCACAGTGTGTATAACAGGACTGAGTGTCCCAGCACTGACTGTGTGTATAAGAGGACTGAGTGTCCCAGCACTGTGTGTATAACAGGACTGAGTGTCCCAGCACTGACTGTGTGTATAACAGGACTGAGTGTCCCAGCACTGACTGTGTGTATAACAGGATTGAATGTCCCAGCACTGTGTGTAGAACAGGACTGAGTGTCGCTGTCATATATTCAACCAGCATTGTAACCCATGTATAATCTGACCTAAGTTATACACTGTGAGAACAATGACCACTAGGTGGTGAACTTGTGGGAGACACTCCTAACCTGGATCTTCAGGTATAAAAGTGGAAGCTCCACCCACTTCCATCTCTTGAGTGCTGAGGAATAAAGGACAGGTCACAGACTGACCTTCTCTCAAGCATGGGCCTCGTGTGCATTTGTACTGTGTAGTAAGGATGTATCAATGGCGACGAGAAACTGGGATTTAAACCACGCGAGCATGGCCACTAGCAGAACAGACGAGAGGTACTGTGTTAAGGAATAGTTGGGACAGAGATTCAACATTGTTAAAGCAGCACACAGTTCTCCAGGCAGACAAGGGCAGTCAGGCATGTCCCAATATGTATTCGAACCCAGAGGGGGAGTTCAACAGAGACAATGGCAAGCTGAACGGTGATTTACGCCATTGCAAGGGACAATGCGGCCAGTAATGGGGCCATCAACACCTGTTAATGGTGCACTCAAGGACAATAACAGGGGCATTCAGTAACGATCGACTGGCAAGGGACCTTTTGTTTCTAACAACAGCTCATGCTGGAGGCGTGGAGGCACACACTCAGCCAGAGTTTGCAGAGATGAGCAAAATACCTGCAGAAATTGCAGAAATGAACACTGGGGGAAATCGCTGGAAGCTGAAGTTCAGCGAGTTCATGTGGAGCACGTATACAGTTCATACACCAGGACGCCACCGATAATGATGAAAGTGGGTGGAGCTTCCCTTTTATACCTGAAGGTCCAGGTTAGGATTGTCTCGCACAAGTTCTCCACCTAGTGGTCATTATTCTCACAGTGGTCAGATGAAACATAGGGTACAATGCTGGTTGATTACATGGCAGTCCCAGCAATGACTGTGTGTATAACAGGACTGAGTGTCCCAGCACTGTGTGTATAACAGGACTGAGTGTCCCAGCACTGTGTCTATAACAGGACTGAGTGTCCCAGCACTGTGTGTATAACAGGACTGAGTGTCCCAGCACTGTGTGTATAACAGGAGTGAGTGTCCCAGCACATACTGTGTGTATAACAGGACTGAGTGTCCCAGCACATACTGTGTGTATAACAGGACTGAGTGTCCCAGCACTGTGTGTATAACAGGACTGAGTGTCCCAGCACTGACTGTGTGTATAACAGGAGTGAGTGTCCCAGCACATACTGTGTGTATAACAGGACTGAGTGTCCCAGCACTGTGTGTATAACAGGACTGAGTGTCCCAGCACTGTGTGTCTAACAGGACTGAGTGTCCCAGCAATGACTGTCTGTATAACAGAACTGAGTGTCCCATCACTGACTGTGTGTATAACAGGACTGAGTGTCCCAGCACATACTGTGTGTATAACAGGACTGAGTGTCCCAGCACTGTGTGTATAACAGGACTGAGTGTCCCAGCACTGACTGTGTGTATAACAGGAGTGAGTGTCCCATCACTGACTGTGTGTATAACAGGACTGAGTGTCCCAGCACTGACTGTGTGGATAACAGGACTGAGTGTCCCAGCACTGACTGTGTGTATAACAGGACTGATTGTCCCAGCACTGTGTGTATAACAGGACTGAGTGTCCCAGCACTGACTGTGTGTATAACATGACTGAGTGTCCCAGCACTGACTGTGTGTATAACAGGACTGAGTGTCCCAGCACTGTGTGTATAACAGGACTGAGTGTCCCAGCACTGTGTGTATAATCGGACTGAGTGTCCCAGCACTGTTGGTGTGTATAACAGGACTGAGTGTCCCAGCACTGTGTGTATAACAGGACTGAATGTCCCAGCACTGTGTGTATAACAGGACTGAGTGTCCCAGCACTGTGTGTATAACAGGACTGAATGTCCCAGCACTGACTGTGTGTACAACATGACTGAGTGTCCCAGCACTGTGTGTATAACAGAACTGAGTGTCCCATCACTGACTGTGTGTATAACAGGACTTGGTGTCCCAGCACTGTGTGTATAACAGGACTGAGTGTCCCAGCAATGACTGTGTGTATAACAGGACTGAGTGTCCCAGCACTGACTGTGTGTGTATAACAGGACTGAGTGTCCCAGCACTGTGTGTATAACAGGACTGAATGTCCCAGCACTGTGTGTATAACACGACTGAGTGTCCCAGCACTGTGTGTATAACAGGACTGAATGTCCCAGCACTGACTGTGTGTACAACATGACTGAGTGTGCCAGCACTGTGTGTATAACAGAACTGAGTGTCCCATCACTGACTGTGTGTATAACAGGACTTAGTGTCCCAGCACTGTGTGTATAACAGGACTGAGTGTCCCAGCAATGACTGTGTGTATAACAGGACTGAGTGTCCCAGCACTGACTGTGTGTATAACAGGACTGAGTGTCCCAGCACTGACTGAGTGTATTACAGGACTGAGTGTCCTTGCACTGTCTGTGTGTATAACAGGACTGAGTGTCCCAGCACTGTGTGTATAACAGGACTGAATGTCCCAGCACTGTGTGTATAACAGGACTGAATGTCACAGCACTGTCTGTATAACAGGACTGAATGTCCCAGCACTGTGTGGAAACAGGACTGAGTGTCCCAGCACTGTGTGTATAACAGGACTGAATGTCCCATCACTGACTGTGTGTATAACAGGACTTGGTGTCCCAGCACTGTGTGTATAACAGAACTGAGTGTCCCATCACTGACTGTGTGTATAACAGGACTTGGTGTCCCAGCACTGTGTGTATAACAGAACTGAGTGTCCCAGCAATGACTGTGTGTATAACAGGACTGAGTGTCCCAGCACTGTGTGTATAACAGGACTTAATGTCCCAGCAATGACTGTGTGTATAACAGGACTGAGTGTCCCAGCACTGACTGTGTGTATAACAGGACTAAGTGTCCCTGCACTGTGTGTATAACAGGACTTAATGTCCCAGCAATGACTGTGTGTATAACAGGACTGAGTGTCCCAGCACTGACTGTGTGTATAACAGGACTGAGTGTCCCAGCACTGTGTGTATAACAGGACTTAATGTCCCAGCAATGACTGTGTGTATAACAAGACTGAGTGTCCCAGCACTGACTGTGTGAATAACAGGACTGAGTGTCCCAGCACTGTGTGTATAACAGGACTTAATGTCCCAGCAATGACTGTGTGTATAACAGGACTGAGTGTCCCAGCACTGACTGTGTGTATAACCGGACTGAGTGTCCCAGCACTGTGTGTATAACAGGACTGAGTGTCCCAGCACTGACTGTGTGTAGAACAGGACTGAGTGTCCCAGCACTGACTGTGTGTATAACAGTACTGAGTGTCCCAGCACAGACTGTGTGTATAACAGGACTGAGTGTCCCAGCACTTTGTGTATATCAGGACTGAGTGTCCCAGCACTGTGGGTATAACAGGACTGAGTGTCCCAGCACTGACTGTGTGTATAACAGGACTGAGTGTCCCAGCACTGTGTGTATAACACGACTGGGTGTCCAAGCACTATGTGTATAACAGAACTGAGTGTCCCAGCACTGACTGTGAGTATAACAGTACTGAGTGTCCCAGCACTGTGTGTATAACAGGACTGAGTGTCCCAGCACTGACTGTGTGTATAACAGGACTGAGTGTCCCAGCACTGTGTGTATAACAGGACTTAATGTCCCAGCACTGACTGTGTGTATAACAGGATTGAGTGTCCCAGCACTGTGTGTCTAACAGGACTGAGTGTCCCAGCAATGACTGTCTGTATAACAGAACTGAGTGTCCCATCACTGACTGTGTGTATAACAGGACTGAGTGTCCCAGCACTGACTGTGTGTATAACAGGACTGATTGTCCCAGCACTGTGTGTATAACAGGACTGAGTGTCCCAGCACTGACTGAGTGCATAACATGACTGAGTGTCCCAGCACTGACTGTGTGTATAACAGGACTGAGTGTCCCAGCACTGTTGGTGTGTATAACAGGACTGAGTGTCCCAGCACTGTGTGCATAACAGGACTGAGTGTCCCAGCACTGTGTGTATAACAGGACTGAGTGTCCCAGCACTGTGTGTATAATCGGACTGAGTGTCCCAGCACTGTCGGTGTGTATAACAGGACTGAGTGTCCCAGCACTGACTGTTGTGTATAACAGGACTGAGTGTCCCAACACTGTATGAATAACAGGACTGAGTGTCCCAGCACAGTGAGTATAACAGGACTGAGTGTCCCATCACTGTATGCATAACAGGACTGAGTGTCCCAGCACAGTGTGTATAACAGGACTGAGTGTCCCAGCACTGACTGTGTGTATAAGAGGACTGAGTGTCCCAGCACTGACTGTGTGTATAACAGGATTGAATGTCCCAGCACTGTGTGTAGAACAGGACTGAGTGTCGCTGTCATATATTCAACCAGCATTGTAACCCATGTATAATCTGACCTAAGTTATACACTGTGAGAACAATGACCACTAGGTGGTGAACTTGTGGGAGACACTCCTAACCTGGATCTTCAGGTATAAAAGTGGAAGCTCCACCCACTTCCATCTCTTGAGTGCTGAGGAATAAAGGACAGGTCACAGACTGACCTTCTCTCAAGCATGGGCCTCGTATGCATTTGTACTGTGTAGTAAGGATGTATCAATGGCGACGAGAAACTGGGATTTAAACCACGCGAGCATGGCCACTAGCAGAACAGACGAGAGGTACTGTGTTAAGGAATAGTTGGGACAGAGATTCAACATTGTTAAAGCAGCACACAGTTCTCCAGGCAGACAAGGGCAGTCAGGCATGTCCCAATATGTATTCGAACCCAGAGGGGGAGTTCAACAGAGACAATGGCAAGCTGAACGGTGATTTATGCCATTGCAAGGGACAATGCGGCCAGTAATGGGGCCATCAACACCTGTTAATGGTGCACTCAAGGACAATAACAGGGGCATTCAGGAACGATCGACTGGCAAGGGACCTTTTGTTTCTAACAACAGCTCATGCTGGAGGCGTGGAGGCACACACTCAGCCAGAGTTTGCAGAGATGAGCAAAATACCTGCAGAAATTGCAGAAATGAACACTGGGGGGAATCGCTAGAAGCTGAAGTTCAGCGAGTTCATGTGGAGCACGTATACAGTTCATACACCAGGACGCCACCGATAATGATGAAAGTGGGTGGAGCTTCCCTTTTATACCTGAAGGTCCAGGTTAGGATTGTCTCGCACAAGTTCTCCACCTAGTGGTCATTGTTCTCACAGTGGTCAGATGAAACATAGGGTACAATGCTGGTTGATTACATGGCAGTCCCAGCAATGACTGTGTGTATAACAGGACTGAGTGTCCCAGCACTGTGTGTATAACAGGACTGAGTGTCCCAGCACTGTGTGTATAACACGACTGAGTGTCCCAGCACTGTGTGTATAACAGGAGTGAGTGTCCCAGCACATACTGTGTGTATAACAGGACTGAGTGTCCCAGCACTGTGTGTATAACAGGACTGAGTGTCCCAGCACTGTGTGTATAACAGGACTGAGTGTCCCAGCACTGTGTGTATAACAGGACTGAGTGCCCCAGCACTGTGTGTATAACAGGACTGAGTGTCCCAGCACTGTGTGTATAACAGGACTGAGTGTCCCAGCACTGACTGTGTCTGTAACAGGACTGAGTGTCCCAGCACTGTGTGTATAACAGGACTGAGTGTCCCAGCACTGTGTGTATAACAGGACTGAGTGTCCCAGCAATGACTGTGTGTATAACAGAACTGAGTGTCCCAGCACTGTGTGTATAACAGGACTGAGTGTCCCAGCACTGTGTGTATAACAGGACTTAATGTCCCAGCACTGACTGTGTGTATAACAGGACTGAATGTCCCAGCACTGACTGTGTGTATAACAGGACTGAGTGTCCCAGCACTGACTGTTGTGTATAACAGGACTGAGTGTCCCAACACTGTATGAATAACAGGACTGAGTGTCCCAGCACAGTGTGTATAACAGGACTGAGTGTGCCATCACTGTATGAATAACAGGACTGAGTGTCCCAGCACAGTGTGTGTAACAGGACTGAGTGTTCCAGCACTGACTGTGTGTATAACAGGACTGAGTGTCCCAGCACTGACTGTGTGTATAACAGGACTGAGTGTCCAAGCACTGACTGTGTGTATAACAGGACTGAGTGTCCCAGCACTGTGTGTATAACAGGACTGAGTGTCCCAGCACTGACTGTGTGTATAACAGGACTGAGTGTCCCAGCACTGACTGTGTGTATAACAGGATTGAATGTCCCAGCACTGACTGTGTGTATAACAGGATTGAATGTCCCAGCACTGTGTGTAGAACAGGACTGAGTGTCGCTGTCATATATTCAACCAGCATTGTAACCCATGTATAATCTGACCTAAGTTATACACTGTGAGAACAATGACCACTAGGTGGTGAACTTGTGGGAGACACTCCTAACCTGGACCTTCAGGTATAAAAGTGGAAGCTCCACCCACTTCCATCTCTTGAGTGCTGAGGAATAAAGGACAGGTCACAGACTGACCTTCTCTCAAGCATGGGCCTCGTGTGCATTTGTACTGTGCAGTAAGGATGTATCAATGGCGACGAGAAACTGGGATTTAAACCACGCGAGCATGGCCACTAGCAGAACAGACGAGAGGTACTGTGTTAAGGAATAGTTGGGACAGAGATTCAACATTGTTAAAGCAGCACACAGTTCTCCAGGCAGACAAGGGCAGTCAGGCATGTCCCAATATGTATTCGAACCCAGAGGGGGAGTTCAACATAGACAATGGCAAGCTGAACGGTGATTTATGCCATTGCAAGGGACAATGCGGCCAGTAATGGGGCCATCAACACCTGTTAATGGTGCACTCAAGGACAATAACAGGGGCATTCAGGAACGATCGACTGGCAAGGGACCTTTTGTTTCTAACAACAGCTCATGCTGGAGGCGTGGAGGCACACACTCAGCCAGAGTTTGCAGAGATGAGCAAAATACCTGCAGAAATTGCAGAAATGAACACTGGGGGAAATCGCTGGAAGCTGAAGTTCAGCGAGTTCATGTGGAGCACGTATACAGTTCATACACCAGGACGCCACCGATAATGATGAAAGTGGGTGGAGCTTCCCTTTTATACCTGAAGGTCCAGGTTAGGATTGTCTCGCACAAGTTCTCCACCTAGTGGTCATTGTTCTTACAGTGGTCAGATGAAACATAGGGTACAATGCTGGTTGATTACATGGCAGTCCCAGCAATGACAGTGTGTATAACAGGACTGAGTGTCCCAGCACTGTGTGTATAACAGGAGTGAGTGTCCCAGCACATACTGTCTGAATAACAGGACTGAGTGTCCCAGCACTGTGTGTATAACAGGACTGAGTGTCCCAGCACTGTGTGTCTAACAGGACTGAGTGTCCCAGCAATGACTGTGTGTATAACAGGACTGAGTGTCCCAGCACTGACTGTGTGTATAACATGACTGAGTGTCCCAGCACTGACTGTGTGTATAACAGGACTGAGTGTCCCAGCACTGTGTGTATAACAGGACTGAGTGTCCCAGCACTGTGTGTATAATCGGACTGAGTGTCCCAGCACTGTTGGTGTGTATAACAGGACTGAGTGTCCCAGCACTGTGTGTATAACAGGACTGAATGTCCCAGCACTGTGTGTATAACAGGACTGAGTGTCCCAGCACTGTGTGTATAACAGGACTGAATGTCCCAGCACTGACTGTGTGTACAACATGACTGAGTGTCCCAGCACTGTGTGTATAACAGGACTGAATGTCCCAGCACTGTGTGTATAACAGGACTGAGTGTCCCAGCACTGTGTGTATAACAGGACTGAGTGTCCCAGCACTGTGTGTATAATCGGACTGAGTGTCCCAGCACTGTCGGTGTGTATAACAGGACTGAGTGTCCCAGCACTGACTGTTGTGTATAACAGGACTGAGTGTCCCAACACTGTATGAATAACAGGACTGAGTGTCCCAGCACAGTGTGTATAACAAGACTGAGTGTCCCATCACTGTATGAATAACAGGACTGAGTGTCCCAGCACAGTGTGTATAACAGGACTGAGTGTCCCAGCACTGACTGTGTGTATAACAGGACTGAGTGTCCCAGCACTGACTGTGTGTATAACAGGACTGAGTGTCCCAGCACTGACTGTGTGTATAACAGGACTGAGTGTCCCAGCACTGACTGTGCGTATAACAGGACTGAGTGTCCCAGCACTGTGTGTATAACAGGACTGAATGTCCCAGCACTGTGTGTATAACAGGACTGAGTGTCCCAGCACTGTGTGTATAACAGGACTGAGTGTCCCAGCACTGTGTGTATAATCGGACTGAGTGTCCCAGCACTGACTGTGTGTATAACAGGACTGAGTGTCCCAGCACTGACTGTGTGTATAACAGGACTGAGTGTCCCAGCACTGACTGTGTGTATAACAGGACTGAGTGTCCCAGCACTGTGTGTATAACAGGACTGAGTGTCCCAGCACTGACTGTGTGTATAACAGGACTGAGTGTCCCAGCACTGACTGTGTGTATAACAGGATTGAATGTCCCAGCACTGTGTGTAGAACAGGACTGAGTGTTGTAACCAGCATTGTAACCCATGTATAATCTGACCTAAGTTATACACTGTGAGAACAATGACCACTAGGTGGTGAACTTGTGGGAGACACTCCTAACCTGGATCTTCAGGTATAAAAGTGGAAGCTCCACCCACTTCCATCTCTTGAGTGCTGAGGAATAAAGGACAGGTCACAGACTGACCTTCTCTCAAGCATGGGCCTCGTGTGCATTTGTACTGTGTAGTAAGGATGTATCAATGGCGACGAGAAACTGGGATTTAAACCACGCGAGCATGGCCACTAGCAGAACAGACGAGAGGTACTGTGTTAAGGAATAGTTGGGACAGAGATTCAACATTGTTAAAGCAGCACACAGTTCTCCAGGCAGACAAGGGCAGTCAGGCATGTCCCAATATGTATTCGAACCCAGAGGGGGAGTTCAACAGAGACAATGGCAAGCTGAACGGTGATTTACGCCATTGCAAGGGACAATGCGGCCAGTAATGGGGCCATCAACACCTGTTAATGGTGCACTCAAGGACAATAACAGGGGCATTCAGGAACGATCGACTGGCAAGGGACCTTTTGTTTCTAACAACAGCTCATGCTGGAGGCGTGGAGGCACACACTCAGCCAGAGTTTGCAGAGATGAGCAAAATACCTGCAGAAATTGCAGAAATGAACACTGGGGGAAATCGCTGGAAGCTGAAGTTCAGCGAGTTCATGTGGAGCACGTATACAGTTCATACACCAGGACGCCACCGATAATGATGAAAGTGGGTGGAGCTTCCCTTTTATACCTGAAGGTCCAGGTTAGGATTGTCTCGCACAAGTTCTCCACATAGTGGTCATTGTTCTCACAGTGGTCAGATGAAACATAGGGTACAATGCTGGTTGATTACATGGCAGTCCCAGCAATGACTGTGTGTATAACAGGAGTGAGTGTCCCAGCACTGTGTCTATAACAGGACTGAGTGTCCCAGCACTGTGTGTATAACAGGACTGAGTGTCCCAGCACTGTGTGTCTAACAGGACTGAGTGTCCCAGCAATGACTGTCTGTATAACAGAACTGAGTGTCCCATCACTGACTGTGTGTATAACAGGACTGAGTGTCCCAGCACTGACTGTGTGGATAACAGGACTGAGTGTCCCAGCACTGACTGTGTGTATAACAGGACTGATTGTCCCAGCACTGTGTGTATAACAGGACTGAGTGTCCCAGCACTGACTGTGTGTATAACATGACTGAGTGTCCCAGCACTGACTGTGTGTATAACAGGACTGAGTGTCCCAGCACTGTGTGTATAACAGGACTGAGTGTCCCAGCACTGTGTGTATAATCGGACTGAGTGTCCCAGCACTGTTGGTGTGTATAACAGGACTGAGTGTCCCAGCACTGTGTGTATAACAGGACTGAATGTCCCAGCACTGTGTGTATAACAGGACTGAGTGTCCCAGCACTGTGTGTATAACAGGACTGAATGTCCCAGCACTGACTGTGTGTACAACATGACTGAGTGTCCCAGCACTGTGTGTATAACAGAACTGAGTGTCCCATCACTGACTGTGTGTATAACAGGACTTGGTGTCCCAGCACTGTGTGTATAACAGGACTGAGTGTCCTTGCACTGTCTGTGTGTATAACAGGACTGAGTGTCCCAGCACTGACTGTGTGTGTATAACAGGACTGACTGTCCCAGCACTGTGTGTATAACAGGACTGAATGTCCCAGCACTGTGTGTATAACACGACTGAGTGTCCCAGCACTGTGTGTATAACAGGACTGAATGTCCAGCACTGACTGTGTGTACAACATGACTGAGTGTCCCAGCACTGTGTGTATAACAGAACTGAGTGTCCCATCACTTACTGTGTGTATAACAGGACTTGGTGTCCCAGCATTGTGTGTATAACAGGACTGAGTGTCCTTGCACTGTCTGTGTGTATAACAGGACTGAGTGTCCCAGCACTGACTGTGTGTATAACAGGACTGAGTGTCCCAGCACTGACTGAGTGTATTACAGGACTGAGTGTCCTTGCACTGTCTGTGTGTATAACAGGACTGAGTGTCCCAGCACTGACTCTGTGTATAACAGGACTGAGTGTCCCAGTACTGACTGTGTGTATAATGGGACTGAGTGTCCCAGCACTGTCTGTGTGTATAACAGGACTGAGTGTCCCAGCACTGTGTGTATAACAGGACTGAATGTCCCAGCACTGTGTGTATAACAGGACTGAATGTCACAGCACTGTCTGTATAACAGGACAGAATGTCCCAGCACTGTGTGGAAACAGGACTGAGTGTCCCAGCACTGTGTGTATAACAGGACTGAATGTCCCATCACTGACTGTGTGTATAACAGGACTTGGTGTCCCAGCACTGTGTGTATAACAGAACTGAGTGTCCCATCACTGACTGTGTGTATAACAGGACTTGGTGTCCCAGCACTGTGTGTATAACAGAACTGAGTGTCCCAGCAATGACTGTGTGTATAACAGGACTTAGTGTCCCAGCACTGACTGTGTGTATAACAGGACTGAGTGTCCCAGCACTGACTGTGTGTATAACAGGACTGAGTGTCCCAGCACTGTGTGTATAACAGGACTTAATGTCCCAGCAATGACTGTGTGTATAACAAGACTGAGTGTCCCAGCACTGACTGTGTGAATAACAGGACTGAGTGTCCCAGCACTGTGTGTATAACAGGACTTAATGTCCCAGCAATGACTGTGTGTATAACAGGACTGAGTGTCCCAGCACTGACTGTGTGTATAACAGGACTGAGTGTCCCAGCACTGTGTGTATAACAGGACTTAATGTCCCAGCAATGACTGTGTGTATAACAGGACTGAGTGTCCCAGCACTGACTGTGTGTATAACCGGACTGAGTGTCCCAGCACTGTGTGTATAACAGGACTGAGTGTCCCAGCACTGACTGTGTGTAGAACAGGACTGAGTGTCCCAGCACTGACTGTGTGTATAACAGGACTGAGTGTCCCAGCACAGACTGTGTGTATAACAGGACTGAGTGTCCCAGCACTTTGTGTATATCAGGACTGAGTGTCCCAGCACTGTGGGTATAACAGGACTGAGTGTCCCAGCACTGACTGTGTGTATAACAGGACTGAGTGTCCCAGCACTGTGTGTATAACACGACTGGGTGTCCAAGCACTGTGTGTATAACAGGACTGAGTGTCCCAGCACTGACTGTGGGTATAACAGTACTGAGTGTCCCAGCACTGTGTGTATAACAGGACTGAGTGTCCCAGCACTAACTGTGTGTATAACAGGACTGAGTGTCCCAGCACTGACTGTGTGTATAACAGGACTGATTATCCCAGCACTGTGTGTATAACAGGACTGAGTGTCCCAGCACTGACTGTGTGTATAACATGACTGAGTGTCCCAGCACTGACTGTGTGTATAACAGGACTGAGTGTCCCAGCAATGTGTGTATAACAGGACTGAGTGTCCCAGCACTGTTGGTGTGTATAACAGGACTGAGTGTCCCAGCACTGTGTGTATAACAGGACTGAGTGTCCCAGCACTGTGTGTATAACAGGACTGAGTGTCCCAGCACTGTGTGTATAATCGGACTGAGTGTCCCAGCACTGTCGGTATGTATAACAGGACTGAGTGTCCCAGCACTGACTGTTGTGTATAACAGGACTGAGTGTCCCAACACTGTATGAATAACAGGACTGAGTGTCCCAGCACAGTGAGTATAACAGGACTGAGTGTCCCATCACTGTATGAATAACAGGACTGAGTGTCCCAGCACAGTGTGTATAACAGGACTGAGTGTCCCAGCACTGACTGTGTGTATAAGAGGACTGAGTGTCCCAGCACTGTGTGTATAACAGGACTGAGTGTCCCAGCACTGACTGTGTGTATAACAGGACTGAGTGTCCCAGCACTGACTGTGTGTATAACAGGATTGAATGTCCCAGCACTGTGTGTAGAACAGGACTGAGTGTCGCTGTCATATATTCAACCAGCATTGTAACCCATGTATAATCTGACCTAAGTTATACACTGTGAGAACAATGGCCACTAGGTGGTGAACTTGTGGGAGACACTCCTAACCTGGATCTTCAGGTATAAAAGTGGAAGCTCCACCCACTTCCATCTCTTGAGTGCTGAGGAATAAAGGACAGGTCACAGACTGACCTTCTCTCAAGCATGGGCCTCGTGTGCATTTGTACTGTGTAGTAAGGATGTATCAATGGCGACGAGAAACTGGGATTTAAACCACGCGAGCATGGCCACTAGCAGAACAGACGAGAGGTACTGTGTTAAGGAATAGTTGGGACAGAGATTCAACATTGTTAAAGCAGCACACAGTTCTCCAGGCAGACAAGGGCAGTCAGGCATGTCCCAATATGTATTCGAACCCAGAGGGGGAGTTCAACAGAGACAATGGCAAGCTGAACGGTGATTTACGCCATTGCAAGGGACAATGCGGCCAGTAATGGGGCCATCAACACCTGTTAATGGTGCACTCAAGGACAATAACAGGGGCATTCAGGGACGATCGACTGGCAAGGGACCTTTTGTTTCTAACAACAGCTCATGCTGGAGGCGTGGAGGCACACACTCAGCCAGAGTTTGCAGAGATGAGCAAAATACCTGCAGAAATTGCAGAAATGAACACTGGGGGAAATCGCTGGAAGCTGAAGTTCAGCGAGTTCATGTGGAGCACGTATACAGTTCATACACCAGGACGCCACCGATAATGATGAAAGTGGATGGAGCTTCCCTTTTATACCTGAAGGTCCAGGTTAGGAGTGTCTCGCACAAGTTCTCCACATAGTGGTCATTGTTCTCACAGTGGTCAGATGAAACATAGGGTACAATGCTGGTTGATTACATGGCAGTCCCAGCAATGACTGTGTGCAAAACAGGACTGAGTGTCCCAGCACTGTGTGTATAACAGGACTGAGTGTCCCAGCACTGTGTGTATAACAGGACTGAGTGTCCCAGCACTGTGTGTATAACAGGAGTGAGTGTCCCAGCACATACTGTGTGTATAACAGGACTGAGTGTCCCAGCACTGTGTGTATAACAGGACTGAGTGTCCCAGCACTGTGTGTATAACAGGACTGAGTGTCCCAGCACAGACTGTGTGTATAACAGGACTGAGTCTCCCAGCACTGTGTGTATATCAGGACTGAGTGTCCCAGCACTGTGTGTATAACAGGACTGGGTGTCTCAGCACTGTGTGTGTAACAGGACTGAGTGTCCCAGCACTGACTGTGTGTATAACAGGACTGAGTGTCCCAGCACTGTGTGTATAACACGACTGGGTGTCTCAGCACTGTGTGTATAACAGCACTGAGTGTCCCAGCACTGACTGTGTGTATAACAGGACTGAGTGTCCCAGCACTGTGTGTATAACAGGACAGAGTGTCCCAGCATTGTGTGTACAACAGGACTGAGTGTCCCAGCACTGACTGTGTGTATAACAGGACTGAGTGTCCCGGCACTGTGTGTATAACAGGACTGAGTGTCCCAGCACTGTGTGTATAACAGGACTTAATGTCCCAGCACTGACTGTGTGTATAACAGGACTGAGTGTCCCAGCACTGTGTGTCTAACAGGACTGAGTGTCCCAGCACTGACTGTGTGTATAACAGGATTGAATGTCCCATCACTGTGTGTATAAAGGGATTGAATGTCCCAGCACTGTGTGTATAACAGGACTGAGTGTCCCAGCACAGTGTGTATAACAGGACTGAGTGTCCCAGCACTGGCTGTGTGTATATCAGGACTGAGGGTCCCAGCACTGACTGTGTGTATAACACGACTGGGTGTCTCAGCACTGTGTGTATAACAGCACTGAGTGTCCCAGCACTGACTGTGTGTATAACAGGACTGAGTGTCCCAGCACTGTGTGTATAACAGGACAGAGTGTCCCAGCATTGTGTGTACAACAGGACTGAGTGTCCCAGCACTGACTGTGTGTATAACAGGACTGAGTGTCCCAGCACTGACTGTGTGTATAACAGGACTGAGTGTCCCAGCACTGACTGAGTGTATTACAGGACTGAGTGTCCTTGCACTGTCTGTGTGTATAACAGGACTGAGTGTCCCAGCACTGACTCTGTGTATAACAGGACTGAGTGTCCCAGTACTGACTGTGTGTATATTGGGACTGAGTGTCCCAGCACTGTCTGTGTGTATAACAGGACTGAGTGTCCCAGCACTGTGTGTATAACAGGACTGAATGTCCCAGCACTGTGTGTATAACAGGACTGAATGTCACAGCACTGTCTGTATAACTGGACAGAATGTCCCAGCACTGTGTGGAAACAGGACTGAGTGTCCCAGCACTGTGTGTATAACAGGACTGAATGTCCCATCACTGACTGTGTGTATAACAGGACTTGGTGTCCCAGCACTGTGTGTATAACAGAACTGAGTGTCCCATCACTGACTGTGTGTATAACAGGACTTGGTGTCCCAGCACTGTGTGTATAACAGAACTGAGTGTCCCAGCAATGACTGTGTGTATAACAGGACTTAGTGTCCCAGCACTGACTGTGTGTATAACAGGACTGAGTGTCCCAGCACTGACTGTGTGTATAACAGGACTGAGTGTCCCAGCACTGTGTGTATAACAGGACTTAATGTCCCAGCAATGACTGTGTGTATAACAAGACTGAGTGTCCCAGCACTGACTGTGTAAATAACAGGACTGAGTGTCCCAGCACTGTGTGTATAACAGAACTGAGTGTCCCATCACTGACTGTGTGTATAACAGGACTTGGTGTCCCAGCACTGTGTGTATAACAGAACTGAGTGTCCCAGCAATGACTGTGTGTATAACAGGACTTAGTGTCCCAGCACTGACTGTGTGTATAACAGGACTGAGTGTCCCAGCACTGACTGTGTGTATAACAGGACTGAGTGTCCCAGCACTGTGTGTATAACAGGACTTAATGTCCCAGCAATGACTGTGTGTATAACAAGACTGAGTGTCCCAGCACTGACTGTGTGAATAACAGGACTGAGTGTCCCAGCACTGTGTGTATAACAGGACTTAATGTCCCAGCAATGACTGTGTGTATAACAGGACTGAGTGTCCCAGCACTGACTGTGTGTATAACAGGACTGAGTGTCCCAGCACTGTGTGTATAACAGGACTTAATGTCCCAGCAATGACTGTGTGTATAACAAGACTGAGTGTCCCAGCACTGACTGTGTGAATAACAGGACTGAGTGTCCCAGCACTGTGTGTATAACAGGACTTAATGTCCCAGCAATGACTGTGTGTATAACAGGACTGAGTGTCCCAGCACTGACTGTGTGTATAACCGGACTGAGTGTCCCAGCACTGTGTGTATAACAGGACTGAGTGTCCCAGCACTGACTGTGTGTAGAACAGGACTGAGTGTCCCAGCACTGACTGTGTGTATAACAGGACTGAGTGTCCCAGCACAGACTGTGTGTATAACAGGACTGAGTGTCCCAGCACTTTGTGTATATCAGGACTGAGTGTCCCAGCACTGTGGGTATAACAGGACTGAGTGTCCCAGCACTGACTGTGTGTATAACAGGACTGAGTGTCCCAGCACTGTGTGTATAACACGACTGGGTGTCCAAGCACTGTGTGTATAACAGGACTGAGTGTCCCAGCACTGACTGTGGGTATAACAGTACTGAGTGTCCCAGCACTGTGTGTATAACAGGACTGAGTGTCCCAGCACTAACTGTGTGTATAACAGGACTGAGTGTCCCAGCACTGACTGTGTGTATAACAGGACTGATTATCCCAGCACTGTGTGTATAACAGGACTGAGTGTCCCAGCACTGACTGTGTGTATAACATGACTGAGTGTCCCAGCACTGACTGTGTGTATAACAGGACTGAGTGTCCCAGCAATGTGTGTATAACAGGACTGAGTGTCCCAGCACTGTTGGTGTGTATAACAGGACTGAGTGTCCCAGCACTGTGTGTATAACAGGACTGAGTGTCCCAGCACTGTGTGTATAACAGGACTGAGTGTCCCAGCACTGTGTGTATAATCGGACTGAGTGTCCCAGCACTGTCGGTATGTATAACAGGACTGAGTGTCCCAGCACTGACTGTTGTGTATAACAGGACTGAGTGTCCCAACACTGTATGAATAACAGGACTGAGTGTCCCAGCACAGTGAGTATAACAGGACTGAGTGTCCCATCACTGTATGAATAACAGGACTGAGTGTCCCAGCACAGTGTGTATAACAGGACTGAGTGTCCCAGCACTGACTGTGTGTATAAGAGGACTGAGTGTCCCAGCACTGTGTGTATAACAGGACTGAGTGTCCCAGCACTGACTGTGTGTATAACAGGACTGAGTGTCCCAGCACTGACTGTGTGTATAACAGGATTGAATGTCCCAGCACTGTGTGTAGAACAGGACTGAGTGTCGCTGTCATATATTCAACCAGCATTGTAACCCATGTATAATCTGACCTAAGTTATACACTGTGAGAACAATGGCCACTAGGTGGTGAACTTGTGGGAGACACTCCTAACCTGGATCTTCAGGTATAAAAGTGGAAGCTCCACCCACTTCCATCTCTTGAGTGCTGAGGAATAAAGGACAGGTCACAGACTGACCTTCTCTCAAGCATGGGCCTCGTGTGCATTTGTACTGTGTAGTAAGGATGTATCAATGGCAACGAGAAACTGGGATTTAAACCACGCGAGCATGGCCACTAGCAGAACAGACGAGAGGTACTGTGTTAAGGAATAGTTGGGACAGAGATTCAACATTGTTAAAGCAGCACACAGTTCTCCAGGCAGACAAGGGCAGTCAGGCATGTCCCAATATGTATTCGAACCCAGAGGGGGAGTTCAACAGAGACAATGGCAAGCTGAACGGTGATTTACGCCATTGCAAGGGACAATGCGGCCAGTAATGGGGCCATCAACACCTGTTAATGGTGCACTCAAGGACAATAACAGGGGCATTCAGGGACGATCGACTGGCAAGGGACCTTTTGTTTCTAACAACAGCTCATGCTGGAGGCGTGGAGGCACACACTCAGCCAGAGTTTGCAGAGATGAGCAAAATACCTGCAGAAATTGCAGAAATGAACACTGGGGGAAATCGCTGGAAGCTGAAGTTCAGCGAGTTCATGTGGAGCACGTATACAGTTCATACACCAGGACGCCACCGATAATGATGAAAGTGGATGGAGCTTCCCTTTTATACCTGAAGGTCCAGGTTAGGAGTGTCTCGCACAAGTTCTCCACATAGTGGTCATTGTTCTCACAGTGGTCAGATGAAACATAGGGTACAATGCTGGTTGATTACATGGCAGTCCCAGCAATGACTGTGTGTATAACAGGACTGAGTGTCCCAGCACTGTGTGTATAACAGGACTGAGTGTCCCAGCACTGTGTGTATAACAGGACTGAGTGTCCCAGCACTGTGTGTATAACAGGAGTGAGTGTCCCAGCACATACTGTGTGTATAACAGGACTGAGTGTCCCAGCACTGTGTGTATAACAGGACTGAGTGTCCCAGCACTGTGTGTATAACAGGACTGAGTGTCCCAGCACAGACTGTGTGTATAACAGGACTGAGTCTCCCAGCACTGTGTGTATATCAGGACTGAGTGTCCCAGCACTGTGTGTATAACAGGACTGGGTGTCTCAGCACTGTGTGTGTAACAGGACTGAGTGTCCCAGCACTGACTGTGTGTATAACAGGACTGAGTGTCCCAGCACTGTGTGTATAACACGACTGGGTGTCTCAGCACTGTGTGTATAACAGCACTGAGTGTCCCAGCACTGACTGTGTGTATAACAGGACTGAGTGTCCCAGCACTGTGTGTATAACAGGACAGAGTGTCCCAGCATTGTGTGTACAACAGGACTGAGTGTCCCAGCACTGACTGTGTGTATAACAGGACTGAGTGTCCCGGCACTGTGTGTATAACAGGACTGAGTGTCCCAGCACTGTGTGTATAACAGGACTTAATGTCCCAGCACTGACTGTGTGTATAACAGGACTGAGTGTCCCAGCACTGTGTGTCTAACAGGACTGAGTGTCCCAGCACTGACTGTGTGTATAACAGGATTGAATGTCCCATCACTGTGTGTATAAAGGGATTGAATGTCCCAGCACTGTGTGTATAACAGGACTGAGTGTCCCAGCACAGTGTGTATAACAGGACTGAGTGTCCCAGCACTGGCTGTGTGTATATCAGGACTGAGGGTCCCAGCACTGACTGTGTGTATAACACGACTGGGTGTCTCAGCACTGTGTGTATAACAGCACTGAGTGTCCCAGCACTGACTGTGTGTATAACAGGACTGAGTGTCCCAGCACTGTGTGTATAACAGGACAGAGTGTCCCAGCATTGTGTGTACAACAGGACTGAGTGTCCCAGCACTGACTGTGTGTATAACAGGACTGAGTGTCCCAGCACTGACTGTGTGTATAACAGGACTGAGTGTCCCAGCACTGACTGAGTGTATTACAGGACTGAGTGTCCTTGCACTGTCTGTGTGTATAACAGGACTGAGTGTCCCAGCACTGACTCTGTGTATAACAGGACTGAGTGTCCCAGTACTGACTGTGTGTATATTGGGACTGAGTGTCCCAGCACTGTCTGTGTGTATAACAGGACTGAGTGTCCCAGCACTGTGTGTATAACAGGACTGAATGTCCCAGCACTGTGTGTATAACAGGACTGAATGTCACAGCACTGTCTGTATAACTGGACAGAATGTCCCAGCACTGTGTGGAAACAGGACTGAGTGTCCCAGCACTGTGTGTATAACAGGACTGAATGTCCCATCACTGACTGTGTGTATAACAGGACTTGGTGTCCCAGCACTGTGTGTATAACAGAACTGAGTGTCCCATCACTGACTGTGTGTATAACAGGACTTGGTGTCCCAGCACTGTGTGTATAACAGAACTGAGTGTCCCAGCAATGACTGTGTGTATAACAGGACTTAGTGTCCCAGCACTGACTGTGTGTATAACAGGACTGAGTGTCCCAGCACTGACTGTGTGTATAACAGGACTGAGTGTCCCAGCACTGTGTGTATAACAGGACTTAATGTCCCAGCAATGACTGTGTGTATAACAAGACTGAGTGTCCCAGCACTGACTGTGTAAATAACAGGACTGAGTGTCCCAGCACTGTGTGTATAACAGGACTTAATGTCCCAGCAATGACTGTGTGTATAACAGGACTGAGTGTCCCAGCACTGACTGTGTGTATAACAGGACTGAGTGTCCCAGCACTGTGTGTATACCAGGACTTAATGTCCCAGCAATGACTGTGTGTATAACAAGACTGAGTGTCCCAGCACTGACTGTGTGAATAACAGGACTGAGTGTCCCAGCACTGTGTGTATAACAGGACTTAATGTCCCAGCAATGACTGTGTGTATAACAGGACTGAGTGTCCCAGCACTGACTGTGTGTATAACCGGACTGAGTGTCCCAGCACTGTGTGTATAACAGGACTGAGTGTCCCAGCACTGACTGTGTGTAGAACAGGACTGAGTGTCCCAGCACTGACTGTGTGTATAACAGGACTGAGTGTCCCAGCACAGACTGTGTGTATAACAGGACTGAGTGTCCCAGCACTTTGTGTATATCAGGACTGAGTGTCCCAGCACTGTGGGTATAACAGGACTGAGTGTCCCAGCACTGACTGTGTGTATAACAGGACTGAGTGTCCCAGCACTGTGTGTATAACACGACTGGGTGTCCAAGCACTGTGTGTATAACAGGACTGAGTGTCCCAGCACTGACTGTGGGTATAACAGTACTGAGTGTCCCAGCACTGTGTGTATAACAGGACTGAGTGTCCCAGCACTAACTGTGTGTATAACAGGACTGAGTGTCCCAGCACTGACTGTGTGTATAACAGGACTGATTATCCCAGCACTGTGTGTATAACAGGACTGAGTGTCCCAGCACTGACTGTGTGTATAACATGACTGAGTGTCCCAGCACTGACTGTGTGTATAACAGGACTGAGTGTCCCAGCAATGTGTGTATAACAGGACTGAGTGTCCCAGCACTGTTGGTGTGTATAACAGGACTGAGTGTCCCAGCACTGTGTGTATAACAGGACTGAGTGTCCCAGCACTGTGTGTATAACAGGACTGAGTGTCCCAGCACTGTGTGTATAATCGGACTGAGTGTCCCAGCACTGTCGGTATGTATAACAGGACTGAGTGTCCCAGCACTGACTGTTGTGTATAACAGGACTGAGTGTCCCAACACTGTATGAATAACAGGACTGAGTGTCCCAGCACAGTGAGTATAACAGGACTGAGTGTCCCATCACTGTATGAATAACAGGACTGAGTGTCCCAGCACAGTGTGTATAACAGGACTGAGTGTCCCAGCACTGACTGTGTGTATAAGAGGACTGAGTGTCCCAGCACTGTGTGTATAACAGGACTGAGTGTCCCAGCACTGACTGTGTGTATAACAGGACTGAGTGTCCCAGCACTGACTGTGTGTATAACAGGATTGAATGTCCCAGCACTGTGTGTAGAACAGGACTGAGTGTCGCTGTCATATATTCAACCAGCATTGTAACCCATGTATAATCTGACCTAAGTTATACACTGTGAGAACAATGGCCACTAGGTGGTGAACTTGTGGGAGACACTCCTAACCTGGATCTTCAGGTATAAAAGTGGAAGCTCCACCCACTTCCATCTCTTGAGTGCTGAGGAATAAAGGACAGGTCACAGACTGACCTTCTCTCAAGCATGGGCCTCGTGTGCATTTGTACTGTGTAGTAAGGTTGTATCAATGGCGACGAGAAACTGGGATTTAAACCACGCGAGCATGGCCACTAGCAGAACAGACGAGAGGTACTGTGTTAAGGAATAGTTGGGACAGAGATTCAACATTGTTAAAGCAGCACACAGTTCTCCAGGCAGACAAGGGCAGTCAGGCATGTCCCAATATGTATTCGAACCCAGAGGGGGAGTTCAACAGAGACAATGGCAAGCTGAACGGTGATTTACGCCATTGCAAGGGACAATGCGGCCAGTAATGGGGCCATCAACACCTGTTAATGGTGCACTCAAGGACAATAACAGGGGCATTCAGGGACGATCGACTGGCAAGGGACCTTTTGTTTCTAACAACAGCTCATGCTGGAGGCGTGGAGGCACACACTCAGCCAGAGTTTGCAGAGATGAGCAAAATACCTGCAGAAATTGCAGAAATGAACACTGGGGGAAATCGCTGGAAGCTGAAGTTCAGCGAGTTCATGTGGAGCACGTATACAGTTCATACACCAGGACGCCACCGGTAATGATGAAAGTGAATGGAGCTTCCCTTTTATACCTGAAGGTCCAGGTTAGGATTGTCTCGCACAAGTTCTCCACCTAGTGGTCATTGTTCTCACAGTGGTCAGATGAAACATAGGGTACAATGCTGGTTGATTACATGGCAGTCCCAGCAATGACTGTGTGTATAACAGGACTGAGTGTCCCAGCACTGTGTGTATAACAGGAGTGAGTGTCCCAGCACATACTGTGTGTATAACAGGACTGAGTGTCCCAGCACTGTGTGTATAACAGGACTGAGTGTCCCAGCACTGTGTGTATAACAGGACTGAGTGTCCCAGCACAGACTGTGTGTATAACAGGACTGAGTCTCCCAGCACTGTGTGTATATCAGGACTGAGTGTCCCAGCACTGTGTGTATAACAGGACTGGGTGTCTCAGCACTGTGTGTGTAACAGGACTGAGTGTCCCAGCACTGACTGTGTGTATAACAGGATTGAGTGTCCCAGCACTGTGTGTATAACAGGACAGAGTGTCCCAGCATTGTGTGTACAACAGGACTGAGTGTCCCAGCACTGACTGTGTGTATAACAGGACTGAGTGTCCCGGCACTGTGTGTATAACAGGACTGAGTGTCCCAGCACTGTGTGTATAACAGGACTTAATGTCCCAGCACTGACTGTGTGTATAACAGGACTGAGTGTCCCAGCACTGTGTGTCTAACAGGACTGAGTGTCCCAGCACTGACTGTGTGTATAACAGGATTGAATGTCCCATCACTGTGTGTATAACAGGATTGAATGTCCCAGCACTGTGTGTATAACAGGACTGAGTGTCCCAGCACAGTGTGTATAACAGGACTGAGTGTCCCAGCACTGGCTGTGTGTATATCAGGACTGAGGGTCCCAGCACTGACTGTGTGTATAACACGACTGGGTGTCTCAGCACTGTGTGTATAACAGCACTGAGTGTCCCAGCACTGACTGTGTGTATAACAGGACTGAGTGTCCCAGCACTGTGTGTATAACAGGACAGAGTGTCCCAGCATTGTGTGTACAACAGGACTGAGTGTCCCAGCACTGACTGTGTGTATAACAGGACTGAGTGTCCCGGCACTGTGTGTATAACAGGACTGAGTGTCCCAGCACTGTGTGTATAACAGGACTTAATGTCCCAGTACTGACTGTGTGTATAACAGGACTGAGTGTCCCAGCACTGTGTGTCTAACAGGACTGAGTGTCCCAGCACTGACTGTGTGTATAACAGGATTGAATGTCCCATCACTGTGTGTATAACAGGATTGAATGTCCCAGCACTGTGTGTATAACAGGATTGAATGTCCCAGCACTGTGTGTAGAACAGGACTGAGTGTCGCTGTCATCTATTCAACCAGCATTGTAACCCATGTATAATCTGACCTAAGTTATACACTGTGAGAACAATGACCACTAGGTGGTGAACTTGTGGGAGACACTCCTAACCTGGATCTTCAGGTATAAAAGTGGAAGCTCCACCCACTTCCATCTCTTGAGTGCTGAGGAATAAAGGACAGGTCACAGACTGACCTTCTCTCAAGCATGGGCCTTGTGTGCATTTGTACTGTGTAGTAAGGATGTATCAATGGCGACGAGAAACTGGGATTTAAACCACGCGAGCATGGCCACTAGCAGAACAGACGAGAGGTACTGTGTTAAGGAATAGTTGGGACAGAGATTCAACATTGTTAAAGCAGCACACAGTTCTCCAGGCAGACAAGGGCAGTCAGGCATGTCCCAATATGTATTCGAACCCAGAGGGGGAGTTCAACAGAGACAATGGCAAGCTGAACGGTGATTTACGCCATTGCAAGGGACAATGCGGCCAGTAATGGGGCCATCAACACCTGTTAATGGTGCACTCAAGGACAATAACAGGGGCATACAGGAACGATCGACTGGCAAGGGACCTTTTGTTTCTAACAACAGCTCATGCTGGAGGCGTGGAGGCACACACTCAGCCAGAGTTTGCAGAGATGAGCAAAATACCTGCAGAAATTGCAGAAATGAACACTGGGGGAAATCGCTGGAAGCTGAAGTTCAGCGAGTTCATGTGGAGCACGTATACAGTTCATACACCAGGACGCCACCGATAATGATGAAAGTGGGTGGAGCTTCCCTTTTATACCTGAAGGTCCAGGTTAGGATTGTCTCGCACAAGTTCTCCACATAGTGGTCATTGTTCTCACAGTGGTCAGATGAAACATAGGGTACAATGCTGGTTGATTACATGGCAGTCCCAGCAATGACTGTGTGTATAACAGGACTGAGTGTCCCAGCACTGTGTGTATAACAGGACTGAGTGTCCCAGCACTGTGTGTATAACAGGACTGAGTGTCCCAGCACTGTGTGTATAACAGGAGTGAGTGTCCCAGCACTGTGTGTATAACAGGACTGAGTGTCCCAGCACTGTGTGTATAACAGGACTGAGTGTCCCAGCACTGTGTGTATAACAGGACTGAGTGCCCCAGCACTGTGTGTATAACAGGACTGAGTGTCCCAGCACTGTGTGTATAACAGGACTGAGTGCCCCAGCACTGTGTGTATAACAGGACTGAGTGTCCCAGCACTGTGTGTATAACAGGACTGAGTGTCCCAGCACTGACTGTGTCTGTAACAGGACTGAGTGTCCCAGCACTGTGTGTATAACAGGACTGAGTGACCCAGCAATGTGTGTATAACAGGACTGAGTGTCCCAGCAATGACTGTGTGTATAACAGAACTGAGTGTCCCAGCACTGTGTGTATAACAGGACTGAGTGTCCCAGCACTGTGTGAATAACAGGACTGAGTGTCCCAGCACTGTGTGTATAACAGGACTAAGTGTCCCAGCACTGACTGTGTGTATAACAGGACTGAGTGTCCCAGCACTGTGTGTATAACAGGACTTAATGTCCCAGCACTGACTGTGTGTATAACAGGACTGAATGTCCCAGCACTGACTGTGTGTATAACAGGACTGAGTGTCCCAGCACTGTGTGTATAACAGGACTGAGTGTCCCAGCACTGTGTGTATAACAGGACTGAGTGTCCCAGCACTGTGTGTATAACAGGAGTGAGTGTCCCAGCACATACTGTGTGTATAACAGGACTGAGTGTCCCAGCACTGTGTGTATAACAGGACTGAGTGCCCCAGCACTGTGTGTATAACAGGACTGAGTGTCCCAGCACTGTGTGTATAACAGGACTGAGTGCCCCAGCACTGTGTGTATAACAGGACTGAGTGTCCCAGCACTGTGTGTATAACAGGACTGAGTGTCCCAGCACTGACTGTGTCTGTAACAGGACTGAGTGTCCCAGCACTGTGTGTATAACAGGACTGAGTGTCCCAGCACTGTGTGTATAACAGGACTAAGTGTCCCAGCAATGACTGTGTGTATAACAGAACTGAGTGTCCCAGCACTGTGTGTATAACAGGACTGAGTGTCCCAGCACTGTGTGAATAACAGGACTGAGTGTCCCAGCACTGTGTGTATAACAGGACTAAGTGTCCCAGCACTGACTGTGTGTATAACAGGACTGAGTGTCCCAGCACTGTGTGTATAACAGGACTTAATGTCCCAGCACTGACTGTGTGTATAACAGGACTGAATGTCCCAGCACTGACTGTGTGTATAACAGGACTGAGTGTCCCAGCACTGTGTGTATAACAGGACTGAGTGTCCCAGCACTGTGTGTATAACAGGACTGAGTGTCCCAGCACTGTGTGTATAACAGGAGTGAGTGTCCCAGCACATACTGTGTGTATAACAGGACTGAGTGTCCCAGCACTGTGTGTATAACAGGACTGAGTGTCCCAGCACTGTGTGTATAACAGGACTGAGTGCCCCAGCACTGTGTGTATAACAGGACTGAGTGTCCCAGCACTGTGTGTATAACAGGACTGAGTGCCCCAGCACTGTGTGTATAACAGGACTGAGTGTCCCAGCACTGTGTGTATAACAGGACTGAGTGTCCCAGCACTGACTGTGTCTGTAACAGGACTGAGTGTCCCAGCACTGTGTGTATAACAGGACTGAGTGTCCCAGCACTGTGTGTATAACAGGACTGAGTGTCCCAGCAATGACTGTGTGTATAACAGAACTGAGTGTCCCAGCACTGTGTGTATAACAGGACTGAGTGTCCCAGCACTGTGTGAATAACAGGACTGAGTGTCCCAGCACTGTGTGTATAACAGGACTAAGTGTCCCAGCACTGACTGTGTGTATAACAGGACTGAGTGTCCCAGCACTGTGTGTATAACAGGACTTAATGTCCCAGCACTGACTGTGTGTATAACAGGACTGAATGTCCCAGCACTGACTGTGTGTATAACAGGACTGAGTGTCCCAGCATTGACTGTGTGTATAACAGGACTGAGTGTCCCAGCACTGACTGTGTGTATAACAGGACTGAGTGTCCCAGCACTGACTGTGTGTATATCAGGACTGAGTGTCCCAGCACTCTGTGTAAACAGGACTGAGTGTCCCAACATTGTGTGTATACCAGGACTGAGTGCCCCAGCACTGTGTGTATACCAGGACTGAGTGTCCCAGCACTGTGTGTATAACAGGACTGAGTGTCCCAGCACTGTCTGTGTGTATATCAGGACTGAGTGTCCCAGCACTGTGTGTGTAACAGGACTGAGTGTCCCAGCACTGTCTGTGTGTATATCAGGACTGAGTGTACCAGCACTGTGTGTATAACAGGACTGAGTGTACCAGCACTGTGTGTATATCAGGACTGATTGTCCCAGCACTGTGTGTATAACAGGACTGAGTGTCCCAGCACTGTCTGTGTGCATATCAGGACTGAGTGTCCCAGCACTGTGTTTATTACAGGACTGAGTGTCCCAGCACTGACTGTGTGTATAACAGGACTGAGTGTCCCAGCACTGTGTGTATAACAGGACTGAGTGTCCCAGCACAGACTGTGTGTATAACAGGACTGAGTCTCCCAGCACTGTGTGTATATCAGGACTGAGTGTCCCAGCACTGTGCGTATAACAGGACTGGGTGTCTCAGCACTGTGTGTGTAACAGGACTGAGTGTCCCAGCACTGACTGTGTGTATAACAGGACTGAGTGTGCCAGCACTGTGTGTATAACACGACTGGGTGTCTCAGCACTGTGTGTATAACAGCACTGAGTGTCCCAGCACTGACTGTGTGTATAACAGGACTGAGTGTCCCAGCACTGTGTGTATAACAGGACTGAGTGTCCCAGCACTGTGTGTATAACAGGACTTAATGTCCCAGCACTGACTGTGTGTATAACAGGACTGAGTGTCCCAGCACTGTGTGTCTAACAGGACTGAGTGTCCCAGCACTGACTGTGTGTATAACAGGACTGAGTGTCCCAGCACTGTGTGTCTAACAGGACTGAGTGTCCCAGCACTGACTGTGTGTATAACAGGACTGAGTGTCCCAGCACTGTGTGTCTAACAGGACTGAGTGTCCCGGCACTGTGTGTATAATAGGACTGAGTGTCCCAACATTGTGTGTATAACAGGACTGAGTGTCCCAGCACTGACTGTGTGTATAACAGGATTGAATGTCCCATCACTGTGTGTATAACAGGATTGAATGTCCCAGCACTGTGTGTATAACAGGACTGAGTGTCCCAGCACTGTCTGTGTGTATATCAGGACTGAGTGTCCCAGCACTGTGTGTATATCAGGACTGAGTGTCCCAGCACTGTGTGTATAACAGGACTGAGTGTCCCAGCACTGTCTGTGTGTATATCAGGACTGAGTGTACCAGCACTGTGTGTATATCAGGACTGAGTGTCCCAGCACTGTGTGTATAACAGGACTGAGTGTCCCAGCACTGTCTGTGTGCATATCAGGACTGAGTGTCCCAGCACTGTGTGTATTACAGGACTGAGTGTCCCAGCACTGACTGTGTGTATAACAGGACTGAGTGTCCCAGCACTGTGTGTATAACAGGACTGAGTGTCCCAGCACAGACTGTGTGTATAACAGGACTGAGTCTCCCAGCACTGTGTGTATATCAGGACTGAGTGTCCCAGCACTGTGTGTATAACAGGACTGGGTGTCTCAGCACTGTGTGTGTAACAGGACTGAGTGTCCCAGCACTGACTGTGTGTATAACAGGACTGAGTGTCCCAGCACTGTGTGTATAACACGACTGGGTGTCTCAGCACTGTGTGTATAACAGCACTGAGTGTCCCAGCACTGACTGTGTGTATAACAGGACTGAGTGTCCCAGCACTGTGTGTATAACAGGACAGAGTGTCCCAGCATTGTGTGTACAACAGGACTGAGTGTCCCAGCACTGACTGTGTGTATAACAGGACTGAGTGTCCCGGCACTGTGTGTATAACAGGACTGAGTGTCCCAGCACTGTGTGTATAACAGGACTTAATGTCCCAGCACTGACTGTGTGTATAACAGGACTGAGTGTCTCAGCACTGTGTGTCTAACAGGACTGAGTGTCCCAGCACTGACTGTGTGTATAACAGAATTGAATGTCCCATCACTGTGTGTATAACAGGATTGAATGTCCCAGCACTGTGTGTATAACAGGACTGAGTGTCCCAGCACAGTGTGTATAACAGGACTGAGTGTCCCAGCACTGGCTGTGTGTATATCAGGACTGAGGGTCCCAGCACTGACTGTCTGTATAACAGGACTGACTGTCCCAGCACTGACTGTGTGTATAACAGCACTGAGTGTCCCAGCACTGACTGTGTGTATAACAGGACTGAGTGTCCCAGCACTGTGTGTATAACAGGACAGAGTGTCCCAGCATTGTGTGTACAACAGGACTGAGTGTCCCAGCACTGACTGTGTGTATAACAGGACTGAGTGTCCCGGCACTGTGTGTATAACAGGATTGAATGTCCCAGCACTGTGTGTATAACAGGATTGAATGTCCCAGCACTGTGTGTAGAACAGGACTGAGTGTCGCTGTCATCTATTCAACCAGCATTGTAACCCATGTATAATCTGACCTAAGTTATACACTGTGAGAACACTGACCACTAGGAGGGAGACACTCCTAACCTGGATCTTCAGGTATAAAAGTGGAAGCTCCACCCACCTTCATCACTTGAGTGCTAAGGAATAAAGGACAGGTCACAGACTGACCCTCTCTCAAGCATGGGCCTCGTGTGCATTTGTACTGTGTAGTAAGGATGTATCAATGGCGACGAGAAACTGGGATTTAAACCACGCGAGCATGGCCACTAGCAGAACAGACGAGAGGTACTGTGTTAAGGAATAGTTGGGACAGAGATTCAACATTGTTAAAGCAGCACACAGTTCTCCAGGCAGACAAGGGCAGTCAGGCATGTCCCAATATGTATTCGAACCCAGAGGGGGAGTTCAACAGAGACAATGGCAAGCTGAACGGTGATTCACGCCATTGCAAGGGACAATGCGGCCAGTAATGGGGCCATCAACACCTGTTAATGGTGCACTCAAGGACAATAACAGGGGCATTCAGGGACGATCAACTGGCAAGGGACCTTTTGTTTCTAACAACAGCTCATGCTGGAGGCGTGGAGGCACACACTCAGCCAGAGTTTGCAGAGATGAGCAAAATACCTGCAGAAATTGCAGAAATGAACACTGGGGGAAATCGCTGGAAGCTGAAGTTCAGCGAGTTCATGTGGAGCACGTATACAGTTCATACACCAGGACGCCACCGATAATGATGAAAGTGGGTGGAGCTTCCCTTTTATACCTGAAGGTCCAGGTTAGGATTGTCTCGCACAAGTTCTCCACCTAGTGGTCATTGTTCTCACAGTGGTCAGATGAAACATAGGGTACAATGCTGGTTGATTACATGGCAGTCCCAGCAATGACTGTGTGTATAACAGGACTGAGTGTCCCAGCACTGTGTGTACAACAGGACTGAGTGTCCCAGCACTGTGTGTATAACAGGACTGAGTGTCCCAGCACTGTGTGTATAACAGGAGTGAGTGTCCCAGCACATACTGTGTGTATAACAAGACTGAGTGTCCCAGCACTGTGTGTATCACAGGACTGAGTGTCCCAGCATTGTGTGTATAACAGGACTGAGTGTCCCAGCACTGTGTGTATAACAGGACTGAGTGCCCCAGCACTGTGTGTATAACAGGACTGAGTGTCCCAGCACTGTGTGTATAACAGGACTGAGTGTCCCAGCACTGTGTGTATAACAGGACTGAGTGTCCCAGCACTGACTGTGTCTGTAACAGGACTGAGTGTCCCAGCACTGTGTGTATAACAGGACTGAGTGTCCCAGCAATGACTGTGTGTATAACAGAACTGAGTGTCCCAGCACTGTGTGTATAACAGGACTGAGTGTCCCAGCACTGTGTGTATAACAGGACTGAGTGTCCCAGCACAGACTGTGTGTACAACAGGACTTAGTCTCCCAGCACTGTGTGTATATCAGGACTGAGTGTCCCAGCACTGTGTGTATAACAGGACAGGGTGTCTCAGCACTGTGTGTGTAACAGGACTGAGTGTCCCAGCACTGACTGTGTGTATAACAGGACTGAGTGTCCCAGCACTGTGTGTATAACACGACTGGGTGTCTCAGCACTGTGTGTATAACAGGACTGAGTGTCCCAGCATTGTGTGTACAACAGGACTGAGTGTCCCAGCACTGACTGTGTGTATAACAGGACTGAGTGTCCCGGCACTGTGTGAAAACAGGATTGAATGTCCCAGCACTGTGTGTATAACAGGATTGAATGTCCCAGCACTGTGTGTGTAACAGGACTGAGAGTCCCAGCACTGACTGTGTGTATAACAGGACTGAGTGTCCCAGCACTGTGTGTATAACAGGACAGAGTGTCCCAGCATTGTGTGTACAACAGGACTGAGTGTCCCAGCACTGACTGTGTGTATAACAGGACTGAGTGTCCCGGCACTGTGTGTATAACAGGACTGAGTGTCCCAGCACTGTGTGTATAACAGGACTTAATGTCCCAGCACTGACTGTGTGTATAACAGGACTGAGTGTCCCAGCACTGTCTGTGTGTATATCAGGACTGAGTGTACCAGCACTGTGTGTATAACAGGACTGAGTGTACCAGCACTGTGTGTATAACAGGACTGAGTGTACCAGCACTGTGTGTATATCAGGACTGAGTGTACCAGCACTGTGTGTATCACAGGACTGAGTGTCCCAGCACTGTCTGTGTGCATATCAGGACTGAGTGTCCCAGCACTGTGTGTATTACAGGACTGAGTGTCCCAGCACTGACTGTGTGTATAACAGGACTGAGTGTCCCAGCACTGTGTGTATAACAGGACTGAGTGTCCCAGCACAGACTGTGTGTACAACAGGACTGAGTCTCCCAGCACTGTGTGTATATCAGGACTGAGTGTCCCAGCACTGTGTGTATAACAGGACTGGGTGTCTCAGCACTGTGTGTGGAACAGGACTGAGTGTCCCAGCACTGACTGTGTGTATAACAGGACTGAGTGTCCCAGCACTGTGTGTATAACACGACTGGGTGTCTCAGCACTGTGTGTATAACAGGACTGAGTGTCCCAGCAATGTGTGTATAACAGGACTGAGTGTCCCAGCACTGACTGTGTGTATAACAGGACTGAGTGTCCCAGCACTGTGTGTATAACAGGACAGAGTGTCCCAGCATTGTGTGTACAACAGGACTGAGTGTCCCAGCACTGACTGTGTGTATAACAGGACTGAGTGTCCCGGCACTGTGTGTATAACAGGACTGAGTGTCCCAGCACTGTGTGTATAACAGGACTTAATGTCCCAGCACTGACTGTGTGTATAACAGGACTGAGTGTCCCAGCACTGTGTGTCTAACAGGACTGAGTGTCCCAGCACTGACTGTGTGTATAACAGGACTGAGTGTCCCAGCACTGTGTGTCGAACAGGACTGAGTGTCCCAGCACTGACTGTGTGTATAACAGGACTGAGTGTCCCAGCACTGTGTGTATAACAGGACTGAGTGTCCCAGCACTGTGTGTATAACAGGACTGAGTGTCCCAGCACTGACTGTGTGTCTAACAGTACTGAGTGTTCCAGCACTGTTTGTATAGCAGGACTGAATGTCCCAGCACTGTTTGTATAGCAGGACTGAGTGTCCCAGCACTGTGTGTACAACAGGACTGAGTGTCCCAGCACTGTGTGTGTAACAGGACTAAGTGTTCCAGCACTTTGTGTATAACAGGACTGTGTGTCCCAGCACTGTGTGTATAACAGAAATGACTGTCCAAGCACTGACTGTGTGTATAACAGGACTGAGTGTCCCAGCACTGTGTGTATAACAGAAATGAGTATCCCAACACTGTGTGTATCACAGGACTTAATGTCCCAGCACTGACTGTGTGTATAACAGAACTGAGTGTCCCAGCACTGTGTGTATAACAGGACTGAGTGTCCCAGCACTGTGTGTGTAACAGGACTGAGTGTCCCAGCACTGTGTGTCTAACCGGACTAAATGTCCCAGCATTTTGTCTCACAGGACTGTGTGTCCCAGCACTGTGTGTATAACAGGACTGAGTGTCCCAGCACTGTGTGTATAACAGGACTGTGTGTCCAGCACTGTGTGTATAACAGGACTGAGTGTCCCAGCACTGTGTGGATAACAGGACTGACTGTCACAGCACTGTGTGTGTAACAGGACTAAGTGTCCCAGCACTGTGTGTATAACAGGACTGTGTGTCCAGCATTGTGTATAACAGGACTGAGTGTACCAGCACTGACTGTGTGTATAACAGGACTGAATGTCCCAACACTGTGTGTACAACAGGACTGAGTGTCCCAGCACTGTGTGGATAACAGGACTGAGTGTCCCAGCATTGTGTGAATAACAGGAGTGCATGTCCGAACACTGTGTGTATAACAGGACTGAGTGTCCCAGCACTGACTGTGTGTATAACAGGACTGAGTGTCCCAGCACTGTGTGTATAAAAGGACTGAGTGTCCCAGCACTGTGTGTATAACAGGACTGAGTGTCCCAGCACTGACTGTGTGTCTAACAGTACTGAGTGTTCCAGCACTTGTGTATAGCAGGACTGAGTGTCCCAGCACTGTGTGTGTATCAGGATTGAGTGTCCCAGCACTGTGTGTATAACAGGATTGAGTGTCCCAGCACTGTGTGTGTAACAGGACTGAGTGTCCCAGCACTGTGTGTCTAACAGGACTGAGTGTCCCAGCACTGTGTGTATAACAGGACTGAGTGTCCCAGCACTGTGTGTATAACAGGACTGAGTGCCCCAGCACTGTTTGTATAGCAGGACTGAGTGTCCCAGCACTGTGTGTGTATCAGGATTGAGTGTCCCAGCACTGTGTGTATAACAGGACTGAGTGTCCCAGCACTGTGTATAACAGGACTGAGTGTCCCAGCACTGGCTGTGTGTATATCAGGACTGAGGGTCCCAGCACTGACTGTGTGTATAACAGAAATGAGTTTCCCAACACTGTGTGTATCACAGGACTTAATGTCCCAGCACTGACTGTGTGTATAACAGGACTGAGTGTCCCAGCACTGACTGTGTGTATAACAGGACTGAGTGTCCCAGCACTGTGTGTATAACAGGACTGAGTGTCCCAACACTGTGTGTATAACAGGACTGAGTGTCCCAGCACTGGCTGTGTGTATATCAGGACTGAGGGTCCCAGCACTGACTGTGTGTATAACAGTAATGAGTGTCCCAACACTGTGTGTATCACAGGACTTAATGTCCCAGCACTGACTGTGTGTATAACAGGACTGAGTGTCCCAGCACTGTGTGTATAACAGGACTGAGTGTCCCAGGACTGAGTGTCCCAGCAATGACTGTGTGTATAACAGAACTGAGTGTCCCATCACTGACTGTGTGTATAACACGACTGAGTGTCCCAGCATTGTGTGTATAACAGGACTTAATGTCCCAGCACTGACTGTGTGTATAACAGGACTGAGTGTCCCAGCACTGACTGTGTGTGTAACAGGACTGAGTGTCCCAGCACTGACTGTGTAACAGGACTGAGTGTCCCAGCACTGTGTGTCTAAAAGGACTGAGTGTCACAGCACTGTGTGTGTAACAGGACTAAGTGTCCCAGCACTGTGTGTGTAATAGGACTGTGTGTCCCAGCACTGTGTGTATAACAGGACTGTGTGTCCAGCACTGTGTGTATAACAGGACTGAGTGTCCCAGCACTGACTGTGTGTATAACAGGACTGAATGTCCCAACACTGTGTGTACAACAGGACTGAGTATCCCAGCACTGTGTGGATAACAGGACTGAGTGTCCCAGCATTGTGTGAATAACAGGACTGCATGTCCCAACACTGTGTGGAGAACAGGACTAAGTGTCCCAGCACTGACTGTGTGTCTAACAGTACTGAGTGTTCCAGCACTGTTTGTATAGCAGGACTGAGTGTCCCAGCACTGTGTGTGTATCAGGATTAAGTGTCCCAGCACTGCGTGTATAACAGGACTGAGTGTCCCAGCACTGTGTGTGTAACAGGACTGAGTGTCCCAGCACTGTGTGTCTAACAGGACTGAGTGTCCCAGCACTGTGTGTATAACAGGACTGAGTGTCCCAGCACTGTGTGTATAACAGGACTGAATATCCCAGCACTGTTTGTATAGCAGGACTGAGTGTCCCAGCACTGTGTGTGTATCAGGACTGAGTGTCCCAGCACTGTGTGTATAACAGGACTGAGTGTCCCAACACTGTGTGTATAACAGGACTGAGAGTCCCAGCACAGACTGTGCGTATAACAGAAATGAGTGTCCCAACACTGTGTGTATCACAGGACTTAATGTCCCAGCACTGACTGTGTGTACAACAGGACTAAGTGTCCCAGCACTGTGTGTATAACAGGACTGAGTGTCCCAGCACTGTGTGTAAAACAGGACTGAGTGTCCCAGCAATGACTGTGTGTATAACAGAACTGAGTGTCCCATCACTGACTGTGTGTATAACACGACTGAGTGTCCCAGCATTGTGTGTATAACAGGACTTAATGTCCCAGCACTGACTGTGTGTATAACAGGACTGAGTGTCCCAGCACTGTGTGTATAACAGGACTGAGTGTCCCAGCACTGTGTGTATAACAGAAATGAGTATCCCAACACTGTGTGTATCACAGGACTTAATGTCCCAGCACTGACTGTGTGTATAACAGGACTGAGTGTCCCAGCACTGTGTGTATAACAGGACTGAGTGTCCCAGCACTGTGTGTATAACAGGACTGAGTGTCCCAGCACTGTGTGTGTAACAGGACTGAGTGTCCCAGCACTGTGTGTCTAACAGGACTAAGTGTCCCAGCACTTTGTGTATAACAGGACTGTGTGTCCCAGCACTGTGTGTATAACAGGACTGAGTGTCCCAGCACTGACTGTGTGTATAACAGGACTGAGTGTCCCAGCACTCTGTGTATAACAGGACTGTGTGTCCCAACGCTGTGTGTATAACAGGACTGAATGTCCCAGCACTGGCTGTGTGTATATCAGGACTTAATGTCCCAGCACTAACTATGTGTATAACAGAACTAAATATCCCAGCACTATATATATAACAGGACTGAGTGTCCCAGCACTGTGTGTATAACAGGAATGAGTGTCCCAGCAATGACCGTGTGTATAACAGAACTGAGTGTCCCATCACTGACTGTGTGTATAACACGACTGAGTGTCCCAGCATTGTGTGTATAACAGGACTTCATGTCCCAGCACTAACTGTGTGTATAACAAAACTGAATATCCCAACACTAACTATATACAACAAAACTAAATATCCCAACACTATGTATGTAACAAAACTTAACATCCCAGCACTGACTGTGTGTATAACAGGACTGAGTGTCCCAGCACTGTGTGTATAACAGGACTGAGTGTCCCAGCACTGTGTGTATAACAGGACTGACTGTCCCAGCACTGACTGTGTGTATAACAGGACTGTGTGTATAACAGGACTGAGTGTCCCAACACTGTGTGTATAACAGGACTGAGTGTCCCAGCACTGGCTGTGTGTATATCAGGACTGAGGGTCCCAGCACTGACTGTGTGTATAACAGTAATGAGTGTCTCAACACTGTGTGTATCACAGGACTTAATGTCCCAGCACTGACTGTGTGTATAACAGGACTGAGTGTCCCAGCACTGTGTGTATAACAGGACTGAGTGTCCCAGGACTGAGTGTCCCAGCAATGACTGTGTGTATAACAGAACTGAGTGTCCCATCACTGACTGTGTGTATAACACGACTGAGTGTCCCAGCATTGTGTGTATAACAGGACTTAATGTCCCAGCACTGACTGTGTGTATAACAGGACTGAGTGTCCCAGCACTGACTGTGTGTATAACAGGACTGAGTGTCCCAGCACTGACTGTGTAACAGGACTGTGTGTCCAGCACTGTGTGTATAACAGGACTGAGTGTCCCAGCACTGTGTGGATAACAGGACTGAGTGTCACAGCACTGTGTGTGTAACAGGACTAACTGTCCCAGCACTGTGTGTATAACAGGACTGTGTGTCCAGCACTGTGTGTATAACAGGACTGGGTGTCCCAGCACTGACTGTGTGTATAACAGGACTGAATGTCCCAACACTGTGTGTACAACAGGACTGAGTGTCCCAGCACTGTGTGGATAACAGGACTGAGTGTCCCAGCATTGTGTGAATAACAGGACTGCATGTCCCAACACTGTGTGTATAACAGGACTGAGTGTCCCAGCACTGACTGTGTGTATAACAGGACTGAGTGTCCCAGCACTGTGTGTATAACAGGACTGAGTGTCCCAGCACTGGCTGTGTGTATATCAAGACTGAGGGTCCCAGCACTGACTGTGTGTATAACAGAAATGAGTGTCCCAACACTGTGTGTATCACAGGACTTAATGTCCCAGCACTGACTGTGTGTACAACAGGACTGAGTGTCCCAGCACTGTGTGTATAACAGGACTGAGTGTCCCAGCACTGTGTGTATAACAGGACTGAGTGTCCCAGCAATGACTGTGTGTATAACAGAACTGAGTGTCCCATCACTGACTGTGTGTATAACACGACTGAGTGTCCCAGCATTGTGTGTATAACAGGACTTAATGTCCTAGCACTGACTGTGTGTATCACAGGACTTAATGTCCCAGCACTGACTGTGTGTATAACAGGACTGAGTGTCCCAGCACTGTGTGTATAACAGGACTGAGTGTCCCAGCACTGTGTGTGTAACAGGACTGAGTGTCCCAGCACTGTGTGTCTAACAGGACTAAGTGTCCCAGCACTTTGTGTATAACAGGACTGTGTGTCCCAGCACTGTGTGTATAACAGGACTGAGTGTCCCAGCACTGACTGTGTGTATAACAGGACTGAGTGTCCCAGCACTCTGTGTATAACAGGACTGTGTGTCCCAACGCTGTGTGTATAACAGGACTGAATGTCCCAGCACTGGCTGTGTGTATATCAGGACTTAATGTCCCAGCACTAACTATGTGTATAACAGAACTAAATATCCCAGCACTATATATATAACAGGACTGAGTGTCCCAGCACTGTGTGTATAACAGGAATGAGTGTCCCAGCAATGACCGTGTGTATAACAGAACTGAGTGTCCCATCACTGACTGTGTGTATAACACGACTGAGTGTCCCAGCATTGTGTGTATAACAGGACTTCATGTCCCAGCACTAACTGTGTGTATAACAAAACTGAATATCCCAACACTAACTATATACAACAAAACTAAATATCCCAACACTATGTATGTAACAAAACTTAACATCCCAGCACTGACTGTGTGTATAACAGGACTGTGTGTATAACAGGACTGAGTGTCCCAGCACTGTGTGTATAACAGGACTGACTGTCCCAGCACTGACTGTGTGTATAACAGGACTGTGTGTATAACAGGACTGAGTGTCCCAACACTGTGTGTATAACAGGACTGAGTGTCCCAGCACTGGCTGTGTGTATATCAGGACTGAGGGTCCCAGCACTGACTGTGTGTATAACAGTAATGAGTGTCCCAACACTGTGTGTATCACAGGACTTAATGTCCCAGCACTGACTGTGTGTATAACAGGACTGAGTGTCCCAGCACTGTGTGTGTAACAGGACTGAGTGTCCCAGCACTGTGTGTCTAACAGGACTAAGTGTCCCAGCACTTTGTGTATAACAGGACTGTGTGTCCCAGCACTGTGTGTATAACAGGACTGAGTGTCCCAGCACTGACTGTGTGTATAACAGGACTGAGTGTCCCAGCACTCTGTGTATAACAGGACTGTGTGTCCCAACGCTGTGTGTATAACAGGACTGAATGTCCCAGCACTGGCTGTGTGTATATCAGGACTTAATGTCCCAGCACTAACTATGTGTATAACAGAACTAAATATCCCAGCACTATATATATAACAGGACTGAGTGTCCCAGCACTGTGTGTATAACAGGAATGAGTGTCCCAGCAATGACCGTGTGTATAACAGAACTGAGTGTCCCATCACTGACTGTGTGTATAACACGACTGAGTGTCCCAGCATTGTGTGTATAACAGGACTTCATGTCCCAGCACTAACTGTGTGTATAACAAAACTGAATATCCCAACACTAACTATATACAACAAAACTAAATATCCCAACACTATGTATGTAACAAAACTTAACATCCCAGCACTGACTGTGTGTATAACAGGACTGTGTGTATAACAGGACTGAGTGTCCCAGCACTGTGTGTATAACAGGACTGACTGTCCCAGCACTGACTGTGTGTATAACAGGACTGTGTGTATAACAGGACTGAGTGTCCCAGCACTGTGTGTATAACAGGACTGAGTGTCCCAACACTGTGTGTATAACAGGACTGAGTGTCCCAGCACTGGCTGTGTGTATATCAGGACTGAGGGTCCCAGCACTGACTGTGTGTATAACAGTAATGAGTGTCCCAACACTGTGTGTATCACAGGACTTAATGTCCCAGCACTGACTGTGTGTATAACAGGACTGAGTGTCCCAGCACTGTGTGTATAACAGGACTGAGTGTCCCAGGACTGAGTGTCCCAGCAATGACTGTGTGTATAACAGAACTGAGTGTCCCATCACTGACTGTGTGTATAACACGACTGAGTGTCCCAGCATTGTGTGTATAACAGGACTTAATGTCCCAGCACTGACTGTGTGTATAACAGGACTGAGTGTCCCAGCACTGACAGTGTGTATAACAGGACTGAGTGTCCCAGCACTGACTGTGTAACAGGACTGAGTGTCCCAGCACTGTGTGTCTAAAAGGACTGAGTGTCACAGCACTGTGTGTATAACAGGACTGTGTGTCCAGCACTGTGTGTATAACAGGACTGAATGTCCCAGCACTGTGTGTATAACAGGACTGAGTGTCCCAGCACTGACTGTGTGTCTAACAGTACTGAGTGTTCCAGCACTGTTTGTATAGCAGGACTGAGTGTCCCAGCACTGTGTGTGTATCAGGATTGAGTGTCCCAGCACTGTGTGTATAACAGGACTGAGTGTCCCAGCACTGTTTGTATAGCAGGACTGAGTGTCCCAGCACTGTGTGTGTATCAGGATTGAGTGTCCCAGCACTGTGTGTATAACTGGATTGAGTGTCCCAGCACTGTGTGTGTAACAGGACTGAGTGTCCCAGCACTGTGTGTCTAACAGGACTGAGTGTCCCAGCACTGTGTGTATAACAGGACTGAGTGTCCCAGCACTGTGTGTGTATCAGGATTGAGTGTCCCAGCACTGTGTGTATAACAGGACTGAGTGTCCCAGCACGGTGTGTATAACAGGACTGAGTGTCCCAACACTGTGTGTATAACAGGACTGAGTGTCCCAGCACTGGCTGTGTGTATATCAGGACTGAGGGTCCCAGCACTGTGTGTATAACAGGACTGAGTGTCCCAGCACTGTGTGTCTAAAAGGACTGAGTGTCACAGCACTGTGTGTATAACAGGACTGTGTGTCCAGCACTGTGTGTATAACAGGACTGAATGTCCCAGCACTGTGTGTATAACAGGACTGAGTGTCCCAGCACTGACTGTGTGTCTAACAGTACTGAGTGTTCCAGCACTGTTTGTATAGCAGGACTGAGTGTCCCAGCACTGTGTGTGTATCAGGATTGAGTGTCCCAGCACTGTGTGTATAACAGGACTGAGTGTCCCAGCACTGTTTGTATAGCAAGACTGAGTGTCCCAGCACTGTGTGTGTATCAGGATTGAGTGTCCCAGCACTGTGTGTATAACTGGATTGAGTGTCCCAGCACTGTGTGTGTAACAGGACTGAGTGTCCCAGCACTGTGTGTCTAACAGGACTGAGTGTCCCAGCACTGTGTGTATAACAGTACTGAGTGTCCCAGCACTGTGTGTGTATCAGGATTGAGTGTCCCAGCACTGTGTGTATAACAGGACTGAGTGTCCCAGCACTGTGTGTATAACAGAAATGAGTGTCCCAGCATTGTGTGTATAACAGGACTTAATGTCCCAGCACTGACTGTGTGTATAACAGGACTGAGTGTCCCAGCACTGTGTGTATAACAGGACTGAGTGTCCCAGCACTGTGTGTATAACAGAAATGAGTATCCCAACACTGTGTGTATCACAGGACTTAATGTCCCAGCACTGACTGTGTGTATAACAGGACTGAGTGTCCCAGCATTGTGTGTATAACAGGATTGAGTGTCCCAGCACTGTGTGTATAACAGGACTGAGTGTCCCAGCACTGTTTGTATAGCAGGACTGAGTGTCCCAGCACTGTGTGTATAACAGGATTGAGTGTCCCAGCACTGTGTGTGTAACAGGACTGAGTGTCCCAGCACTGTGTGTCTAACAGGACTGAGTGTCCCAGCACTGTGTGTATAACAGGACTGAGTGTCCCAGCACTGTGTGTGTATCAGGATTGAGTGTCCCAGCACTGTGTGTATAACAGGACTGAGTGTCCCAGCACTGTGTGTATAACAGGACTGAGTGTCCCAGCACTGGCTGTGTGTATATCAGGACTGAGGGTCCCAGCACTGACTGTGTGTATAACAGAAATGAGTGTCCCAACACTGTGTGTATCACAGGACTTAATGTCCCAGCACTGACTGTGTGTATAACAGGACTGAGTGTCCCAGCACTGTGTGTATAACAGGACTGAGTGTCCCAGCACTGTGTGTATAACAGGACTGAGTGTCCCAGCAATGACTGTGTGTATAACAGAACTGAGTGTCCCATCACTGACTGTGTGTATAACACGACTGAGTGTCCCAGCATTGTGTGTATAACAGGACTTAATGTCCCAGCACTGACTGTGTGTATAACAGGACTGAGTGTCCCAGCACTGACTGTGTAACAGGACTGAGTGTCCCAGCACTGTGTGTCTAAAAGGACTGAGTGTCCCAGCACTGTGTGTATAACAGGACTGAGTGTCCCAGCACTGACTGTGTGTCTAACAGTTCTGAGTGTTCCAGCACTGTTTGTATAACAGGACTGAGTGTCCCAGCACTGTGTGTGTAACAGGACTGAGTGTCCCAGCACTGTGTGTCTAACAGGACTGAGTGTCCCAGCACTGTGTGTATAACAGGACTGAGTGTCCCAGCACTGTTTGTATAGCAGGACTGAGTGTCCCAGCACTGTGTGTGTATCAGGACTGAGTGTCCCAGCACTGTGTGTATAACAGGACTGAGTGTCCCAGCACTGGCTGTGTGTATATCAGGACTGAGGGTCCCAGCACTGACTGTGTGTATAACAGAAATGAGTGTCCTAACACTGTGTGTATCACAGGACTTAATGTCCCAGCACTGACTGTGTGTATAACAGGACTGAGTGTCCCAGCACTGTGTGTATAACAGGACTGAGTGTCCCAGCACTGTGTGTGTAACAGGACTGAGTGTCCCAGCACTGTGTGTCTAACAGGACTAAGTGTCACAGCACTTTGTGTATAACAGGACTGTGTGTCCCGGCACTGTGTGTATAACAGGACTGAGTGTCCCAGCACTGACTGTGTGTATAACAGGACTGAGTGTCCCAGCACTCTGTGTATAACAGGACTGTGTGTCCCAACGCTGTGTGTATAACAGGACTGAGTGTCCCAGCACTGTGTGTCTAACAGGACTAAGTGTCCCAGCACTTTGTGTATAACAGGACTGTGTGTCCCGGCACTGTGTGTATAACAGGACTGAGTGTCCCAGCACTGACTGTGTGTATAACAGGACTGAGTGTCCCAGCACTCTGTGTATAACAGGACTGTGTGTCCCAACGCTGTGTGTATAACAGGACTGAATGTCCCAGCACTGGCTGTGTGTATATCAGGACTTAATGTCCCAGCACTAACTATGTGTATAACAGAACTAAATATCCCAGCACTATATATATAACATGACTGAGTGTCCCAGCACTGTGTGTATAACAGGAATGACTGTCCCAGCAATGACCGTGTGTATAACAGAACTGAGTGTCCCATCACTGACTGTGTGTATAACACGACTGAGTGTCCCAGCATTGTGTGTATAACAGGACTTCATGTCCCAGCACTAACTGTGTGTATAACAAAACTGAATATCCCAACACTAACTATATACAACAACACTAAATATCCCAACACTATGTATGTAACAAAACTTAACATCCCAGCACTGACTGTGTGTATAACAGGACTGGGTGTCCCAGCACTGTGTGTATAACAGGACTGAGTGTCCCAGCACTGTGTGTATAACTGGACTGAGAGTCCCAGCACTGTGTGTCTAACAGGACTAAGTGTCCCAGCACTTTGTGTATAACATGACTGTGTGTCCCAGCACTGTGTGTATAACAGGACTGACTGTCCCAGCACTGACTGTGTGTATAACAGGACTGTGTGTATAACAGGACTGAGTGTCCCAGCACTGTGTGTATAACAGGACTGAGTGTCCCAACACTGTGTGTATAACAGGACTGAGTGTCCCAGCACTGGCTGTGTGTATATCAGGACTGAGGGTCCCAGCACTGACTGTGTGTATAACAGTAATGAGTGTCCCAACACTGTGTGTATCACAGGACTTAATGTCCCAGCACTGACTGTGTGTATAACAGGACTGAGTGTCCCAGCACTGTGTGTATAACAGGACTGAGTGTCCCAGGACTGAGTGTCCCAGCAATGACTGTGTGTATAACAGAACTGAGTGTCCCATCACTGACTGTGTGTATAACACGACTGAGTGTCCCAGCATTGTGTGTATAACAGGACTTAATGTCCCAGCACTGACTGTGTGTATAACAGGACTGAGTGTCCCAGCACTGTCTGTGTGTATAACAGGACTGAGTGTCCCAGCACTGACTGTGTAACAGGACTGAGTGTCCCAGCACTGTGTGTCTCAAAGGACTGAGTGTCACAGCACTGTGTGTGTAACAGGACTAAGTGTCCCAGCACTGTGTGTATAACAGGACTGTGTGTCCAGCACTGTGTGTATAACAGGACTGAGTGTCCCAGCACTGACTGTGTGTATAACAGGACTGAATGTCCCAACACTGTGTGTACAACAGGACTGAGTGTCCCAGCACTGTGTGGATAACAGGACTGAGTGTCCCAGCATTGTGTGAATAACAGGACTGCATGTCCCAACACTGTGTGTATAACAGGACTGAGTGTCCCAGCACTGACTGTGTGTATAACAGGACTGAGTGTCCCAGCACTGTGTGTATAACAGGACTGAGTGTCCCAGCACTGACTGTGTGTCTAACAGTACTGAGTGTTCCAGCACTGTTTGTATAGCAGGACTGAGTGTCCCAGCACTGTGTGCATAACAGGACTGAGTGTCCCAGCACTGTGTGTATAACAAGACTGAGTGTCCCAGCACTGTGTGTGTAACAGGACTGAGTGTCCCAGCACTGTGTGTCTAAAAGGACTGAGTGTCCCAGCACTGTGTGTATAACAGGACTGAGTGTCCCAGCACTGACTGTGTGTCTAACAGTACTGAGTGTTCCAGCACTGTTTGTATAGCAGGACTGAGTGTCCCAGCACTGTGTGTGTATAACAGGACTGAGTGTCCCAGCACTGTGTGTGTAACAGGACTGAGTGTCCCAGCACTGTGTGTCTAACAGGACTGAGTGTCCCAGCACTGTGTGTATAACAGGACTGAGTGTCCCAGCACTGTTTGTATAGCAGGACTGAGTGTCCCAGCACTGTGTGTGTATCAGGACTGAGTGTCCCAGCACTGTGTGTATAACAGGACTGAGTGTCCCAGCACTGGCTGTGTGTATATCAGGACTGAGGGTCCCAGCACTGACTGTGTGTATAACAGAAATGAGTGTCCTAACACTGTGTGTATCACAGGACTTAATGTCCCAGCACTGACTGTGTGTATAACAGGACTGAGTGTCCCAGCACTGTGTGTATAACAGGACTGAGTGTCCCAGCACTGTGTGTGTAACAGGACTGAGTGTCCCAGCACTGTGTGTCTAACAGGACTAAGTGTCCCAGCACTTTGTGTATAACAGGACTGTGTGTCCCGGCACTGTGTGTATAACAGGACTGAGTGTCCCAGCACTGACTGTGTGTATAACAGGACTGAGTGTCCCAGCACTCTGTGTATAACAGGACTGTGTGTCCCAACGCTGTGTGTATAACAGGACTGAGTGTCCCAGCACTGTGTGTCTAACAGGACTAAGTGTCCCAGCACTTTGTGTATAACAGGACTGTGTGTCCCGGCACTGTGTGTATAACAGGACTGAGTGTCCCAGCACTGACTGTGTGTATAACAGGACTGAGTGTCCCAGCACTCTGTGTATAACAGGACTGTGTGTCCCAACGCTGTGTGTATAACAGGACTGAATGTCCCAGCACTGGCTGTGTGTATATTAGGACTTAATGTCCCAGCACTAACTATGTGTATAACAGAACTAAATATCCCAGCACTATATATATAACATGACTGAGTGTCCCAGCACTGTGTGTATAACAGGAATGACTGTCCCAGCAATGACCGTGTGTATAACAGAACTGAGTGTCCCATCACTGACTGTGTGTATAACACGACTGAGTGTCCCAGCATTGTGTGTATAACAGGACTTCATGTCCCAGCACTAACTGTGTGTATAACAAAACTGAATATCCCAACACTAACTATATACAACAACACTAAATATCCCAACACTATGTATGTAACAAAACTTAACATCCCAGCACTGACTGTGTGTATAACAGGACTGAGTGTCCCAGCACTGTGTGTATAACAGGACTGAGTGTCCCAGCACTGTGTGTATAACTGGACTGAGAGTCCCAGCACTGTGTGTCTAACAGGACTAAGTGTCCCAGCACTTTGTGTATAACATGACTGTGTGTCCCAGCACTGTGTGTATAACAGGACTGACTGTCCCAGCACTGACTGTGTGTATAACAGGACTGTGTGTATAACAGGACTGAGTGTCCCAGCACTGTGTGTATAACAGGACTGAGTGTCCCAACACTGTGTGTATAACAGGACTGAGTGTCCCAGCACTGTTTGTATAGCAGGACTGAGTGTCCCAGCACTGTGTGTGTATCAGGACTGAGTGTCCCAGCACTGTGTGTATAACAGGACTGAGTGTCCCAGCACTGGCTGTGTGTATATCAGGACTGAGGGTCCCAGCACTGACTGTGTGTATAACAGAAATGAGTGTCCTAACACTGTGTGTATCACAGGACTTAATGTCCCAGCACTGACTGTGTGTATAACAGGACTGAGTGTCCCAGCACTGTGTGTATAACAGGACTGAGTGTCCCAGCACTGTGTGTGTAACAGGACTGAGTGTCCCAGCACTGTGTGTCTAACAGGACTAAGTGTCCCAGCACTTTGTGTATAACAGGACTGTGTGTCCCGGCACTGTGTGTATAACAGGACTGAGTGTCCCAGCACTGACTGTGTGTATAACAGGACTGAGTGTCCCAGCACTCTGTGTATAACAGGACTGTGTGTCCCAACGCTGTGTGTATAACAGGACTGAGTGTCCCAGCACTGACTGTGTGTATAACAGGACTGAATGTCCCAACACTGTGTGTACAACAGGACTGAGTGTCCCAGCACTGTGTGGATAACAGGACTGAGTGTCCCAGCATTGTGTGAATAACAGGACTGCATGTCCCAACACTGTGTGTATAACAGGACTGAGTGTCCCAGCACTGACTGTGTGTATAACAGGACTGAGTGTCCCAGCACTGTGTGTATAACAGGACTGAGTGTCCCAGCACTGACTGTGTGTCTAACAGTACTGAGTGTTCCAGCACTGTTTGTATAGCAGGACTGAGTGTCCCAGCACTGTGTGCATAACAGGACTGAGTGTCCCAGCACTGTGTGTATAACAAGACTGAGTGTCCCAGCACTGTGTGTGTAACAGGACTGAGTGTCCCAGCACTGTGTGTCTAAAAGGACTGAGTGTCCCAGCACTGTGTGTATAACAGGACTGAGTGTCCCAGCACTGACTGTGTGTCTAACAGTACTGAGTGTTCCAGCACTGTTTGTATAGCAGGACTGAGTGTCCCAGCACTGTGTGTGTATAACAGGACTGAGTGTCCCAGCACTGTGTGTGTAACAGGACTGAGTGTCCCAGCACTGTGTGTCTAACAGGACTGAGTGTCCCAGCACTGTGTGTATAACAGGACTGAGTGTCCCAGCACTGTTTGTATAGCAGGACTGAGTGTCCCAGCACTGTGTGTGTATCAGGACTGAGTGTCCCAGCACTGTGTGTATAACAGGACTGAGTGTCCCAGCACTGGCTGTGTGTATATCAGGACTGAGGGTCCCAGCACTGACTGTGTGTATAACAGAAATGAGTGTCCTAACACTGTGTGTATCACAGGACTTAATGTCCCAGCACTGACTGTGTGTATAACAGGACTGAGTGTCCCAGCACTGTGTGTATAACAGGACTGAGTGTCCCAGCACTGTGTGTGTAACAGGACTGAGTGTCCCAGCACTGTGTGTCTAACAGGACTAAGTGTCCCAGCACTTTGTGTATAACAGGACTGTGTGTCCCGGCACTGTGTGTATAACAGGACTGAGTGTCCCAGCACTGACTGTGTGTATAACAGGACTGAGTGTCCCAGCACTCTGTGTATAACAGGACTGTGTGTCCCAACGCTGTGTGTATAACAGGACTGAGTGTCCCAGCACTGTGTGTCTAACAGGACTAAGTGTCCCAGCACTTTGTGTATAACAGGACTGTGTGTCCCGGCACTGTGTGTATAACAGGACTGAGTGTCCCAGCACTGACTGTGTGTATAACAGGACTGAGTGTCCCAGCACTCTGTGTATAACAGGACTGTGTGTCCCAACGCTGTGTGTATAACAGGACTGAATGTCCCAGCACTGGCTGTGTGTATATTAGGACTTAATGTCCCAGCACTAACTATGTGTATAACAGAACTAAATATCCCAGCACTATATATATAACATGACTGAGTGTCCCAGCACTGTGTGTATAACAGGAATGACTGTCCCAGCAATGACCGTGTGTATAACAGAACTGAGTGTCCCATCACTGACTGTGTGTATAACACGACTGAGTGTCCCAGCATTGTGTGTATAACAGGACTTCATGTCCCAGCACTAACTGTGTGTATAACAAAACTGAATATCCCAACACTAACTATATACAACAACACTAAATATCCCAACACTATGTATGTAACAAAACTTAACATCCCAGCACTGACTGTGTGTATAACAGGACTGAGTGTCCCAGCACTGTGTGTATAACAGGACTGAGTGTCCCAGCACTGTGTGTATAACTGGACTGAGAGTCCCAGCACTGTGTGTCTAACAGGACTAAGTGTCCCAGCACTTTGTGTATAACATGACTGTGTGTCCCAGCACTGTGTGTATAACAGGACTGACTGTCCCAGCACTGACTGTGTGTATAACAGGACTGTGTGTATAACAGGACTGAGTGTCCCAGCACTGTGTGTATAACAGGACTGAGTGTCCCAACACTGTGTGTATAACAGGACTGAGTGTCCCAGCACTGGCTGTGTGTATATCAGGACTGAGGGTCCCAGCACTGACTGTGTGTATAACAGTAATGAGTGTCCCAACACTGTGTGTATCACAGGACTTAATGTCCCAGCACTGACTGTGTGTATAACAGGACTGAGTGTCCCAGCACTGTGTGTATAACAGGACTGAGTGTCCCAGGACTGAGTGTCCCAGCAATGACTGTGTGTATAACAGAACTGAGTGTCCCATCACTGACTGTGTGTATAACACGACTGAGTGTCCCAGCATTGTGTGTATAACAGGACTTAATGTCCCAGCACTGACTGTGTGTATAACAGGACTGAGTGTCCCAGCACTGTCTGTGTGTATAACAGGACTGAGTGTCCCAGCACTGACTGTGTAACAGGACTGAGTGTCCCAGCACTGTGTGTCTCAAAGGACTGAGTGTCACAGCACTGTGTGTGTAACAGGACTAAGTGTCCCAGCACTGTGTGTATAACAGGACTGTGTGTCCAGCACTGTGTGTATAACAGGACTGAGTGTCCCAGCACTGACTGTGTGTATAACAGGACTGAATGTCCCAACACTGTGTGTACAACAGGACTGAGTGTCCCAGCACTGTGTGGATAACAGGACTGAGTGTCCCAGCATTGTGTGAATAACAGGACTGCATGTCCCAACACTGTGTGTATAACAGGACTGAGTGTCCCAGCACTGACTGTGTGTATAACAGGACTGAGTGTCCCAGCACTGTGTGTATAACAGGACTGAGTGTCCCAGCACTGACTGTGTGTCTAACAGTACTGAGTGTTCCAGCACTGTTTGTATAGCAGGACTGAGTGTCCCAGCACTGTGTGCATAACAGGACTGAGTGTCCCAGCACTGTGTGTATAACAAGACTGAGTGTCCCAGCACTGTGTGTGTAACAGGACTGAGTGTCCCAGCACTGTGTGTATAACAGGACTGAGTGTTCCAGCACTGTTTGTATAGCAGGACTGAGTGTCCCAGCACTGTGTGTGTATAACAGGACTGAGTGTCCCAGCACTGTGTGTCTAACAGGACTGAGTGTCCCAGCACTGTGTGTCTAACAGGACTGAGTGTCCCAGCACTGTGTGTAAAACAGGACTGAGTGTCCCAGCACTGTTTGTATAGCAGGACTGAGTGTCCCAGCACTGACTGTGTGTATAACAGGACTGAGTGTCCCAGCACTGTGTGTATAACAGGACTGAGTGTCCCAGCACTGTGTGTATAACAGGACTGAGTGTCCAAGCAATGACTGTGTGTATAACAGAACTGAGTGTCCCATCACTGACTGTGTGTATAACACGACTGAGTGTCCCAGCATTGTGTGTATAACAGGACTTATTGTCCCAGCACTGACTGTGTGTATAACAGGACTGAGTGTCCCAGCACTGTGTGTGTAACAGGACTGAGTGTCCCAGCACTGTGTGTATAACAGAAATGAGTATCACAGTGCTTAATGTCCCAGCACTGACTGTGTGCATAACAGGACTGAGTGTCCCAGCACTGTGTGTATAACAGGACTGAGTGTCCCAGCACTGTGTGTATAACAGGACTGAGTGTCCCAGCACTGTGTGTGTAACAGGACTGAGTGTCCCAGCACTGTGTGTCTAACAGGACTAAGTGTCCCAGCACTTTGTGTATAACAGGACTGAGTGTCCCAGCACTGTGTGTATAACAGGACTGAGTGTCCCAGCACTGACTGTGTGTATAACAGGACTGAGTGTCCCAGCACTCTGTGTATAACAGGACTGTGTGTCCCAACGCTGTGTGTATAACAGGACTGAATGTCCCAGCACTGGCTGTGTGTATATTAGGACTTAATGTCCCAGCACTAACTATGTGTATAACAGAACTAAATATCCCAGCACTATATATATAACAAGACTGAGTGTCCCAGCACTGTGTGTATAACAGGAATGAGTGTCCCAGCAATGACCGTGTGTATAACAGAACTGAGTGTCCCATCACTGACTGTGTGTATAACACGACTGAGTGTCCCAGCATTGTGTGTATAACAGGACTTCATGTCCCAGCACTAACTGTGTGTATAACAAAACTGAATATCCCAACACTAACTATATACAACAACACTAAATATCCCAACACTATGTATGTAACAAAACTTAACATCCCAGCACTGACTGTGTGTATAACAGGACTGAGTGTCCCAGCACTGTGTGTATAACAGGACTGAGTGTCCCAGCACTGTGTGTATAACAGGACTGAGAGTCCCAGCACTGTGTGTATAACAGGACTGAGAGTCCCAGCACTGTGTGTCTAACAGGACTAAGTGTCCCAGCACTTTGTGTATAACATGACTGTGTGTCCCAGCACTGTGTGTATAACAGGACTGACTGTCCCAGCACTGACTGTGTGTATAACAGGACTGTGTGTATAACAGGACTGAGTGTCCCAGCACTGTGTGTATAACAGGACTGAGTGTCCCAACACTGTGTGTATAACAGGACTGAGTGTCCCAGCACTGGCTGTGTGTATATCAGGACTGAGGGTCCCAGCACTGACTGTGTGAAAAACAGTAATGAGTGTCCCAACACTGTGTGTATCACAGGACTTAATGTCCCAGCACTGACTGTGTGTATAACAGGACTGAGTGTCCCAGCACTGTGTGTATAACAGGACTGAGTGTCCCAGGACTGAGTGTCCCAGCAATGACTGTGTGTATAACAGAACTGAGTGTCCCAGCACTGACTGTGTGTATAACAGGACTGAGTGTCCCAGCACTGACTGTGTGTATAACAGGACTGAGTGTCCCAGCACTGACTGTGTAACAGGACTGAGTGTCCCAGCACTGTGTGTCTAAAAGGACTGAGTGTCACAGCACTGTGTGTGTAACAGGACTAAGTGTCCCAGCACTGTGTGTATAACAGGACTGTGTGTCCAGCACTGTGTGTATAACAGGACTGAGTGTCCCAGCACTGACTGTGTGTATAACAGGACTGAATGTCCCAGCACTGGCTGTGTGTATATCAGGATTTAATGTCCCAGCACTAACTATGTGTATAACAGAACTAAATATCCCAGCACTATATATATAACAGGACTGAGTGTCCCAGCACTGTGTGTATAACAGGAATGAGTGTCCCAGCAATGACCGTGTGTATAACAGAACTGAGTGTCCTATCACTGACTGTGTGTATAACACGACTGAGTGTCCCAGCATTGTGTGTAAACAGGACTTCATGTCCCAGCACTAACTGTGTGTATAACAAAACTGAATATCCCAACACTAACTATATACAACAAAACTAAATATCCTAACACTATGTATGTAACAAAACTTAACATCCCAGCACTGACTGAGTGTATAACAGGACTGAGTGTCCCAGCATTGTGTGTGTAATAGGACTTAACGTCCCAGCACTGACTGTGTGTATAACAGGACTGAGTGTCCCAGCACTGTGTGTATAACAGGACTGAGTGTCCCAGCACTGTGTGTATAACAGGACTGAGTGTCCCAGCACTGTGTGTATAACAGGACTGAGAGTCCCAGCACTGTGTGTATAACAGGACTGAGTGTCCCAGCACTGACTGTGTGTCTAACAGTACTGAGTGTTCCAGCACTGTTTGTATAGCAGGACTGAGTGTCCCAGCACTGTGTGTGTATAACAGGACTGAGTGTCCCAGCACTGTGTGTGTAACAGGACTGAGTGTCCCAGCACTGTGTGTCTAACAGGACTGAGTGTCCCAGCACTGTGTGTATAACAGGACTGAGTGTCCCAGCACTGTTTGTATAGCAGGACTGAGTGTCCCAGCACTGTGTGTGTATCAGGACTGAGTGTCCCAGCACTGTGTGTATAACAGGACTGAGTGTCCCAGCACTGGCTGTGTGTATATCAGGACTGAGGGTCCCAGCACTGACTGTGTGTATAACAGAAATGAGTGTCCTAACACTGTGTGTATCACAGGACTTAATGTCCCAGCACTGACTGTGTGTATAACAGGACTGAGTGTCCCAGCACTGTGTGTATAACAGGACTGAGTGTCCCAGCACTGTGTGTGTAACAGGACTGAGTGTCCCAGCACTGTGTGTCTAACAGGACTAAGTGTCCCAGCACTTTGTGTATAACAGGACTGTGTGTCCCGGCACTGTGTGTATAACAGGACTGAGTGTCCCAGCACTGACTGTGTGTATAACAGGACTGAGTGTCCCAGCACTCTGTGTATAACAGGACTGTGTGTCCCAACGCTGTGTGTATAACAGGACTGAGTGTCCCAGCACTGTGTGTCTAACAGGACTAAGTGTCCCAGCACTTTGTGTATAACAGGACTGTGTGTCCCGGCACTGTGTGTATAACAGGACTGAGTGTCCCAGCACTGACTGTGTGTATAACAGGACTGAGTGTCCCAGCACTCTGTGTATAACAGGACTGTGTGTCCCAACGCTGTGTGTATAACAGGACTGAATGTCCCAGCACTGGCTGTGTGTATATTAGGACTTAATGTCCCAGCACTAACTATGTGTATAACAGAACTAAATATCCCAGCACTATATATATAACATGACTGAGTGTCCCAGCACTGTGTGTATAACAGGAATGACTGTCCCAGCAATGACCGTGTGTATAACAGAACTGAGTGTCCCATCACTGACTGTGTGTATAACACGACTGAGTGTCCCAGCATTGTGTGTATAACAGGACTTCATGTCCCAGCACTAACTGTGTGTATAACAAAACTGAATATCCCAACACTAACTATATACAACAACACTAAATATCCCAACACTATGTATGTAACAAAACTTAACATCCCAGCACTGACTGTGTGTATAACAGGACTGAGTGTCCCAGCACTGTGTGTATAACAGGACTGAGTGTCCCAGCACTGTGTGTATAACTGGACTGAGAGTCCCAGCACTGTGTGTCTAACAGGACTAAGTGTCCCAGCACTTTGTGTATAACATGACTGTGTGTCCCAGCACTGTGTGTATAACAGGACTGACTGTCCCAGCACTGACTGTGTGTATAACAGGACTGTGTGTATAACAGGACTGAGTGTCCCAGCACTGTGTGTATAACAGGACTGAGTGTCCCAACACTGTGTGTATAACAGGACTGAGTGTCCCAGCACTGTTTGTATAGCAGGACTGAGTGTCCCAGCACTGTGTGTGTATCAGGACTGAGTGTCCCAGCACTGTGTGTATAACAGGACTGAGTGTCCCAGCACTGGCTGTGTGTATATCAGGACTGAGGGTCCCAGCACTGACTGTGTGTATAACAGAAATGAGTGTCCTAACACTGTGTGTATCACAGGACTTAATGTCCCAGCACTGACTGTGTGTATAACAGGACTGAGTGTCCCAGCACTGTGTGTATAACAGGACTGAGTGTCCCAGCACTGTGTGTGTAACAGGACTGAGTGTCCCAGCACTGTGTGTCTAACAGGACTAAGTGTCCCAGCACTTTGTGTATAACAGGACTGTGTGTCCCGGCACTGTGTGTATAACAGGACTGAGTGTCCCAGCACTGACTGTGTGTATAACAGGACTGAGTGTCCCAGCACTCTGTGTATAACAGGACTGTGTGTCCCAACGCTGTGTGTATAACAGGACTGAGTGTCCCAGCACTGACTGTGTGTATAACAGGACTGAATGTCCCAACACTGTGTGTACAACAGGACTGAGTGTCCCAGCACTGTGTGGATAACAGGACTGAGTGTCCCAGCATTGTGTGAATAACAGGACTGCATGTCCCAACACTGTGTGTATAACAGGACTGAGTGTCCCAGCACTGACTGTGTGTATAACAGGACTGAGTGTCCCAGCACTGTGTGTATAACAGGACTGAGTGTCCCAGCACTGACTGTGTGTCTAACAGTACTGAGTGTTCCAGCACTGTTTGTATAGCAGGACTGAGTGTCCCAGCACTGTGTGCATAACAGGACTGAGTGTCCCAGCACTGTGTGTATAACAAGACTGAGTGTCCCAGCACTGTGTGTGTAACAGGACTGAGTGTCCCAGCACTGTGTGTCTAAAAGGACTGAGTGTCCCAGCACTGTGTGTATAACAGGACTGAGTGTCCCAGCACTGACTGTGTGTCTAACAGTACTGAGTGTTCCAGCACTGTTTGTATAGCAGGACTGAGTGTCCCAGCACTGTGTGTGTATAACAGGACTGAGTGTCCCAGCACTGTGTGTGTAACAGGACTGAGTGTCCCAGCACTGTGTGTCTAACAGGACTGAGTGTCCCAGCACTGTGTGTATAACAGGACTGAGTGTCCCAGCACTGTTTGTATAGCAGGACTGAGTGTCCCAGCACTGTGTGTGTATCAGGACTGAGTGTCCCAGCACTGTGTGTATAACAGGACTGAGTGTCCCAGCACTGGCTGTGTGTATATCAGGACTGAGGGTCCCAGCACTGACTGTGTGTATAACAGAAATGAGTGTCCTAACACTGTGTGTATCACAGGACTTAATGTCCCAGCACTGACTGTGTGTATAACAGGACTGAGTGTCCCAGCACTGTGTGTATAACAGGACTGAGTGTCCCAGCACTGTGTGTGTAACAGGACTGAGTGTCCCAGCACTGTGTGTCTAACAGGACTAAGTGTCCCAGCACTTTGTGTATAACAGGACTGTGTGTCCCGGCACTGTGTGTATAACAGGACTGAGTGTCCCAGCACTGACTGTGTGTATAACAGGACTGAGTGTCCCAGCACTCTGTGTATAACAGGACTGTGTGTCCCAACGCTGTGTGTATAACAGGACTGAGTGTCCCAGCACTGTGTGTCTAACAGGACTAAGTGTCCCAGCACTTTGTGTATAACAGGACTGTGTGTCCCGGCACTGTGTGTATAACAGGACTGAGTGTCCCAGCACTGACTGTGTGTATAACAGGACTGAGTGTCCCAGCACTCTGTGTATAACAGGACTGTGTGTCCCAACGCTGTGTGTATAACAGGACTGAATGTCCCAGCACTGGCTGTGTGTATATTAGGACTTAATGTCCCAGCACTAACTATGTGTATAACAGAACTAAATATCCCAGCACTATATATATAACATGACTGAGTGTCCCAGCACTGTGTGTATAACAGGAATGACTGTCCCAGCAATGACCGTGTGTATAACAGAACTGAGTGTCCCATCACTGACTGTGTGTATAACACGACTGAGTGTCCCAGCATTGTGTGTATAACAGGACTTCATGTCCCAGCACTAACTGTGTGTATAACAAAACTGAATATCCCAACACTAACTATATACAACAACACTAAATATCCCAACACTATGTATGTAACAAAACTTAACATCCCAGCACTGACTGTGTGTATAACAGGACTGAGTGTCCCAGCACTGTGTGTATAACAGGACTGAGTGTCCCAGCACTGTGTGTATAACTGGACTGAGAGTCCCAGCACTGTGTGTCTAACAGGACTAAGTGTCCCAGCACTTTGTGTATAACATGACTGTGTGTCCCAGCACTGTGTGTATAACAGGACTGACTGTCCCAGCACTGACTGTGTGTATAACAGGACTGTGTGTATAACAGGACTGAGTGTCCCAGCACTGTGTGTATAACAGGACTGAGTGTCCCAACACTGTGTGTATAACAGGACTGAGTGTCCCAGCACTGGCTGTGTGTATATCAGGACTGAGGGTCCCAGCACTGACTGTGTGTATAACAGTAATGAGTGTCCCAACACTGTGTGTATCACAGGACTTAATGTCCCAGCACTGACTGTGTGTATAACAGGACTGAGTGTCCCAGCACTGTGTGTATAACAGGACTGAGTGTCCCAGGACTGAGTGTCCCAGCAATGACTGTGTGTATAACAGAACTGAGTGTCCCATCACTGACTGTGTGTATAACACGACTGAGTGTCCCAGCATTGTGTGTATAACAGGACTTAATGTCCCAGCACTGACTGTGTGTATAACAGGACTGAGTGTCCCAGCACTGTCTGTGTGTATAACAGGACTGAGTGTCCCAGCACTGACTGTGTAACAGGACTGAGTGTCCCAGCACTGTGTGTCTCAAAGGACTGAGTGTCACAGCACTGTGTGTGTAACAGGACTAAGTGTCCCAGCACTGTGTGTATAACAGGACTGTGTGTCCAGCACTGTGTGTATAACAGGACTGAGTGTCCCAGCACTGACTGTGTGTATAACAGGACTGAATGTCCCAACACTGTGTGTACAACAGGACTGAGTGTCCCAGCACTGTGTGGATAACAGGACTGAGTGTCCCAGCATTGTGTGAATAACAGGACTGCATGTCCCAACACTGTGTGTATAACAGGACTGAGTGTCCCAGCACTGACTGTGTGTATAACAGGACTGAGTGTCCCAGCACTGTGTGTATAACAGGACTGAGTGTCCCAGCACTGACTGTGTGTCTAACAGTACTGAGTGTTCCAGCACTGTTTGTATAGCAGGACTGAGTGTCCCAGCACTGTGTGCATAACAGGACTGAGTGTCCCAGCACTGTGTGTATAACAAGACTGAGTGTCCCAGCACTGTGTGTGTAACAGGACTGAGTGTCCCAGCACTGTGTGTATAACAGGACTGAGTGTTCCAGCACTGTTTGTATAGCAGGACTGAGTGTCCCAGCACTGTGTGTGTATAACAGGACTGAGTGTCCCAGCACTGTGTGTCTAACAGGACTGAGTGTCCCAGCACTGTGTGTCTAACAGGACTGAGTGTCCCAGCACTGTGTGTAAAACAGGACTGAGTGTCCCAGCACTGTTTGTATAGCAGGACTGAGTGTCCCAGCACTGACTGTGTGTATAACAGGACTGAGTGTCCCAGCACTGTGTGTATAACAGGACTGAGTGTCCCAGCACTGTGTGTATAACAGGACTGAGTGTCCAAGCAATGACTGTGTGTATAACAGAACTGAGTGTCCCATCACTGACTGTGTGTATAACACGACTGAGTGTCCCAGCATTGTGTGTATAACAGGACTTATTGTCCCAGCACTGACTGTGTGTATAACAGGACTGAGTGTCCCAGCACTGTGTGTGTAACAGGACTGAGTGTCCCAGCACTGTGTGTATAACAGAAATGAGTATCACAGTGCTTAATGTCCCAGCACTGACTGTGTGCATAACAGGACTGAGTGTCCCAGCACTGTGTGTATAACAGGACTGAGTGTCCCAGCACTGTGTGTATAACAGGACTGAGTGTCCCAGCACTGTGTGTGTAACAGGACTGAGTGTCCCAGCACTGTGTGTCTAACAGGACTAAGTGTCCCAGCACTTTGTGTATAACAGGACTGAGTGTCCCAGCACTGTGTGTATAACAGGACTGAGTGTCCCAGCACTGACTGTGTGTATAACAGGACTGAGTGTCCCAGCACTCTGTGTATAACAGGACTGTGTGTCCCAACGCTGTGTGTATAACAGGACTGAATGTCCCAGCACTGGCTGTGTGTATATTAGGACTTAATGTCCCAGCACTAACTATGTGTATAACAGAACTAAATATCCCAGCACTATATATATAACAAGACTGAGTGTCCCAGCACTGTGTGTATAACAGGAATGAGTGTCCCAGCAATGACCGTGTGTATAACAGAACTGAGTGTCCCATCACTGACTGTGTGTATAACACGACTGAGTGTCCCAGCATTGTGTGTATAACAGGACTTCATGTCCCAGCACTAACTGTGTGTATAACAAAACTGAATATCCCAACACTAACTATATACAACAACACTAAATATCCCAACACTATGTATGTAACAAAACTTAACATCCCAGCACTGACTGTGTGTATAACAGGACTGAGTGTCCCAGCACTGTGTGTATAACAGGACTGAGTGTCCCAGCACTGTGTGTATAACAGGACTGAGAGTCCCAGCACTGTGTGTATAACAGGACTGAGAGTCCCAGCACTGTGTGTCTAACAGGACTAAGTGTCCCAGCACTTTGTGTATAACATGACTGTGTGTCCCAGCACTGTGTGTATAACAGGACTGACTGTCCCAGCACTGACTGTGTGTATAACAGGACTGTGTGTATAACAGGACTGAGTGTCCCAGCACTGTGTGTATAACAGGACTGAGTGTCCCAACACTGTGTGTATAACAGGACTGAGTGTCCCAGCACTGGCTGTGTGTATATCAGGACTGAGGGTCCCAGCACTGACTGTGTGAAAAACAGTAATGAGTGTCCCAACACTGTGTGTATCACAGGACTTAATGTCCCAGCACTGACTGTGTGTATAACAGGACTGAGTGTCCCAGCACTGTGTGTATAACAGGACTGAGTGTCCCAGGACTGAGTGTCCCAGCAATGACTGTGTGTATAACAGAACTGAGTGTCCCAGCACTGACTGTGTGTATAACAGGACTGAGTGTCCCAGCACTGACTGTGTGTATAACAGGACTGAGTGTCCCAGCACTGACTGTGTAACAGGACTGAGTGTCCCAGCACTGTGTGTCTAAAAGGACTGAGTGTCACAGCACTGTGTGTGTAACAGGACTAAGTGTCCCAGCACTGTGTGTATAACAGGACTGTGTGTCCAGCACTGTGTGTATAACAGGACTGAGTGTCCCAGCACTGACTGTGTGTATAACAGGACTGAATGTCCCAGCACTGGCTGTGTGTATATCAGGATTTAATGTCCCAGCACTAACTATGTGTATAACAGAACTAAATATCCCAGCACTATATATATAACAGGACTGAGTGTCCCAGCACTGTGTGTATAACAGGAATGAGTGTCCCAGCAATGACCGTGTGTATAACAGAACTGAGTGTCCTATCACTGACTGTGTGTATAACACGACTGAGTGTCCCAGCATTGTGTGTAAACAGGACTTCATGTCCCAGCACTAACTGTGTGTATAACAAAACTGAATATCCCAACACTAACTATATACAACAAAACTAAATATCCTAACACTATGTATGTAACAAAACTTAACATCCCAGCACTGACTGAGTGTATAACAGGACTGAGTGTCCCAGCATTGTGTGTGTAATAGGACTTAACGTCCCAGCACTGACTGTGTGTATAACAGGACTGAGTGTCCCAGCACTGTGTGTATAACAGGACTGAGTGTCCCAGCACTGTGTGTATAACAGGACTGAGTGTCCCAGCACTGTGTGTATAACAGGACTGAGAGTCCCAGCACTGTGTGTCTAACAGGACTAAGTGTCCCAGCACTGTGTGTATAACAGGACTGACTGTCCCAGCACTGACTGTGTGTATATCAGGACTGAGGGTCCGAGCACTGACTGTGTGTATAACAGTAATGAGTGTCCCAACACTGTGTGTATCACAGGACTTAATGTCCCAGCACTGACTGTGTGTATAACAGGACTGAGTGTCCCAGCACTGTGTGTATAACAGGACTGAGTTTCTCAGGACTGAGTGTCCCAGCAATGACTGTGTGTATAACAGAACTGAGTGTCCCATCACTGACTGTGTGTATAACACGACTGAGTGTCCCAGCATTGTGTGTATAACAGGACTTAATGTCCCAGCACTGACTGTGTGTATAACAGGACTGAGTGTCCCAGCACTGACTGTGTGTGTAACAGGACTGAGTGTCCCAGCACTGACTGTGTAACAGGACTGAGTGTCCCAGCACTGTGTGTCTAAAAGGACTGAGTGTCACAGCACTGTGTGTGTAACAGGACTAAGTGTCCCAGCACTGTGTGTATAACAGGACTGTGTGTCCAGCACTGTGTGTTTCACAGGACTGTGTGTCCAGCACTGTGTGTATAACAGGACTGAGTGTCCCAGCACTGTGTGTATAATAGGACTGAGTGTCCCAGCACTGTGTGGATAACAGGACTGAGTGTCCCAGCATTGTGTGAATAACAGGACTGCATGTCCCAACACTGTGTGTATAACAGGACTGAGTGTCCCAGCACTGACTGTGTGTACAACAGGACTGAGTGTCCCAGCACTGTGTGGATAACAGGACTGAGTGTCCCAGCATTGTGTGAATAACAGGACTGCATGTCCCAACACTGTGTGTATAACAGGACTGAGTGTCCCAGCACTGACTGTGTGTATAACAGGACTGAGTGTCCCAGCACTGTGTGTATAACAGGACTGAGTGTCCCAGCACTATGTGTATAACAGGACTGAGTGTCCCAGCACTGACTGTGTGTCTAACAGTACTGAGTGTTCCAGCACTGTTTGTATAGCAGGACTGAGTGTCCCAGCACTGTGTGTGTATAACAGGACTGAGTGTCCCAGCACTGTGTGTGTAACAGGACTGAGTGTCCCAGCACTGTGTGTCTAACAGGACTGAGTGTCCCAGCACTGTGTGTATAACAGGACTGAGTGTCCCAGCACTGTGTGTATAACAGGACTGAGTGTCCCAGCACTGTTTGTATAGCAGGACTGAGTGTCCCAGCACTGTGTGTGTATCAGGACTGAGTGTCCCAGCACTGTGTGTATAACAGGACTGAGTGCCCCAACACTGTGTGTATAACAGGACTGAGTGTCCCAGCACTGGCTGTGTGTATATCAGGACTGAGGGTCCCAGCACTGACTGTGTGTATAACAGAAATGAGTGTCCCAACACTGTGTGTATCACAGGACTTAATGTCCCAGCACTGACTGTGTGTATAACAGGACTGAGTGTCCCAGCACTGTGTGTATAACAGGACTGAGTGTCCCAGCAATGACTGTGTGTATAACAGGACTGAGTGTCCCATCACTGACTGTGTGTATAACACGACTGAGTGTCCCAGCATTGTGTGTATAACAGGACTTAATGTCCCAGCACTGACTGTGTGTATAACAGGACTGAGTGTCCCAGCACTGTGTGTATAACAGGACTGAGTGTCCCAGCACTGTGTGTATAACAGAAATGAGTATCCCAACACTGTGTGTATCACAGGACTTAATGTCCCAGCACTGACTGTGTGTATAACAGGACTGAGTGTCCCAGCACTGTGTGTATAACAGGACTGAGTGTCCCAGCACTGTGTGTATAACAGGACTGAGTGTCCCAGCACTGTGTGTGTAACAGGACTGAGTGTCCCAGCACTGTGTGTCTAACAGGACTAAGTGTCCCAGCACTTTGTGTATGACAGGACTGTGTGTCCCAGCACTGTGTGTATAACAGGACTGAGTGTCCCAGCACTGACTGTGTGTATAACAGGACTGAGTGTCCCAGCACTGACTGTGTGTATAACAGGACTGAGTGTCCCAGCACTGTGTGTATAACAGGACTGAGTGTCCCAGCACTGTGTGTATAACAGGACTGAGTATCCCAGCACTGTGTGTATAACAGGACTGAGAGTCCCAGCACTGACTGTGTGTATAACAGGACTGAGTGTCCCAGCACTGTGTGTATAACAGGACTGAGTGTCCCAGCACTGTGTGTATAACAGGACTGAGTGTCCCAGCACTGACTGTGTGTATAACAGGACTGAGTGTCCCAGCACTGTGTGTATAACAGGACTGAGTGTCCCAGCACTGTGTGTATAACAGGACTGAGTGTCCCAGCACTGACTGTGTGTCTAACAGTACTGAGTGTTCCAGCACTGTTTGTATAGCAGGACTGAGTGTCCCAGCACTGTGTGCATAACAGGACTGAGTGTCCCAGCACTGTGTGTATAACAAGACTGAGTGTCCCAGCACTGTGTGTGTAACAGGACTGAGTGTCCCAGCACTGTGTGTATAACAGGACTGAGTGTTCCAGCACTGTTTGTATAGCAGGACTGAGTGTCCCAGCACTGTGTGTGTATAACAGGACTGAGTGTCCCAGCACTGTGTGTCTAACAGGACTGAGTGTCCCAGCACTGTGTGTCTAACAGGACTGAGTGTCCCAGCACTGTGTGTAAAACAGGACTGAGTGTCCCAGCACTGTTTGTATAGCAGGACTGAGTGTCCCAGCACTGACTGTGTGTATAACAGGACTGAGTGTCCCAGCACTGTGTGTATAACAGGACTGAGTGTCCCAGCACTGTGTGTATAACAGGACTGAGTGTCCAAGCAATGACTGTGTGTATAACACGACTGAGTGTCCCAGCATTGTGTGTATAACAGGACTGAGGGTCCCAGCACTGACTGTGTGTATAACAGGACTTAATGTCCCAGCACTGACTGTGTGTATAACTGGACTGAGTGTCCCAGCACTGTGTGTATAACAGGACTGAGGGTCCCAGCACTGACTGTGTGTATAACAGAAATGAGTGTCCCAACACTGTGTGTATCACAGGACTTAATGTCCCAGCACTGACTGTGTGTACAACAGGACTGAGTGTCCCAGCACTGTGTGTATAACAGGACTGAGTGTCCCAGCACTGTGTGTATAACAGGACTGAGTGTCCCAGCAATGACTGTGTGTATAACAGAACTGAGTGTCCCATCACTGACTGTGTGTATAACACGACTGAGTGTCCCAGCATTGTGTGTATAACAGGACTTAATGTCCTAGCACTGACTGTGTGTATCACAGGACTTAATGTCCCAGCACTGACTGTGTGTATAACAGGACTGAGTGTCCCAGCACTCTGTGTATAACAGGACTGTGTGTCCCAACGCTGTGTGTATAACAGGACTGAATGTCCCAGCACTGGCTGTGTGTATATCAGGACTTAATGTCCCAGCACTAACTATGTGTATAACAGAACTAAATATCCCAGCACTATATATATAACAGGACTGAGTGTCCCAGCACTGTGTTTATAACAGGAATGAGTGTCCCAGCAATGACCGAGTGTATAACAGAACTGAGTGTCCCATCACTGACTGTGTGTATAACACGACTGAGTGTCCCAGCATTGTGTGTACAACAGGACTTCATGTCCCAGCACTAACTGTGTGTATAACAAAACTGAATATCCCAACACTAACTATATACAACAAAACTAAATATCCCAACACTATGTATGTAACAAAACTTAACATCCCAGCACTGACTGTGTGTATAACAGGACTGTGTGTATAACAGGACTGAGTGTCCCAGCACTGTGTGTATAACAGGACTGACTGTCCCAGCACTGACTGTGTGTATAACAGGACTGTGTGTATAACAGGACTGAGTGTCCCAACACTGTGTGTATAACAGGACTGAGTGTCCCAGCACTGGCTGTGTGTATATCAGGACTGAGGGTCCCAGCACTGACTGTGTGTATAACAGTAATGAGTGTCCCAACACTGTGTGTATCACAGGACTTAATGTCCCAGCACTGACTGTGTGTATAACAGGACTGAGTGTCCCAGCACTGTGTGTGTAACAGGACTGAGTGTCCCAGCACTGTGTGTCTAACAGGACTAAGTGTCCCAGCACTTTGTGTATAACAGGACTGTGTGTCCCAGCACTGTGTGTATAACAGGACTGAGTGTCCCAGCACTGACTGTGTGTATAACAGGACTGAGTGTCCCAGCACTCTGTGTATAACAGGACTGTGTGTCCCAACGCTGTGTGTATAACAGGACTGAATGTCCCAGCACTGGCTGTGTGTATATCAGGACTTAATGTCCCAGCACTAACTATGTGTATAACAGAACTAAATATCCCAGCACTATATATATAACAGGACTGAGTGTCCCAGCACTGTGTGTATAACAGGAATGAGTGTCCCAGCAATGACCGTGTGTATAACAGAACTGAGTGTACCATCACTGACTGTGTGTATAACACGACTGAGTGTCCCAGCATTGTGTGTATAACAGGACTTCATGTCCCAGCACTAACTGTGTGTATAACAAAACTGAATATCCCAACACTAACTATATACAACAAAACTAAATATCCCAACACTATGTATGTAACAAAACTTAACATCCCAGCACTGACTGTGTGTATAACAGGACTGTGTGTATAACAGGACTGAGTGTCCCAGCACTGTGTGTATAACAGGACTGACTGTCCCAGCACTGACTGTGTGTATAACAGGACTGTGTGTATAACAGGACTGAGTGTCCCAGCACTGTGTGTATAACAGGACTGAGTGTCCCAACACTGTGTGTATAACAGGACTGAGTGTCCCAGCACTGGCTGTGTGTATATCAGGACTGAGTGTCCCAGCACTGTGTGTATAACAGGACTGAGTGTCCCAGGACTGAGTGTCCCAGCAATGACTGTGTGTATAACAGAACTGAGTGTCCCATCACTGACTGTGTGTATAACACGACTGAGTGTCCCAGCATTGTGTGTATAACAGGACTTAATGTCCCAGCACTGACTGTGTGTATAACAGGACTGAGTGTCCCAGCACTGACAGTGTGTATAACAGGACTGAGTGTCCCAGCACTGACTGTGTAACAGGACTGAGTGTCCCAGCACTGTGTGTCTAAAAGGACTGAGTGTCACAGCACTGTGTGTATAACAGGACTGTGTGTCCAGCACTGTGTGTATAACAGGACTGAATGTCCCAGCACTGTGTGTATAACAGGACTGAGTGTCCCAGCACTGACTGTGTGTCTAACAGTACTGAGTGTTCCAGCACTGTTTGTATAGCAGGACTGAGTGTCCCAGCACTGTGTGTGTATCAGGATTGAGTGTCCCAGCACTGTGTGTATAACAGGACTGAGTGTCCCAGCACTGTTTGTATAGCAGGACTGAGTGTCCCAGCACTGTGTGTGTATCAGGATTGAGTGTCCCAGCACTGTGTGTATAACTGGATTGAGTGTCCCAGCACTGTGTGTGTAACAGGACTGAGTGTCCCAGCACTGTGTGTCTAACAGGACTGAGTGTCCCAGCACTGTGTGTATAACAGGACTGAGTGTCCCAGCACTGTGTGTGTATCAGGATTGAGTGTCCCAGCACTGTGTGTATAACAGGACTGAGTGTCCCAGCACGGTGTGTATAACAGGACTGAGTGTCCCAACACTGTGTGTATAACAGGACTGAGTGTCCCAGCACTGGCTGTGTGTATATCAGGACTGAGGGTCCCAGCACTGTGTGTATAACAGGACTGAGTGTCCCAGCACTGTGTGTCTAAAAGGACTGAGTGTCACAGCACTGTGTGTATAACAGGACTGTGTGTCCAGCACTGTGTGTATAACAGGACTGAATGTCCCAGCACTGTGTGTATAACAGGACTGAGTGTCCCAGCACTGACTGTGTGTCTAACAGTACTGAGTGTTCCAGCACTGTTTGTATAGCAGGACTGAGTGTCCCAGCACTGTGTGTGTATCAGGATTGAGTGTCCCAGCACTGTGTGTATAACAGGACTGAGTGTCCCAGCACTGTTTGTATAGCAAGACTGAGTGTCCCAGCACTGTGTGTGTATCAGGATTGAGTGTCCCAGCACTGTGTGTATAACTGGATTGAGTGTCCCAGCACTGTGTGTGTAACAGGACTGAGTGTCCCAGCACTGTGTGTCTAACAGGACTGAGTGTCCCAGCACTGTGTGTATAACAGTACTGAGTGTCCCAGCACTGTGTGTGTATCAGGATTGAGTGTCCCAGCACTGTGTGTATAACAGGACTGAGTGTCCCAGCACTGTGTGTATAACAGAAATGAGTGTCCCAGCATTGTGTGTATAACAGGACTTAATGTCCCAGCACTGACTGTGTGTATAACAGGACTGAGTGTCCCAGCACTGTGTGTATAACAGGACTGAGTGTCCCAGCACTGTGTGTATAACAGAAATGAGTATCCCAACACTGTGTGTATCACAGGACTTAATGTCCCAGCACTGACTGTGTGTATAACAGGACTGAGTGTCCCAGCATTGTGTGTATAACAGGATTGAGTGTCCCAGCACTGTGTGTATAACAGGACTGAGTGTCCCAGCACTGTTTGTATAGCAGGACTGAGTGTCCCAGCACTGTGTGTATAACAGGCTTGAGTGTCCCAGCACTGTGTGTGTAACAGGACTGAGTGTCCCAGGACTGAGTGTCCCAGCAATGACTGTGTGTATAACAGAACTGAGTGTCCCAGCACTGACTGTGTGTATAACAGGACTGAGTGTCCCAGCACTGACTGTGTGTATAACAGGACTGAGTGTCCCAGCACTGACTGTGTAACAGGACTGAGTGTCCCAGCACAGTGTCTAAAAGGACTGAGTGTCACAGCACTGTGTGTGTAACAGGACTAAGTGTCCCAGCACTGTGTGTATAACAGGACTGTGTGTCCAGCACTGTGTGTATAACAGGACTGAGTGTCCCAGCACTGACTGTGTGTATAACAGGACTGAATGTCCCAGCACTGGCTATGTGTATATCAGGATTTAATGTCCCAGCACTAACTATGTGTATAACAGAACTAAATATCCCAGCACTATATATATAACAGGACTGAGTGTCCCAGCACTGTGTGTATAACAGGAATGAGTGTCCCAGCAATGACCGTGTGTATAACAGAACTGAGTGTCCTATCACTGACTGTGTGTATAACACGACTGAGTGTCCCAGCATTGTGTGTAAACAGGACTTCATGTCCCAGCACTAACTGTGTGTATAACAAAACTGAATATCCCAACACTAACTATATACAACAAAACTAAATATCCTAACACTATGTATGTAACAAAACTTAACATCCCAGCACTGACTGTGTGTATAACAGGACTGAGTGTCCCAGCATTGTGTGTGTAATAGGACTTAACGTCCCAGCACTGACTGTGTGTATAACAGGACTGAGTGTCCCAGCACTGTGTGTATAACAGGACTGAGTGTCCCAGCACTGTGTGTATAACAGGACTGAGAGTCCCAGCACTGTGTGTCTAACAGGACTAAGTGTCCCAGCACTGTGTGTATAACAGGACTGACTGTCCCAGCACTGACTGTGTGTATATCAGGACTGAGGGTCCGAGCACTGACTGTGTGTATAACAGTAATGAGTGTCCCAACACTGTGTGTATCACAGGACTTAATGTCCCAGCACTGACTGTGTGTATAACAGGACTGAGTGTCCCAGCACTGTGTGTATAACAGGACTGAGTTTCTCAGGACTGAGTGTCCCAGCAATGACTGTGTGTATAACAGAACTGAGTGTCCCATCACTGACTGTGTGTATAACACGACTGAGTGTCCCAGCATTGTGTGTATAACAGGACTTAATGTCCCAGCACTGACTGTGTGTATAACAGGACTGAGTGTCCCAGCACTGACTGTGTGTGTAACAGGACTGAGTGTCCCAGCACTGACTGTGTAACAGGACTGAGTGTCCCAGCACTGTGTGTCTAAAAGGACTGAGTGTCACAGCACTGTGTGTGTAACAGGACTAAGTGTCCCAGCACTGTGTGTATAACAGGACTGTGTGTCCAGCACTGTGTGTATAACAGGACTGTGTGTCCAGCACTGTGTGTTTCACAGGACTGTGTGTCCAGCACTGTGTGTATAACAGGACTGAGTGTCCCAGCACTGTGTGTATAATAGGACTGAGTGTCCCAGCACTGTGTGGATAACAGGACTGAGTGTCCCAGCATTGTGTGAATAACAGGACTGCATGTCCCAACACTGTGTGTATAACAGGACTGAGTGTCCCAGCACTGACTGTGTGTACAACAGGACTGAGTGTCCCAGCACTGTGTGGATAACAGGACTGAGTGTCCCAGCATTGTGTGAATAACAGGACTGCATGTCCCAACACTGTGTGTATAACAGGACTGAGTGTCCCAGCACTGACTGTGTGTATAACAGGACTGAGTGTCCCAGCACTGTGTGTATAACAGGACTGAGTGTCCCAGCACTATGTGTATAACAGGACTGAGTGTCCCAGCACTGACTGTGTGTCTAACAGTACTGAGTGTTCCAGCACTGTTTGTATAGCAGGACTGAGTGTCCCAGCACTGTGTGTGTATAACAGGACTGAGTGTCCCAGCACTGTGTGTGTAACAGGACTGAGTGTCCCAGCACTGTGTGTCTAACAGGACTGAGTGTCCCAGCACTGTGTGTATAACAGGACTGAGTGTCCCAGCACTGTGTGTATAACAGGACTGAGTGTCCCAGCACTGTTTGTATAGCAGGACTGAGTGTCCCAGCACTGTGTGTGTATCAGGACTGAGTGTCCCAGCACTGTGTGTATAACAGGACTGAGTGCCCCAACACTGTGTGTATAACAGGACTGAGTGTCCCAGCACTGGCTGTGTGTATATCAGGACTGAGGGTCCCAGCACTGACTGTGTGTATAACAGAAATGAGTGTCCCAACACTGTGTGTATCACAGGACTTAATGTCCCAGCACTGACTGTGTGTATAACAGGACTGAGTGTCCCAGCACTGTGTGTATAACAGGACTGAGTGTCCCAGCAATGACTGTGTGTATAACAGGACTGAGTGTCCCATCACTGACTGTGTGTATAACACGACTGAGTGTCCCAGCATTGTGTGTATAACAGGACTTAATGTCCCAGCACTGACTGTGTGTATAACAGGACTGAGTGTCCCAGCACTGTGTGTATAACAGGACTGAGTGTCCCAGCACTGTGTGTATAACAGAAATGAGTATCCCAACACTGTGTGTATCACAGGACTTAATGTCCCAGCACTGACTGTGTGTATAACAGGACTGAGTGTCCCAGCACTGTGTGTATAACAGGACTGAGTGTCCCAGCACTGTGTGTATAACAGGACTGAGTGTCCCAGCACTGTGTGTGTAACAGGACTGAGTGTCCCAGCACTGTGTGTCTAACAGGACTAAGTGTCCCAGCACTTTGTGTATAACAGGACTGTGTGTCCCAGCACTGTGTGTATAACAGGACTGAGTGTCCCAGCACTGACTGTGTGTATAACAGGACTGAGTGTCCCAGCACTGACTGTGTGTATAACAGGACTGAGTGTCCCAGCACTGTGTGTATAACAGGACTGAGTGTCCCAGCACTGTGTGTATAACAGGACTGAGTATCCCAGCACTGTGTGTATAACAGGACTGAGAGTCCCAGCACTGACTGTGTGTATAACAGGACTGAGTGTCCCAGCACTGTGTGTATAACAGGACTGAGTGTCCCAGCACTGTGTGTATAACAGGACTGAGTGTCCCAGCACTGACTGTGTGTATAACAGGACTGAGTGTCCCAGCACTGTGTGTATAACAGGACTGAGTGTCCCAGCACTGTGTGTATAACAGGACTGAGTGTCCCAGCACTGACTGTGTGTCTAACAGTACTGAGTGTTCCAGCACTGTTTGTATAGCAGGACTGAGTGTCCCAGCACTGTGTGCATAACAGGACTGAGTGTCCCAGCACTGTGTGTATAACAAGACTGAGTGTCCCAGCACTGTGTGTGTAACAGGACTGAGTGTCCCAGCACTGTGTGTATAACAGGACTGAGTGTTCCAGCACTGTTTGTATAGCATGACTGAGTGTCCCAGCACTGTGTGTGTATAACAGGACTGAGTGTCCCAGCACTGTGTGTCTAACAGGACTGAGTGTCCCAGCACTGTGTGTCTAACAGGACTGAGTGTCCCAGCACTTTGTGTAAAACAGGACTGAGTGTCCCAGCACTGTTTGTATAGCAGGACTGAGTGTCCCAGCACTGACTGTGTGTATAACAGGACTGAGTGTCCCAGCACTGTGTGTATAACAGGACTGAGTGTCCCAGCACTGTGTGTATAACAGGACTGAGTGTCCAAGCAATGACTGTGTGTATAACAGAACTGAGTGTCCCATCACTGACTGTGTGTATAACACGACTGAGTGTCCCAGCATTGTGTGTATAACAGGACTGAGGGTCCCAGCACTGACTGTGTGTATAACAGGACTTAATGTCCCAGCACTGACTGTGTGTATAACAGGACTGAGTGTCCCAGCACTGTGTGTATAACAGGACTGAGGGTCCCAGCACTGACTGTGTGTATAACAGAAATGAGTGTCCCAACACTGTGTGTATCACAGGACTTAATGTCCCAGCACTGACTGTGTGTACAACAGGACTGAGTGTCCCAGCACTGTGTGTATAACAGGACTGAGTGTCCCAGCACTGTGTGTATAACAGGACTGAGTGTCCCAGCAATGACTGTGTGTATAACAGAACTGAGTGTCCCATCACTGACTGTGTGTATAACACGACTGAGTGTCCCAGCATTGTGTGTATAACAGGACTTAATGTCCTAGCACTGACTGTGTGTATCACAGGACTTAATGTCCCAGCACTGACTGTGTATATAACAGGACTGAGTGTCCCAGCACTGTGTGTATAACAGGACTGAGTGTCCCAGCACTGTGTGTGTAACAGGACTGAGTGTCCCAGCACTGTGTGTCTAACAGGACTAAGTGTCCCAGCACTTTGTGTATAACAGGACTGTGTGTCCCAGCACTGTGTGTATAACAGGACTGAGTGTCCCAGCACTGACTGTGTGTATAACAGGACTGAGTGTCCCAGCACTCTGTGTATAACAGGACTGTGTGTCCCAACGCTGTGTGTATAACAGGACTGAATGTCCCAGCACTGGCTGTGTGTATATCAGGACTTAATGTCCCAGCACTAACTATGTGTATAACAGAACTAAATATCCCAGCACTATATATATAACAGGACTGAGTGTCCCAGCACTGTGTGTATAACAGGAATGAGTGTCCCAGCAATGACCGTGTGTATAACAGAACTGAGTGTCCCATCACTGACTGTGTGTATAACACGACTGAGTGTCCCAGCATTGTGTGTATAACAGGACTTCATGTCCCAGCACTAACTGTGTGTATAACAAAACTGAATATCCCAACACTAACTATATACAACAAAACTAAATATCCCAACACTATGTATGTAACAAAACTTAACATCCCAGCACTGACTGTGTGTATAACAGGACTGTGTGTATAACAGGACTGAGTGTCCCAGCACTGTGTGTATAACAGGACTGACTGTCCCAGCACTGACTGTGTGTATAACAGGACTGTGTGTATAACAGGACTGAGTGTCCCAACACTGTGTGTATAACAGGACTGAGTGTCCCAGCACTGGCTGTGTGTATATCAGGACTGAGGGTCCCAGCACTGACTGTGTGTATAACAGTAATGAGTGTCCCAACACTGTGTGTATCACAGGACTTAATGTCCCAGCACTGACTGTGTGTATAACAGGACTGAGTGTCCCAGCACTGTGTGTGTAACAGGACTGAGTGTCCCAGCACTGTGTGTCTAACAGGACTAAGTGTCCCAGCACTTTGTGTATAACAGGACTGTGTGTCCCAGCACTGTGTGTATAACAGGACTGAGTGTCCCAGCACTGACTGTGTGTATAACAGGACTGAGTGTCCCAGCACTCTGTGTATAACAGGACTGTGTGTCCCAACGCTGTGTGTATAACAGGACTGAATGTCCCAGCACTGGCTGTGTGTATATCAGGACTTAATGTCCCAGCACTAACTATGTGTATAACAGAACTAAATATCCCAGCACTATATATATAACAGGACTGAGTGTCCCAGCACTGTGTGTATAACAGGAATGAGTGTCCCAGCAATGACCGTGTGTATAACAGAACTGAGTGTACCATCACTGACTGTGTGTATAACACGACTGAGTGTCCCAGCATTGTGTGTATAACAGGACTTCATGTCCCAGCACTAACTGTGTGTATAACAAAACTGAATATCCCAACACTAACTATATACAACAAAACTAAATATCCCAACACTATGTATGTAACAAAACTTAACATCCCAGCACTGACTGTGTGTATAACAGGACTGTGTGTATAACAGGACTGAGTGTCCCAGCACTGTGTGTATAACAGGACTGACTGTCCCAGCACTGACTGTGTGTATAACAGGACTGTGTGTATAACAGGACTGAGTGTCCCAGCACTGTGTGTATAACAGGACTGAGTGTCCCAACACTGTGTGTATAACAGGACTGAGTGTCCCAGCACTGGCTGTGTGTATATCAGGACTGAGTGTCCCAGCACTGTGTGTATAACAGGACTGAGTGTCCCAGGACTGAGTGTCCCAGCAATGACTGTGTGTATAACAGAACTGAGTGTCCCATCACTGACTGTGTGTATAACACGACTGAGTGTCCCAGCATTGTGTGTATAACAGGACTTCATGTCCCAGCACTAACTGTGTGTATAACAGGACTGAGTGTCCCAGCACTGACAGTGTGTATAACAGGACTGAGTGTCCCAGCACTGTTTGTATAGCAGGACTGAGTGTCCCAGCACTGTGTGTGTATCAGGATTGAGTGTCCCAGCACTGTGTGTATAACTGGATTGAGTGTCCCAGCACTGTGTGTGTAACAGGACTGAGTGTCCCAGCACTGTGTGTCTAACAGGACTGAGTGTCCCAGCACTGTGTGTATAACAGGACTGAGTGTCCCAGCACTGTGTGTGTATCAGGATTGAGTGTCCCAGCACTGTGTGTATAACAGGACTGAGTGTCCCAGCACGGTGTGTATAACAGGACTGAGTGTCCCAACACTGTGTGTATAACAGGACTGAGTGTCCCAGCACTGGCTGTGTGTATATCAGGACTGAGGGTCCCAGCACTGTGTGTATAACAGGACTGAGTGTCCCAGCACTGTGTGTCTAAAAGGACTGAGTGTCACAGCACTGTGTGTATAACAGGACTGTGTGTCCAGCACTGTGTGTATAACAGGACTGAATGTCCCAGCACTGTGTGTATAACAGGACTGAGTGTCCCAGCACTGACTGTGTGTCTAACAGTACTGAGTGTTCCAGCACTGTTTGTATAGCAGGACTGAGTGTCCCAGCACTGTGTGTGTATCAGGATTGAGTGTCCCAGCACTGTGTGTATAACAGGACTGAGTGTCCCAGCACTGTTTGTATAGCAAGACTGAGTGTCCCAGCACTGTGTGTGTATCAGGATTGAGTGTCCCAGCACTGTGTGTATAACTGGATTGAGTGTCCCAGCACTGTGTGTGTAACAGGACTGAGTGTCCCAGCACTGTGTGTCTAACAGGACTGAGTGTCCCAGCACTGTGTGTATAACAGTACTGAGTGTCCCAGCACTGTGTGTGTATCAGGATTGAGTGTCCCAGCACTGTGTGTATAACAGGACTGAGTGTCCCAGCACTGTGTGTATAACAGAAATGAGTGTCCCAGCATTGTGTGTATAACAGGACTTAATGTCCCAGCACTGACTGTGTGTATAACAGGACTGAGTGTCCCAGCACTGTGTGTATAACAGGACTGAGTGTCCCAGCACTGTGTGTATAACAGAAATGAGTATCCCAACACTGTGTGTATCACAGGACTTAATGTCCCAGCACTGACTGTGTGTATAACAGGACTGAGTGTCCCAGCATTGTGTGTATAACAGGATTGAGTGTCCCAGCACTGTGTGTATAACAGGACTGAGTGTCCCAGCACTGTTTGTATAGCAGGACTGAGTGTCCCAGCACTGTGTGTATAACAGGATTGAGTGTCCCAGCACTGTGTGTGTAACAGGACTGAGTGTCCCAGCACTGTGTGTCTAACAGGACTGAGTGTCCCAGCACTGTGTGTATAACAGGACTGAGTGTCCCAGCACTGTGTGTGTATCAGGATTGAGTGTCCCAGCACTGTGTGTATAACAGGACTGAGTGTCCCAGCACTGTGTGTATAACAGGACTGAGTGTCCCAGCACTGGCTGTGTGTATATCAGGACTGAGGGTCCCAGCACTGACTGTGTGTATAACAGAAATGAGTGTCCCAACACTGTGTGTATCACAGGACTTAATGTCCCAGCACTGACTGTGTGTATAACAGGACTGAGTGTCCCAGCACTGTGTGTATAACAGGACTGAGTGTCCCAGCACTGTGTGTATAACAGGACTGAGTGTCCCAGCAATGACTGTGTGTATAACAGAACTGAGTGTCCCATCACTGACTGTGTGTATAACACGACTGAGTGTCCCAGCATTGTGTGTATAACAGGACTTAATGTCCCAGCACTGACTGTGTGTATAACAGGACTGAGTGTCCCAGCACTGACTGTGTAACAGGACTGAGTGTCCCAGCACTGTGTGTCTAAAAGGACTGAGTGTCCCAGCACTGTGTGTATAACAGGACTGAGTGTCCCAGCACTGACTGTGTGTCTAACAGTACTGAGTGTTCCAGCACTGTTTGTATAGCAGGACTGAGTGTCCCAGCACTGTGTGTGTATAACAGAACTGAGTGTCCCATCACTGACTGTGTGTATAACACGACTGAGTGTCCCAGCATTGTGTGTATAACAGGACTGAGGGTCCCAGCACTGACTGTGTGTATAACAGGACTTAATGTCCCAGCACTGACTGTGTGTATAACAGGACTGAGTGTCCCAGCACTGTGTGTATAACAGGACTGAGGGTCCCAGCACTGACTGTGTGTATAACAGAAATGAGTGTCCCAACACTGTGTGTATCACAGGACTTAATGTCCCAGCACTGACTGTGTGTACAACAGGACTGAGTGTCCCAGCACTGTGTGTATAACAGGACTGAGTGTCCCAGCACTGTGTGTATAACAGGACTGAGTGTCCCAGCAATGACTGTGTGTATAACAGAACTGAGTGTCCCATCACTGACTGTGTGTATAACACGACTGAGTGTCCCAGCATTGTGTGTATAACAGGACTTAATGTCCTAGCACTGACTGTGTGTATCACAGGACTTAATGTCCCAGCACTGACTGTGTATATAACAGGACTGAGTGTCCCAGCACTGTGTGTATAACAGGACTGAGTGTCCCAGCACTGTGTGTGTAACAGGACTGAGTGTCCCAGCACTGTGTGTCTAACAGGACTAAGTGTCCCAGCACTTTGTGTATAACAGGACTGTGTGTCCCAGCACTGTGTGTATAACAGGACTGAGTGTCCCAGCACTGACTGTGTGTATAACAGGACTGAGTGTCCCAGCACTCTGTGTATAACAGGACTGTGTGTCCCAACGCTGTGTGTATAACAGGACTGAATGTCCCAGCACTGGCTGTGTGTATATCAGGACTTAATGTCCCAGCACTAACTATGTGTATAACAGAACTAAATATCCCAGCACTATATATATAACAGGACTGAGTGTCCCAGCACTGTGTGTATAACAGGAATGAGTGTCCCAGCAATGACCGTGTGTATAACAGAACTGAGTGTCCCATCACTGACTGTGTGTATAACACGACTGAGTGTCCCAGCATTGTGTGTATAACAGGACTTCATGTCCCAGCACTAACTGTGTGTATAACAAAACTGAATATCCCAACACTAACTATATACAACAAAACTAAATATCCCAACACTATGTATGTAACAAAACTTAACATCCCAGCACTGACTGTGTGTATAACAGGACTGTGTGTATAACAGGACTGAGTGTCCCAGCACTGTGTGTATAACAGGACTGACTGTCCCAGCACTGACTGTGTGTATAACAGGACTGTGTGTATAACAGGACTGAGTGTCCCAACACTGTGTGTATAACAGGACTGAGTGTCCCAGCACTGGCTGTGTGTATATCAGGACTGAGGGTCCCAGCACTGACTGTGTGTATAACAGTAATGAGTGTCCCAACACTGTGTGTATCACAGGACTTAATGTCCCAGCACTGACTGTGTGTATAACAGGACTGAGTGTCCCAGCACTGTGTGTGTAACAGGACTGAGTGTCCCAGCACTGTGTGTCTAACAGGACTAAGTGTCCCAGCACTTTGTGTATAACAGGACTGTGTGTCCCAGCACTGTGTGTATAACAGGACTGAGTGTCCCAGCACTGACTGTGTGTATAACAGGACTGAGTGTCCCAGCACTCTGTGTATAACAGGACTGTGTGTCCCAACGCTGTGTGTATAACAGGACTGAATGTCCCAGCACTGGCTGTGTGTATATCAGGACTTAATGTCCCAGCACTAACTATGTGTATAACAGAACTAAATATCCCAGCACTATATATATAACAGGACTGAGTGTCCCAGCACTGTGTGTATAACAGGAATGAGTGTCCCAGCAATGACCGTGTGTATAACAGAACTGAGTGTACCATCACTGACTGTGTGTATAACACGACTGAGTGTCCCAGCATTGTGTGTATAACAGGACTTCATGTCCCAGCACTAACTGTGTGTATAACAAAACTGAATATCCCAACACTAACTATATACAACAAAACTAAATATCCCAACACTATGTATGTAACAAAACTTAACATCCCAGCACTGACTGTGTGTATAACAGGACTGTGTGTATAACAGGACTGAGTGTCCCAGCACTGTGTGTATAACAGGACTGACTGTCCCAGCACTGACTGTGTGTATAACAGGACTGTGTGTATAACAGGACTGAGTGTCCCAGCACTGTGTGTATAACAGGACTGAGTGTCCCAACACTGTGTGTATAACAGGACTGAGTGTCCCAGCACTGGCTGTGTGTATATCAGGACTGAGTGTCCCAGCACTGTGTGTATAACAGGACTGAGTGTCCCAGGACTGAGTGTCCCAGCAATGACTGTGTGTATAACAGAACTGAGTGTCCCATCACTGACTGTGTGTATAACACGACTGAGTGTCCCAGCATTGTGTGTATAACAGGACTTCATGTCCCAGCACTAACTGTGTGTATAACAGGACTGAGTGTCCCAGCACTGACAGTGTGTATAACAGGACTGAGTGTCCCAGCACTGTTTGTATAGCAGGACTGAGTGTCCCAGCACTGTGTGTGTATCAGGATTGAGTGTCCCAGCACTGTGTGTATAACTGGATTGAGTGTCCCAGCACTGTGTGTGTAACAGGACTGAGTGTCCCAGCACTGTGTGTCTAACAGGACTGAGTGTCCCAGCACTGTGTGTATAACAGGACTGAGTGTCCCAGCACTGTGTGTGTATCAGGATTGAGTGTCCCAGCACTGTGTGTATAACAGGACTGAGTGTCCCAGCACGGTGTGTATAACAGGACTGAGTGTCCCAACACTGTGTGTATAACAGGACTGAGTGTCCCAGCACTGGCTGTGTGTATATCAGGACTGAGGGTCCCAGCACTGTGTGTATAACAGGACTGAGTGTCCCAGCACTGTGTGTCTAAAAGGACTGAGTGTCACAGCACTGTGTGTATAACAGGACTGTGTGTCCAGCACTGTGTGTATAACAGGACTGAATGTCCCAGCACTGTGTGTATAACAGGACTGAGTGTCCCAGCACTGACTGTGTGTCTAACAGTACTGAGTGTTCCAGCACTGTTTGTATAGCAGGACTGAGTGTCCCAGCACTGTGTGTGTATCAGGATTGAGTGTCCCAGCACTGTGTGTATAACAGGACTGAGTGTCCCAGCACTGTTTGTATAGCAAGACTGAGTGTCCCAGCACTGTGTGTGTATCAGGATTGAGTGTCCCAGCACTGTGTGTATAACTGGATTGAGTGTCCCAGCACTGTGTGTGTAACAGGACTGAGTGTCCCAGCACTGTGTGTCTAACAGGACTGAGTGTCCCAGCACTGTGTGTATAACAGTACTGAGTGTCCCAGCACTGTGTGTGTATCAGGATTGAGTGTCCCAGCACTGTGTGTATAACAGGACTGAGTGTCCCAGCACTGTGTGTATAACAGAAATGAGTGTCCCAGCATTGTGTGTATAACAGGACTTAATGTCCCAGCACTGACTGTGTGTATAACAGGACTGAGTGTCCCAGCACTGTGTGTATAACAGGACTGAGTGTCCCAGCACTGTGTGTATAACAGAAATGAGTATCCCAACACTGTGTGTATCACAGGACTTAATGTCCCAGCACTGACTGTGTGTATAACAGGACTGAGTGTCCCAGCATTGTGTGTATAACAGGATTGAGTGTCCCAGCACTGTGTGTATAACAGGACTGAGTGTCCCAGCACTGTTTGTATAGCAGGACTGAGTGTCCCAGCACTGTGTGTATAACAGGATTGAGTGTCCCAGCACTGTGTGTGTAACAGGACTGAGTGTCCCAGCACTGTGTGTCTAACAGGACTGAGTGTCCCAGCACTGTGTGTATAACAGGACTGAGTGTCCCAGCACTGTGTGTGTATCAGGATTGAGTGTCCCAGCACTGTGTGTATAACAGGACTGAGTGTCCCAGCACTGTGTGTATAACAGGACTGAGTGTCCCAGCACTGGCTGTGTGTATATCAGGACTGAGGGTCCCAGCACTGACTGTGTGTATAACAGAAATGAGTGTCCCAACACTGTGTGTATCACAGGACTTAATGTCCCAGCACTGACTGTGTGTATAACAGGACTGAGTGTCCCAGCACTGTGTGTATAACAGGACTGAGTGTCCCAGCACTGTGTGTATAACAGGACTGAGTGTCCCAGCAATGACTGTGTGTATAACAGAACTGAGTGTCCCATCACTGACTGTGTGTATAACACGACTGAGTGTCCCAGCATTGTGTGTATAACAGGACTTAATGTCCCAGCACTGACTGTGTGTATAACAGGACTGAGTGTCCCAGCACTGACTGTGTAACAGGACTGAGTGTCCCAGCACTGTGTGTCTAAAAGGACTGAGTGTCCCAGCACTGTGTGTATAACAGGACTGAGTGTCCCAGCACTGACTGTGTGTCTAACAGTACTGAGTGTTCCAGCACTGTTTGTATAGCAGGACTGAGTGTCCCAGCACTGTGTGTGTATAACAGGACTGAGTGTCCCAGCACTGTGTGTGTAACAGGACTGAGTGTCCCAGCACTGTGTGTCTAACAGGACTGAGTGTCCCAGCACTGTGTGTATAACAGGACTGAGTGTCCCAGCACTGTTTGTATAGCAGGACTGAGTGTCCCAGCACTGTGTGTGTATCAGGACTGAGTGTCCCAGCACTGTGTGTATAACAGGACTGAGTGTCCCAGCACTGGCTGTGTGTATATCAGGACTGAGGGTCCCAGCACTGACTGTGTGTATAACAGAAATGAGTGTCCTAACACTGTGTGTATCACAGGACTTAATGTCCCAGCACTGACTGTGTGTATAACAGGACTGAGTGTCCCAGCACTGTGTGTATAACAGGACTGAGTGTCCCAGCACTGTGTGTGTAACAGGACTGAGTGTCCCAGCACTGTGTGTCTAACAGGACTAAGTGTCCCAGCACTTTGTGTATAACAGGACTGTGTGTCCCGGCACTGTGTGTATAACAGGACTGAGTGTCCCAGCACTGACTGTGTGTATAACAGGACTGAGTGTCCCAGCACTCTGTGTATAACAGGACTGTGTGTCCCAACGCTGTGTGTATAACAGGACTGAGTGTCCCAGCACTGTGTGTCTAACAGGACTAAGTGTCCCAGCACTTTGTGTATAACAGGACTGTGTGTCCCGGCACTGTGTGTATAACAGGACTGAGTGTCCCAGCACTGACTGTGTGTATAACAGGACTGAGTGTCCCAGCACTCTGTGTATAACAGGACTGTGTGTCCCAACGCTGTGTGTATAACAGGACTGAATGTCCCAGCACTGGCTGTGTGTATATCAGGACTTAATGTCCCAGCACTAACTATGTGTATAACAGAACTAAATATCCCAGCACTATATATATAACATGACTGAGTGTCCCAGCACTGTGTGTATAACAGGAATGACTGTCCCAGCAATGACCGTGTGTATAACAGAACTGAGTGTCCCATCACTGACTGTGTGTATAACACGACAGAGTGTCCCAGCATTGTGTGTATAACAGGACTTAATGTCCCAGCACTGACTGTGTGTATAACAGGACTGAGTGTCCCAGCACTGTCTGTGTGTATAACAGGACTGAGTGTCCCAGCACTGACTGTGTAACAGGACTGAGTGTCCCAGCACTGTGTGTCTCAAAGGACTGAGTGTCACAGCGCTGTGTGTGTAACAGGACTAAGTGTCCCAGCACTGTGTGTATAACAGGACTGTGTGTCCAGCACTGTGTGTATAACAGGACTGAGTGTCCCAGCACTGACTGTGTGTATAACAGGACTGAATGTCCCAACACTGTGTGTACAACAGGACTGAGTGTCCCAGCACTGTGTGGATAACAGGACTGAGTGTCCCAGCATTGTGTGAATAACAGGACTGCATGTCCCAACACTGTGTGTATAACAGGACTGAGTGTCCCAGCACTGACTGTGTGTATAACAGGACTGAGTGTCCCAGCACTGTGTGTATAACAGGACTGAGTGTCCCAGCACTGACTGTGTGTCTAACAGTACTGAGTGTTCCAGCACTGTTTGTATAGCAGGACTGAGTGTCCCAGCACTGTGTGCATAACAGGACTGAGTGTCCCAGCACTGTGTGTATAACAAGACTGAGTGTCCCAGCACTGTGTGTGTAACAGGACTGAGTGTCCCAGCACTGTGTGTCTAAAAGGACTGAGTGTCCCAGCACTGTGTGTATAACAGGACTGAGTGTCCCAGCACTGACTGTGTGTCTAACAGTACTGAGTGTTCCAGCACTGTTTGTATAGCAGGACTGAGTGTCCCAGCACTGTGTGTGTATAACAGGACTGAGTGTCCCAGCACTGTGTGTGTAACAGGACTGAGTGTCCCAGCACTGTGTGTCTAACAGGACTGAGTGTCCCAGCACTGTGTGTATAACAGGACTGAGTGTCCCAGCACTGTTTGTACAGCAGGACTGAGTGTCCCAGCACTGTGTGTGTATCAGGACTGAGTGTCCCAGCACTGTGTGTATAACAGGACTGAGTGTCCCAGCACTGGCTGTGTGTATATCAGGACTGAGGGTCCCAGCACTGACTGTGTGTATAACAGAAATGAGTGTCCTAACACTGTGTGTATCACAGGACTTAATGTCCCAGCACTGACTGTGTGTATAACAGGACTGAGTGTCCCAGCACTGTGTGTATAACAGGACTGAGTGTCCCAGCACTGTGTGTGTAACAGGACTGAGTGTCCCAGCACTGTGTGTCTAACAGGACTAAGTGTCCCAGCACTTTGTGTATAACAGGACTGTGTGTCCCGGCACTGTGTGTATAACAGGACTGAGTGTCCCAGCACTGACTGTGTGTATAACAGGACTGAGTGTCCCAGCACTCTGTGTATAACAGGACTGTGTGTCCCAACGCTGTGTGTATAACAGGACTGAGTGTCCCAGCACTGTGTGTCTAACAGGACTAAGTGTCCCAGCACTTTGTGTATAACAGGACTGTGTGTCCCGGCACTGTGTGTATAACAGGACTGAGTGTCCCAGCACTGACTGTGTGTATAACAGGACTGAGTGTCCCAGCACTCTGTGTATAACAGGACTGTGTGTCCCAACGCTGTGTGTATAACAGGACTGAATGTCCCAGCACTGGCTGTGTGTATATCAGGACTTAATGTCCCAGCACTAACTATGTGTATAACAGAACTAAATATCCCAGCACTATATATATAACATGACTGAGTGTCCCAGCACTGTGTGTATAACAGGAATGACTGTCCCAGCAATGACCGTGTGTATAACAGAACTGAGTGTCCCATCACTGACTGTGTGTATAACACGACTGAGTGTCCCAGCATTGTGTGTATAACAGGACTTCATGTCCCAGCACTAACTGTGTGTATAACAAAACTGAATATCCCAACACTAACTATATACAACAACACTAAATATCCCAACACTATGTATGTAACAAAACTTAACATCCCAGCACTGACTGTGTGTATAACAGGACTGAGTGTCCCAGCACTGTGTGTATAACAGGACTGAGTGTCCCAGCACTGTGTGTATAACTGGACTGAGAGTCCCAGCACTGTGTGTCTAACAGGACTAAGTGTCCCAGCACTTTGTGTATAACATGACTGTGTGTCCCAGCACTGTGTGTATAACAGGACTGACTGTCCCAGCACTGACTGTGTGTATAACAGGACTGTGTGTATAACAGGACTGAGTGTCCCAGCACTGTGTGTATAACAGGACTGAGTGTCCCAACACTGTGTGTATAACAGGACTGAGTGTCCCAGCACTGGCTGTGTGTATATCAGGACTGAGGGTCCCAGCACTGACTGTGTGTATAACAGTAATGAGTGTCCCAACACTGTGTGTATCACAGGACTTAATGTCCCAGCACTGACTGTGTGTATAACAGGACTGAGTGTCCCAGCACTGTGTGTATAACAGGACTGAGTGTCCCAGGACTGAGTGTCCCAGCAATGACTGTGTGTATAACAGAACTGAGTGTCCCATCACTGACTGTGTGTATAACACGACTGAGTGTCCCAGCATTGTGTGTATAACAGGACTTAATGTCCCAGCACTGACTGTGTGTATAACAGGACTGAGTGTCCCAGCACTGTCTGTGTGTATAACAGGACTGAGTGTCCCAGCACTGACTGTGTAACAGGACTGAGTGTCCCAGCACTGTGTGTCTCAAAGGACTGAGTGTCACAGCACTGTGTGTGTAACAGGACTAAGTGTCCCAGCACTGTGTGTATAACAGGACTGTGTGTCCAGCACTGTGTGTATAACAGGACTGAGTGTCCCAGCACTGACTGTGTGTATAACAGGACTGAATGTCCCAACACTGTGTGTACAACAGGACTGAGTGTCCCAGCACTGTGTGGATAACAGGACTGAGTGTCCCAGCATTGTGTGAATAACAGGACTGCATGTCCCAACACTGTGTGTATAACAGGACTGAGTGTCCCAGCACTGACTGTGTGTATAACAGGACTGAGTGTCCCAGCACTGTGTGTATAACAGGACTGAGTGTCCCAGCACTGACTGTGTGTCTAACAGTACTGAGTGTTCCAGCACTGTTTGTATAGCAGGACTGAGTGTCCCAGCACTGTGTGCATAACAGGACTGAGTGTCCCAGCACTGTGTGTATAACAAGACTGAGTGTCCCAGCACTGTGTGTGTAACAGGACTGAGTGTTCCAGCACTGTTTGTATAGCAGGACTGAGTGTCCCAGCACTGTGTGTGTATAACAGGACTGAGTGTCCCAGCACTGTGTGTCTAACAGGACTGAGTGTCCCAGCACTGTGTGTCTAACAGGACTGAGTGTCCCAGCACTGTGTGTAAAACAGGACTGAGTGTCCCAGCACTGTTTGTATAGCAGGACTGAGTGTCCCAGCACTGACTGTGTGTATAACAGGACTGAGTGTCCCAGCACTGTGTGTATAACAGGACTGAGTGTCCCAGCACTGTGTGTATAACAGGACTGAGTGTCCAAGCAATGACTGTGTGTATAACAGAACTGAGTGTCCCATCACTGACTGTGTGTATAACACGACTGAGTGTCCCAGCATTGTGTGTATAACAGGACTTATTGTCCCAGCACTGACTGTGTGTATAACAGGACTGAGTGTCCCAGCACTGTGTGTGTAACAGGACTGAGTGTCCCAGCACTGTGTGTATAACAGAAATGAGTATCCCAACACTGTGTGTATCACAGGGCTTAATGTCCCAGCACTGACTGTGTGCATAACAGGACTGAGTGTCCCAGCACTGTGTGTATAACAGGACTGAGTGTCCCAGCACTGTGTGTATAACAGGACTGAGTGTCCCAGCACTGTGTGTGTAACAGGACTGAGTGTCCCAGCACTGTGTGTCTAACAGGACTAAGTGTCCCAGCACTTTGTGTATAACAGGACTGAGTGTCCCAGCACTGTGTGTATAACAGGACTGAGTGTCCCAGCACTGACTGTGTGTATAACAGGACTGAGTGTCCCAGCACTCTGTGTATAACAGGACTGTGTGTCCCAACGCTGTGTGTATAACAGGACTGAATGTCCCAGCACTGGCTGTGTGTATATTAGGACTTAATGTCCCAGCACTAACTATGTGTATAACAGAACTAAATATCCCAGCACTATATATATAACAGGACTGAGTGTCCCAGCACTGTGTGTATAACAGGAATGAGTGTCCCAGCAATGACCGTGTGTATAACAGAACTGAGTGTCCCATCACTGACTGTGTGTATAACACGACTGAGTGTCCCAGCATTGTGTGTATAACAGGACTTCATGTCCCAGCACTAACTGTGTGTATAACAAAACTGAATATCCCAACACTAACTATATACAACAACACTAAATATCCCAACACTATGTATGTAACAAAACTTAACATCCCAGCACTGACTGTGTGTATAACAGGACTGAGTGTCCCAGCACTGTGTGTATAACAGGACTGAGTGTCCCAGCACTGTGTGTATAACAGGACTGAGAGTCCCAGCACTGTGTGTATAACAGGACTGAGAGTCCCAACACTGTGTGTCTAACAGGACTAAGTGTCCCAGCACTTTGTGTATAACATGACTGTGTGTCCCAGCACTGTGTGTATAACAGGACTGACTGTCCCAGCACTGACTGTGTGTATAACAGGACTGTGTGTATAACAGGACTGAGTGTCCCAGCACTGTGTGTATAACAGGACTGAGTGTCCCAACACTGTGTGTATAACAGGACTGAGTGTCCCAGCACTGGCTGTGTGTATATCAGGACTGAGGGTCCCAGCACTGACTGTGTGAAAAACAGTAATGAGTGTCCCAACACTGTGTGTATCACAGGACTTAATGTCCCAGCACTGACTGTGTGTATAACAGGACTGAGTGTCCCAGCACTGTGTGTATAACAGGACTGAGTGTCCCAGGACTGAGTGTCCCAGCAATGACTGTGTGTATAACAGAACTGAGTGTCCCAGCACTGACTGTGTGTATAACAGGACTGAGTGTCCCAGCACTGACTGTGTGTATAACAGGACTGAGTGTCCCAGCACTGACTGTGTAACAGGACTGAGTGTCCCAGCACTGTGTGTCTAAAAGGACTGAGTGTCACAGCACTGTGTGTGTAACAGGACTAAGTGTCCCAGCACTGTGTGTATAACAGGACTGTGTGTCCAGCACTGTGTGTATAACAGGACTGAGTGTCCCAGCACTGACTGTGTGTATAACAGGACTGAATATCCCAGCACTGGCTGTGTGTATATCAGGATTTAATGTCCCAGCACTAACTATGTGTATAACAGAACTAAATATCCCAGCACTATATATATAACAGGACTGAGTGTCCCAGCACTGTGTGTATAACAGGAATGAGTGTCCCAGCAATGACCGTGTGTATAACAGAACTGAGTGTCCTATCACTGACTGTGTGTATAACACGACTGAGTGTCCCAGCATTGTGTGTAAACAGGACTTCATGTCCCAGCACTAACTGTGTGTATAACAAAACTGAATATCCCAACACTAACTATATACAACAAAACTAAATATCCTAACACTATGTATGTAACAAAACTTAACATCCCAGCACTGACTGTGTGTATAACAGGACTGAGTGTCCCAGCATTGTGTGTGTAATAGGACTTAACGTCCCAGCACTGACTGTGTGTATAACAGGACTGAGTGTCCCAGCACTGTGTGTATAACAGGACTGAGTGTCCCAGCACTGTGTGTATAACAGGACTGAGTGTCCCAGCACTGTGTGTATAACAGGACTGAGAGTCCCAGCACTGTGTGTCTAACAGGACTAAGTGTCCCAGCACTGTGTGTATAACAGGACTGACTGTCCCAGCACTGACTGTGTGTATATCAGGACTGAGGGTCCGAGCACTGACTGTGTGTATAACAGTAATGAGTGTCCCAACACTGTGTGTATCACAGGACTTAATGTCCCAGCACTGACTGTGTGTATAACAGGACTGAGTGTCCCAGCACTGTGTGTATAACAGGACTGAGTTTCTCAGGACTGAGTGTCCCAGCAATGACTGTGTGTATAACAGAACTGAGTGTCCCATCACTGACTGTGTGTATAACACGACTGAGTGTCCCAGCATTGTGTGTATAACAGGACTTAATGTCCCAGCACTGACTGTGTGTATAACAGGACTGAGTGTCCCAGCACTGACTGTGTGTGTAACAGGACTGAGTGTCCCAGCACTGACTGTGTAACAGGACTGAGTGTCCCAGCACTGTGTGTCTAAAAGGACTGAGTGTCACAGCACTGTGTGTGTAACAGGACTAAGTGTCCCAGCACTGTGTGTATAACAGGACTGTGTGTCCAGCACTGTGTGTTTCACAGGACTGTGTGTCCAGCACTGTGTGTATAACAGGACTGAGTGTCCCAGCACTGTGTGTATAATAGGACTGAGTGTCCCAGCACTGTGTGGATAACAGGACTGAGTGTCCCAGCATTGTGTGAATAACAGGACTGCATGTCCCAACACTGTGTGTATAACAGGACTGAGTGTCCCAGCACTGACTGTGTGTACAACAGGACTGAGTGTCCCAGCACTGTGTGGATAACAGGACTGAGTGTCCCAGCATTGTGTGAATAACAGGACTGCATGTCCCAACACTGTGTGTATAACAGGACTGAGTGTCCCAGCACTGACTGTGTGTATAACAGGACTGAGTGTCCCAGCACTGTGTGTATAACAGGACTGAGTGTCCCAGCACTATGTGTATAACAGGACTGAGTGTCCCAGCACTGACTGTGTGTCTAACAGTACTGAGTGTTCCAGCACTGTTTGTATAGCAGGACTGAGTGTCCCAGCACTGTGTGTGTATAACAGGACTGAGTGTCCCAGCACTGTGTGTGTAACAGGACTGAGTGTCCCAGCACTGTGTGTCTAACAGGACTGAGTGTCCCAGCACTGTGTGTATAACAGGACTGAGTGTCCCAGCACTGTGTGTATAACAGGACTGAGTGTCCCAGCACTGTTTGTATAGCAGGACTGAGTGTCCCAGCACTGTGTGTGTATCAGGACTGAGTGTCCCAGCACTGTGTGTATAACAGGACTGAGTGCCCCAACACTGTGTGTATAACAGGACTGAGTGTCCCAGCACTGGCTGTGTGTATATCAGGACTGAGGGTCCCAGCACTGACTGTGTGTATAACAGAAATGAGTGTCCCAACACTGTGTGTATCACAGGACTTAATGTCCCAGCACTGACTGTGTGTATAACAGGACTGAGTGTCCCAGCACTGTGTGTATAACAGGACTGAGTGTCCCAGCAATGACTGTGTGTATAACAGGACTGAGTGTCCCATCACTGACTGTGTGTATAACACGACTGAGTGTCCCAGCATTGTGTGTATAACAGGACTTAATGTCCCAGCACTGACTGTGTGTATAACAGGACTGAGTGTCCCAGCACTGTGTGTATAACAGGACTGAGTGTCCCAGCACTGTGTGTATAACAGAAATGAGTATCCCAACACTGTGTGTATCACAGGACTTAATGTCCCAGCACTGACTGTGTGTATAACAGGACTGAGTGTCCCAGCACTGTGTGTATAACAGGACTGAGTGTCCCAGCACTGTGTGTGTAACAGGACTGAGTGTCCCAGCACTGTGTGTCTAACAGGACTAAGTGTCCCAGCACTTTGTGTATAACAGGACTGTGTGTCCCAGCACTGTGTGTATAACAGGACTGAGTGTCCCAGCACTGACTGTGTGTATAACAGGACTGAGTGTCCCAGCACTGACTGTGTGTATAACAGGACTGAGTGTCCCAGCACTGTGTGTATAACAGGACTGAGTGTCCCAGCACTGTGTGTATAACAGGACTGAGTATCCCAGCACTGTGTGTATAACAGGACTGAGAGTCCCAGCACTGTGTGTCTAACAGGACTGTGTGTCCCAGCACTGTGTGTATAACAGGACTGAGTGTCCCAGCACTGACTGTGTGTATAACAGGACTGTGTGTATAACAGGACTGAGTGTCCCAGCACTGTGTGTATAACAGGACTGAGTGTCCCAACACTGTGTGTATAACAGGACTGAGTGTCCCAGCACTGGCTGTGTGTATATCAGGACTGAGGGTCCCAGCACTGACTGTGTGTATAACAGTAATGAGTGTCCCAACACTGTGTGTATCACAGGACTTAATGTCCCAGCACTGACTGTGTGTGTAACAGGACTGAGTGTCCCAGCACTGTGTGTATAACAGGACTGAGTGTCCCAGGACTGAGTGTCCCAGCAATGACTGTGTGTATAACAGAACTGAGTGTCCCATCACTGACTGTGTGTATAACACGACTGAGTGTCCCAGCATTGTGTGTATAACAGGACTTAATGTCCCAGCACTGACTGTGTGTATAACAGGACTGAGTGTCCCAGCACTGACTGTGTGTGTAACAGGACTGAGTGTCCCAGCACTGACTGTGTAACAGGACTGAGTGTCCCAGCACTGTGTGTCTAAAAGGACTGAGTGTCACAGCACTGTGTGTGTAACAGGACTAAGTGTCCCAGCACTGTGTGTATAACAGGACTGTGTGTCCAGCACTGTGTGTATAACAGGACTGAGTGTCCCAGCACTGACTGTGTGTATAACAGGACTGAGTGTCCCAGCACTGTGTGTATAACAGGACTGAGTGTCCCAGCACTGTGTGTTTCACAGGACTGAGTGTCCCAGCACTGTGTGTATAACAGGACTGAGTGTCCCAGCACTGTGTGTATAACAGGACTGAGTGTCCCAGCACTGTGTGTTTCACAGGACTGAGTGTCCCAGCACTGTGTGTATAACAGGACTGAGTGTCCCAACACAGTGTGTATAACAGGACTGAGTGTCCCAGCACTGGCTGTGTGTATATCAGGACTGAGGGTCCCAGCACTGACTGTGTGTATAACAGAAATGAGTGTCCCAACACTGTGTGTATCACAGGACTTAATGTCCCAGCACTGACTGTGTGTATAACAGGACTGAGTGTCCCAGCACTGTGTGTATAACAGGACTGAGTGTCCCAGCAATGACTGTGTGTATAACAGAACTGAGTGTCCCATCACTGACTGTGTGTATAACACGACTGAGTGTCCCAGCATTGTGTGTATAACAGGACTTAATGTCCCAGCACTGACTGTGTGTATAACAGGACTGAGTGTCCCAGCACTGTGTGTAAAACAGGACTGAGTGTCCCAGCACTGTGTGTATAACAGAAATGAGTATCCCAACACTGTGTGTATCACAGGACTTAATGTCCCAGCACTGACTGTGTGTATAACAGGACTGAGTGTCCCATCACTGTGTGTATAACAGGACTAAGTGTCCCAGCACTTTGTGTATAACAGGACTGTGTGTCCCAGCACTGTGTGTATAACAGGACTGAGTGTCCCAGCACTGACTGTGTGTATAACAGGACTGTGTGTCCCAACGCTGTGTGTATAACAGGACTGAGTGTCCCAGCACTGTGTGTGTAACAGGACTGAGTGTCCCAGCACTGTGTGTCTAACAGGACTAAGTGTCCCAGCACTTTGTGTATAACAGGACTGTGTGTCCCAGCACTGTGTGTATAACAGGACTGAGTGTCCCAGCACTGACTGTGTGTATAACAGGACTGAGTGTCCCAGCACTGTGTGTGTAACAGGACTGAGTGTCCCAGCACTGTGTGTCTAACAGGACTGAGTGTCCCAGCACTGTGTGTCTAACAGGACTAAGTGTCCCAGCACTTTGTGTATAACAGGACTGAGTGTCCCAGCACTGTGTGTGTAACAGGACTGAGTGTCCCAGCACTGTGTGTCTAACAGGACTAAGTGTCCCAGCACTTTGTGTATAACAGGACTGTGTGTCCCAGCACTGTGTGTATAACAGGACTGAGTGTCCCAGCACTGACTGTGTGTATAACAGGACTGAGTGTCCCAGCACTGTGTTTGTAACAGGACTGAGTGTCCCAGCACTGTGTGTCTAACAGGACTAAGTGTCCCAGCACTTTGTGTATAACAGGACTGTGTGTCCCAGCACTGTGTGTATAACAGGACTGAGTGGCCCAGCAATGACCGTGTGTATAACAGAACTGAGTGTCCCATCACTGACTGTGTTTATAACACGACTGAGTGTCCCAGCATTGTGTGTATAACAGGACTTCATGTCCCAGCACTAACTGTGTGTATAACAAAACTGAATATCCCAACACTAACTATATACAACAAAACTAAATATCCCAACACTATGTATGTAACAAAACTTAACATCCCAGCACTGACTGTGTGTATAACAGGACTGAGTGTCCCAGCACTGTGTGTATAACAGGACTGAGTGTCCCAGCACTGTGTGTATAACAGGACTGACTGTCCCAGCACTGACTGTGTGTATAACAGGACTGTGTGTATAACAGGACTGAGTGTCCCAGCACTGTGTGTATAACAGGACTGAGTGTCCCAACACTGTGTGTATAACAGGACTGAGTGTCCCAGCACTGGCTGTGTGTATATCAGGACTGAGGGTCCCAGCACTGACTGTGTGTATAACAGTAATGAATGTCCCAACACTGTGTGTATCACAGGACTTAATGTCCCAGCACTGACTGTGTGTATAACAGGACTGAGTGTCCAAGCACTGTGTGTATAACAGGACTGAGTGTCCCAGGACTGAGTGTCCCAGCAATGACTGTGTGTATAACACGACTGAGTGTCCCAGCATTGTGTGTATAACAGGACTTAATGTCCCAGCACTGACTGTGTGTATAACAGGACTGAGTGTCCCAGCACTGACTGTGTGTATAACAGGACTGAGTGTCCCAGCACTGTGTGTATAACAGGACTGAGTGTCCCAGCACTGACTGTGTGTACAACAGGACTGAGTGCCCCAGCACTGTGTGGATAACAGGACTGAGTGTCCCAGCATTGTGTGAATAACAGGACTGCATGTCCCAACACTGTGTGTATAACAGGACTGAGTGTCCCAGCACTGACTGTGTGTATAACAGGACTGAGTGTCCCAGCACTGTGTGTATAACAGGACTGAGTGTCCCAGCACTATGTGTATAACAGGACTGAGTGTCCCAGCACTGACTGTGTGTCTAACAGTACTGAGTGTTCCAGCACTGTTTGTATAGCAGGACTGAGTGTCCCAGCACTGTGTGTGTATAACAGGACTGAGTGTCCCAGCACTGTGTGTGTAACAGGACTGAGTGTCCCAGCACTGTGTGTCTAACAGGACTGAGTGTCCCAGCACTGTGTGTATAACAGGACTGAGTGTCCCAGCACTGTTTGTATAGCAGGACTGAGTGTCCCAGCACTGTGTGTGTATCAGGACTGAGTGTCCCAGCACTGTGTGTATAACAGGACTGAGTGCCCCAACACTGTGTGTATAACAGGACTGAGTGTCCCAGCACTGGCTGTGTGTATATCAGGACTGAGGGTCCCAGCACTGACTGTGTGTATAACAGAAATGAGTGTCCCAACACTGTGTGTATCACAGGACTTAATGTCCCAGCACTGACTGTGTGTATAACAGGACTGAGTGTCCCAGCACTGTGTGTATAACAGGACTGAGTGTCCCAGCAATGACTGTGTGTATAACAGGACTGAGTGTCCCATCACTGACTGTGTGTATAACACGACTGAGTGTCCCAGCATTGTGTGTATAACAGGACTTAATGTCCCAGCACTGACTGTGTGTATAACAGGACTGAGTGTCCCAGCACTGTGTGTATAACAGGACTGAGTGTCCCAGCACTGTGTGTATAACAGAAATGAGTATCCCAACACTGTGTGTATCACAGGACTTAATGTCCCAGCACTGACTGTGTGTATAACAGGACTGAGTGTCCCAGCACTGTGTGTATAACAGGACTGAGTGTCCCAGCACTGTGTGTATAACAGGACTGAGTGTCCCAGCACTGTGTGTGTAACAGGACTGAGTGTCCCAGCACTGTGTGTCTAACAGCACTAAGTGTCCCAGCACTTTGTGTATAACAGGACTGTGTGTCCCAGCACTGTGTGTATAACAGGACTGAGTGTCCCAGCACTGACTGTGTGTATAACAGGACTGAGTGTCCCAGCACTGACTGTGTGTATAACAGGACTGAGTGTCCCAGCACTGTGTGTATAACAGGACTGAGTGTCCCAGCACTGTGTGTATAACAGGACTGAGTATCCCAGCACTGTGTGTATAACAGGACTGAGAGTCCCAGCACTGTGTGTCTAACAGGACTGTGTGTCCCAGCACTGTGTGTATAACAGGACTGAGTGTCCCAGCACTGACTGTGTGTATAACAGGACTGTGTGTATAACAGGACTGAGTGTCCCAGCACTGTGTGTATAACAGGACTGAGTGTCCCAACACTGTGTGTATAACAGGACTGAGTGTCCCAGCACTGGCTGTGTGTATATCAGGACTGAGGGTCCCAGCACTGACTGTGTGTATAACAGTAATGAGTGTCCCAACACTGTGTGTATCACAGGACTTAATGTCCCAGCACTGACTGTGTGTGTAACAGGACTGAGTGTCCCAGCACTGTGTGTATAACAGGACTGAGTGTCCCAGGACTGAGTGTCCCAGCAATGACTGTGTGTATAACAGAACTGAGTGTCCCATCACTGACTGTGTGTATAACACGACTGAGTGTCCCAGCATTGTGTGTATAACAGGACTTAATGTCCCAGCACTGACTGTGTGTATAACAGGACTGAGTGTCCCAGCACTGACTGTGTGTGTAACAGGACTGAGTGTCCCAGCACTGACTGTGTAACAGGACTGAGTGTCCCAGCACTGTGTGTCTAAAAGGACTGAGTGTCACAGCACTGTGTGTGTAACAGGACTAAGTGTCCCAGCACTGTGTGTATAACAGGACTGTGTGTCCAGCACTGTGTGTATAACAGGACTGAGTGTCCCAGCACTGTGTGTTTCACAGGACTGAGTGTCCCAGCACTGTGTGTATAACAGGACTGAGTGTCCCAGCACTGTGTGTATAACAGGACTGAGTGTCCCAGCACTGACTGTGTGTATAACAGGACTGAGTGTCCCAGCACTGTGTGTATAACAGGACTGAGTGTCCCAGCACTGTGTGTTTCACAGGACTGAGTGTCCCAGCACTGTGTGTATAGCAGGACTGAGTGTCCCAGCACTGTGTGTGTATCAGGACTGAGTGTCCCAGCACTGTGTGTATAACAGGACTGAGTGTCCCAACACAGTGTGTATAACAGGACTGAGTGTCCCAGCACTGGCTGTGTGTATATCAGGACTGAGGGTCCCAGCACTGACTGTGTGTATAACAGAAATGAGTGTCCCAACACTGTGTGTATCACAGGACTTAATGTCCCAGCACTGACTGTGTGTATAACAGGACTGAGTGTCCCAGCACTGTGTGTATAACAGGACTGAGTGTCCCAGCAATGACTGTGTGTATAACAGAACTGAGTGTCCCATCACTGACTGTGTGTATAACACGACTGAGTGTCCCAGCATTGTGTGTATAACAGGACTTAATGTCCCAGCACTGACTGTGTGTATAACAGGACTGAGTGTCCCAGCACTGTGTGTAAAACAGGACTGAGTGTCCCAGCACTGTGTGTATAACAGAAATGAGTATCCCAACACTGTGTGTATCACAGGACTTAATGTCCCAGCATTGACTGTGTGTATAACAGGACTGAGTGTCCCATCACTGTGTGTATAACAGGACTGAGTGTCCCAGCACTGTGTGTGTAACAGGACTGAGTGTCCCAGCACTGTGTGTCTAACAGGACTAAGTGTCCCAGCACTTTGTGTATAACAGGACTGTGTGTCCCAGCACTGTGTGTATAACAGGACTGAGTGTCCCAGCACTGACTGTGTGTATAACAGGACTGAGTGTCCCAGCACTGTGTGTGTAACAGGACTGAGTGTCCCAGCACTGTGTGTCTAACAGGACTGAGTGTCCCAGCACTGTGTGTCTAACAGGACTAAGTGTCCCAGCACTTTGTGTATAACAGGACTGAGTGTCCCAGCACTGTGTGTGTAACAGGACTGAGTGTCCCAGCACTGTGTGTCGAACAGGACTAAGTGTCCCAGCACTTTGTGTATAACAGGACTGTGTGTCCCAGCACTGTGTGTATAACAGGACTGAGTGTCCCAGCACTGACTGTGTGTATAACAGGACTGAGTGTCCCAGCACTGTGTTTGTAACAGGACTGAGTGTCCCAGCACTGTGTGTCTAACAGGACTAAGTGTCCCAGCACTTTGTGTATAACAGGACTGTGTGTCCCAGCACTGTGTGTATAACAGGACTGAGTGGCCCAGCAATGACCGTGTGTATAACAGAACTGAGTGTCCCATCACTGACTGTGTTTATAACACGACTGAGTGTCCCAGCATTGTGTGTATAACAGGACTTCATGTCCCAGCACTAACTGTGTGTATAACAAAACTGAATATCCCAACACTAACTATATACAACAAAACTAAATATCCCAACACTATGTATGTAACAAAACTTAACATCCCAGCACTGACTGTGTGTATAACAGGACTGAGTGTCCCAGCACTGTGTGTATAACAGGACTGAGTGTCCCAGCACTGTGTGTATAACAGGACTGACTGTCCCAGCACTGACTGTGTGTATAACAGGACTGTGTGTATAACAGGACTGAGTGTCCCAGCACTGTGTGTATAACAGGACTGAGTGTCCCAACACTGTGTGTATAACAGGACTGAGTGTCCCAGCACTGGCTGTGTGTATATCAGGACTGAGGGTCCCAGCACTGACTGTGTGTATAACAGTAATGAATGTCCCAACACTGTGTGTATCACAGGACTTAATGTCCCAGCACTGACTGTGTGTATAACAGGACTGAGTGTCCAAGCACTGTGTGTATAACAGGACTGAGTGTCCCAGGACTGAGTGTCCCAGCAATGACTGTGTGTATAACAGAACTGAGTGTCCCATCACTGACTGTGTGTATAACACGACTGAGTGTCCCAGCATTGTGTGTATAACAGGACTTAATGTCCCAGCACTGTGTGTATAACAGGACTGAGTGTCCCAGCACTGTGTGTATAACAGAACTGAGTGTCCCATCACTGACTGTGTGTATAACACGACTGAGTGTCCCAGCACTGTGTGTATAACAGGACTTCATGTCCCAGCACTAACTGTGTGTATAACAAAACTGAATATCCCAACACTAACTATATACAACAAAACTAAATATCCCAACACTATGTATGTAACAAAACTTAACATCCTAGCACTGACTGTGTGTATAACAGGACTGAGTGTCCCATCATTGTGTGTGTAATAGGACTTAACGTCCCAGCACTGACTGTGTGTATAACAGGACTGAGTGTCCCAGCACTGTGTGTATAACAGGACTGAGTGTCCCAGCACTGTGTGTAACAGGACTGAGTGTCCCAGCACTGTGTGTATAACAGGACTGAGTGTCCCAGCACTGTGTGTCTAACAGGACTAAGTGTCCCAGCACTTTGTGTATAACATGACTGTGTGTCCCAGCACTGTGTGTATAACAGGACTGACTGTCCCAGCACTGACTGTGTGTATAACAGGACTGTGTGTATAACAGGACTGAGTGTCCCAGCATTGTGTGTATAACAGGACTGAGTGTCCCAACACTGTGTGTATAACAGGACTGAGTGTCCCAGCACTGGCTGTGTGTATATCAGGACTGAGGGTCCCAGCACTGACTGTGTGTATAACAGTAATGAGTGTCCCAACACTGTGTGTATCACAGGACTTAATGTCCCAGCACTGACGGTGTGTATAACAGGACTGAGTGTCCCAGCACTGTGTGTATAACAGGACTTAGTGTCCCAGGACTGAGTGTCCCAGCAATGACTGTGTGTATAACAGAACTGAGTGTCCCATCACTGACTGTGTGTATAACACGACTGAGTGTCCCAGCATTGTGTGTATAACAGGACTGAATGTCCCAGCACTGACTGTGTGTATAACAGGACTGAGTGTCCCAGCACTGACTGTGTGTATAACAGGACTGAGTGTCCCAGCACTGACTGTGTAACAGGACTGAGTGTCCCAGCACTGTGTGTCTAAAAGGACTGAGTGTCACAGCACTGTGTGTGTAACAGGACTAAGTGTCCCAGCACTGTGTGTATAACAGGACTGTGTGTCCAGCACTGTGTGTATAACAGGACTGAGTGTCCCAGCACTGTGTGGATAACAGGACTGAGTGTCACAGCACTGTGTGTGTAACAGGACTAAGTGTCCCAGCACTGTGTGTATAACAGGACTGTGTGTCCAGCACTGTGTGTACAACAGGACTGAGTGTCCCAGCACTGTGTGGATAACAGGACTGAGTGTCCCAGCATTGTGTGAATAACAGGACTGCATGTCCCAACACTGTGTGTACAACAGGACTGAGTGTCCCAGCACTGACTGTGTGTCGAACAGTACTGAGTGTCCCAGCACTGACTGTGTGTATAACAGGACTGAGTGTCCCAGCACTGTGTGTATAACAGGACTGAGTGTCCCAGCACTGTGTGTATAACAGGACTGTGTGTCCAGCACTGTGTGTACAACAGGACTGAGTGTCCCAGCACTGTGTGGATAACAGGACTGAGTGTCCCAGCACTGTGTGTATAACAGGACTGTGTGTCCAGCACTGTGTGTATAGCAGGACTGAGTGTCCCAGCACTGTGTGGATAACAGGACTGAGTGTCCCAGCACTGTGTGTCTAACAGGACTAAGTGTCCCAGCGCTTTGTGTATAACATGACTGTGTGTCCCAGCACTGTGTGTATAACAGGACTGACTGTCCCAGCACTGACTGTGTGTATAACAGGACTGTGTGTATAACAGGACTGAGTGTCCCAGCATTGTGTGTATAACAGGACTGAGTGTCCCAACACTGTGTGTATAACAGGACTGAGTGTCCCAGCACTGGCTGTGTGTATATCAGGACTGAGGGTCCCAGCACTGACTGTGTGTATAACAGTAATGAGTGTCCCAACACTGTGTGTATCACAGGACTTAATGTCCCAGCACTGACGGTGTGTATAACAGGACTGAGTGTCCCAGCACTGTGTGTATAACAGGACTTAGTGTCCCAGGACTGAGTGTCCCAGCAATGACTGTGTGTATAACAGAACTGAGTGTCCCATCACTGACTGTGTGTATAACACGACTGAGTGTCCCAGCATTGTGTGTATAACAGGACTGAATGTCCCAGCACTGACTGTGTGTATAACAGGACTGAGTGTCCCAGCACTGACTGTGTGTATAACAGGACTGAGTGTCCCAGCACTGACTGTGTAACAGGACTGAGTGTCCCAGCACTGTGTGTCTAAAAGGACTGAGTGTCACAGCACTGTGTGTGTAACAGGACTAAGTGTCCCAGCACTGTGTGTATAACAGGACTGTGTGTCCAGCACTGTGTGTATAACAGGACTGAGTGTCCCAGCACTGTGTGGATAACAGGACTGAGTGTCACAGCACTGTGTGTGTAACAGGACTAAGTGTCCCAGCACTGTGTGTATAACAGGACTGTGTGTCCAGCACTGTGTGTACAACAGGACTGAGTGTCCCAGCACTGTGTGGATAACAGGACTGAGTGTCCCAGCATTGTGTGAATAACAGGACTGCATGTCCCAACACTGTGTGTACAACAGGACTGAGTGTCCCAGCACTGTGTGGATAACAGGACTGAGTGTCCCAGCATTGTGTGAATAACAGGACTGCATGTCCCAACACTGTGTGTATAACAGGACTGAGTGTCCCAGCACTGACTGTGTGTCTAACAGTACTGAGTGTCCCAGCACTGACTGTGTGTATAACAGGACTGAGTGTCCCAGCACTGTGTGTATAACAGGACTGAGTGTCCCAGCACTGTGTGTATAACAGGACTGAGTGTCCCAGCAATGTGTGTATAACAGGACTGAGTGTCCCAGCACTGACTGTGTGTCTAACAGTACTGAGTGTCCCAGCACTGTGTGTATAACAGGACTGAGTGTCCCAGCACTGTGTGTGTAACAGGACTGAGTGTCCCAGCACTGTGTGTCTAACAGGACTAAGTGTCCCAGCACTTTGTGTATAACAGGACTGTGTGTCCCAGCACTGTGTGTATAACAGGACTGAGTGTCCCAGCACTGTGTGTATAACAGGACTGAGTGTCCCAGCACTGTTTGTATAGCAGGACTGAGTGTCCCAGCACTGTGTGTGTATCAGGATTGAGTGTCCCAGCACTGTGTGTATAACAGGACTGAGTGTCCCAGCACTGTGTGTATAACAGGACTGAATGTCCCAGCACTGTGTGTATAACAGGACTGAGTGCCCCAGTACTGTGTGTATAACAGGACCGAGTGTCCCAGCACTGTGTGTATAACAGGACTGAGTGTCCCAGCACTGACTGTGTGTGTAACAGGACTGAGTGTCCCAGCACTGTGTGTATAACAGGACTGAGTGTCCCAGCACTGTGTGTATAACAGGACTGAGAGACCCAGCACTGTGTGTCTAACAGGACTGTGTGTCCCAGCACTGTGTGTATAACAGGACTGACTGTCCCAGCACTGACTGTGTGTATAACAGGACTGTGTGTATAACAGGACTGAGTGTCCCAGCACTGTGTGTATAACAGGACTGAGTGTCCCAACACTGTGTGTATAACAGGACTGAGTGTCCCAGCACTGGCTGTGTGTATATCAGGACTGAGGGTCCCAGCACTGACTGTGTGTATAACAGTAATGAGTGTCCCAACACTGTGTGTATCACAGGACTTAATGTCCCAGCACTGACTGTGTGTATAACAGGACTGAGTGTCCCAGCACTGTGTGTATAACAGGACTGAGTGTCCCAGGACTGAGTGTCCCAGCAATGACTGTGTGTATAACAGAACTGAGTGTCCCATCACTGACTGTGTGTATAACACGACTGAGTGTCCCAGCATTGTGTGTATAACAGGACTTAATGTCCCAGCACTGACTGTGTGTATAACAGGACTGAGTGTCCCAGCACTGACTGTGTGTGTAACAGGACTGAGTGTCCCAGCACTGACTGTGTAACAGGACTGAGTGTCCCAGCACTGTGTGTCTAAAAGGACTGAGTGTCACAGCACTGTGTGTGTAACAGGACTAAGTGTCCCAGCACTGTGTGTGTAACAGGACTGTGTGTCCAGCACTGTGTGTATAACAGGACTGTGTGTCCAGCACTGTGTGTATAACAGGACTGAGTCTCCCAGCACTGACTGTGTGTATAACAGGACTGAATGTCCCAACACTGTGTGTACAACAGGACTGAGTGTCCCAGCACTGTGTGGATAACAGGACTGAGTGTCCCAGCATTGTGTGAATAACAGGACTGCATGTCCCAACACTGTGTGAAAACAGGACTGAGTGTCCCAGCACTGACTGTGTGTATAACAGGACTGAGTGTCCCAGCACTGTGTGTATAACAGGACTGAGTGTCCCAGCACTGTGTGTATAACAGGACTGAGTGTCCCAGCACTGACTGTGTGTCCAACAGTACTGAGTGTTCCAGCACTGTTTGTAAACAGGACTGAGTGTCCCAGCACTGTGTGTGTAACAGGACTGAGTGTCCCAGCACTGTGTGTATAACAGGACTGAGTGTCCCAGCACTGTTTGTATAGCAGGACTGAGTGTCCCAGCACTGTGTGTGTATCAGGACTGAGTGTCCCAGCACTGTGTGTATAACAGGACTGAGTGTCCCAACACTGTGTGTATAACAGGACTGAGTGTCCCAGCACTGGCTGTGTGTATATCAGGACTGAGGGTCCCAGCACTGACTGTGTGTATAACAGAAATGAGTGTCCCAACACTGTGTGTATCACAGGACTTAATGTCCCAGCACTGACTGTGTGTATAACAGGACTGAGTGTCCCAGCACTGTGTGTATAACAGGACTGAGTGTCCCAGCACTGTGTGTATAACAGGACTGAGTGTCCCAGCAATGACTGTGTGTATAACAGAACTGAGTGTCCCATCACTGACTGTGTGTATAACACGACTGAGTGTCCCAGCATTGTGTGTATAACAGGACTTAATGTCCCAGCACTGACTGTGTGTATAACAGGACTGAGTGTCCCAGCACTGTGTGTATAACAGGACTGAGTGTCCCAGCACTGTGTGTATAACAGAAATGAGTATCCCAACACTGTGTGTATAACAGGACTTAATGTCCCAGCACTGACTGTGTGTATAACAGGACTGAGTGTCCCAGCACTGTGTGTATAACAGGACTGAGTGTCCCAGCACTGTGTGTATAACAGGACTGAGTGTCCCAGCACTGTGTGTGTAACAGGACTGAGTGTCCCAGCACTTTGTGTATAACAGGACTGTGTGTCCCAGCACTGTGTGTATAACAGGACTGAGTGTCCCAGCACTGACAATGTGTATAACAGGACTGAGTGTCCCAGCACTCTGTGTATAACAGGACTGTGTGTCCCAACGCTGTGTGTATAACAGGACTGAATGTCCCAGCACTGGCTGTGTGTATATCAGGACTTAATGTCCCAGCACTAACTATGTGTATAACAGAACTAAATATCCCAGCACTATATATATAACAGGACTGAGTGTCCCAGCACTGTGTGTATAACAGGAATGAGTGTCCCAGCAATGACCGTGTGTATAACAGAACTGAGTGTCCCATCACTGACTGTGTGTATAACACGACTGAGTGTCCCAGCATTGTGTGTATAACAGGACTTCATGTCCCAGCACTAACTGTGTGTATAACAAAACTGAATATCCCAACACTAACTATATACAACAAAACTAAATATCCCAACACTATGTATGTAACAAAACTTAACATCCTAGCACTGACTGTGTGTATAACAGGACTGAGTGTCCCAGCATTGTGTGTGTAATAGGACTTAACGTCCCAGCACTGACTGTGTGTATAACAGGACTTAGTGTCCCAGCACTGTGTGTATAACAGGACTGAGTGTCCCAGCACTGTGTGTAACAGGACTGAGTGTCCCAGCACTGTGTGTATAACAGGACTGAGTGTCCCAGCACTGTGTGTCTAACAGGACTAAGTGTCCCAGCACTTTGTGTATAACATGACTGTGTGTCCCAGCACTGTGTGTATAACAGGACTGACTGTCCCAGCACTGACTGTGTGTATAACAGGACTGTGTGTATAACAGGACTGAGTGTCCCAGCACTGTGTGTATAACAGGACTGAGTGTCCCAGCACTGGCTGTGTGTATATCAGGACTGAGGGTCCCAGCACTGACTGTGTGTATAACAGTAATGAGTGTCCCAACACTGTGTGTATCACAGGACTTAATGTCCCAGCACTGACGGTGTGTATAACAGGACTGAGTGTCCCAGCACTGTGTGTATAACAGGTCTTAGTGTCCCAGGACTGAGTGTCCCAGCAATGACTGTGTGTATAACAGAACTGAGTGTCCCATCACTGACTGTGTGTATAACACGACTGAGTGTCCCAGCATTGTGTGTATAACAGGACTGAATGTCCCAGCACTGACTGTGTGTAAAACAGGACTGAGTGTCCCAGCACTGACTGTGTGTATAACAGGACTGAGTGTCCCAGCACTGACTGTGTAACAGGACTGAGTGTCCCAGCACTGTGTGTCTAAAAGGACTGAGTGTCACAGCACTGTGTGTGTAACAGGACTAAGTGTCCCAGCACTGTGTGTATAACAGGACTGTGTGTCCAGCACTGTGTGTATAACAGGACTGAGTGTCCCAGCACTGTGTGGATAACAGGACTGAGTGTCACAGCACTGTGTGTGTAACAGGACTAAGTGTCCCAGCACTGTGTGTATAACAGGACTGTGTGTCCAGCACTGTGTGTACAACAGGACTGAGTGTCCCAGCACTGTGTGGATAACAGGACTGAGTGTCCCAGCATTGTGTGAATAACAGGACTGCATGTCCCAACACTGTGTGTACAACAGGACTGAGTGTCCCAGCACTGACTGTGTGTCGAACAGTACTGAGTGTCCCAGCACTGACTGTGTGTATAACAGGACTGAGTGTCCCAGCACTGTGTGTATAACAGGACTGAGTGTCCCAGCACTGTGTGTATAACAGGACTGTGTGTCCAGCACTGTGTGTACAACAGGACTGAGTGTCCCAGCACTGTGTGGATAACAGGACTGAGTGTCCCAGCATTGTGTGAATAATAGGACTGCATGTCCCAACACTGTGTGTATAACAGGACTGAGTGTCCCAGCACTGACTGTGTGTCGAACAGTACTGAGTGTCCCAGCACTGACTGTGTGTATAACAGGACTGAGTGTCCCAGCACTGTGTGTATAACAGGACTGAGTGTCCCAGCACTGTGTGTATAACAGGACTGAGTGTCCCAGCAATGTGTGTATAACAGGACTGAGTGTCCCAGCACTGACTGTGTGTCTAACAGTACTGAGTGTCCCAGCACTGTGTGTATAACAGGACTGAGTGTCCCAGCACTGTGTGTGTAACAGGACTGAGTGTCCCAGCACTGTGTGTCTAACAGGACTAAGTGTCCCAGCACTTTGTGTTTAACAGGACTGTGTGTCCCAGCACTGTGTGTATAACAGGACTGAGTGTCCCAGCACTGTGTGTGTATCAGGATTGAGTGTCCCAGCACTGTGTGTATAACAGGACTGAGTGTCCCAGCACTGTGTGTATAACAGGACTGAATGTCCCAGCACTGTGTGTATAACAGGACTGAGTGCCCCAGTACTGTGTGTATAACAGGACTGAGTGTCCCAGCACTGTGTGTATAACAGGACTGAGTGTCCCAGCACTGACTGTGTGTCTAACAGAAATGAGTGTCCCAACACTGTGTGTATAACAGGACTAAGTGTCCCAGCACTTTGTGTATAACAGGACTGTGTGTCCCAGCACTGTGTGTGTAACAGGACTGAGTGTCCCAGCACTGGCTGTGTGTCTAACAGAAATGAGTGTCCCAACACTGTGTGTATAACAGGACTGAGTGCCCCAGTACTGTGTGTATAACAGGACTGTGTGTCCCAGCACTGTGTGTATAACAGGACTGAGTGTCCCAGCACTGACTGTGTGTATAACAGGACTAAGTGTCCCAGCACTCTGTGTATAACAGGACTGTGTGTCCCAACGCTGTGTGTATAACAGGACTGAATGTCCCAGCACTGGCTGTGTGTATATCAGGACTTAATGTCCCAGCACTAACTGTGTGTATAACAAAGCTGAATATCCCAACACTAACTATATACAACAAAACTAAATATCCCAACACTATGTATGTAACAAAACTTAACATCCCAGCACTGACTGTGTGTATAACAGGACTGAGTGTCCCAGCATTGTGTGTGTAATAGGACTTAACGTCCCAGCACTGACTGTGTGTATAACAGGACTGAGTGTCCCAGCACTGTGTGTATAACAGGACTGAGTGTCCCAGCACTGTGTGTATAACAGGACTGAGTGTCCCAGCACTGTGTGTATAACAGGACTTCATGTCCCAGCACTAACTGTGTGTATAACAAACTGAATATCCCAACACTAACTATATACAACAAAACTAAATATCCCAACACTATGTATGTAACAAAACTTAACATCCCAGCACTGACTGTGTGTATAACAGGACTGAGTGTCCCAGCATTGTGTGTGTAATAGGACTTAACGTCCCAGCACTGACTGTGTGTATAACAGGACTGAGTGTCCCAGCACTGTGTGTATAACAGGACTGAGTGTCCCAGCACTGTGTGTATAACAGGACTGAGAGTCCCAGCACTGTGTGTCTAACAGGACTGTGTGTCCCAGCACTGTGTGTATAACAGGACTGACTGTCCCAGCACTGACTGTGTGTATAACAGGACTGTGTGTATAACAGGACTGAGTGTCCCAGCACTGTGTGTATAACAGGACTGAGTGTCCCAACACTGTGTGTATAACAGGACTGAGTGTCCCAGCACTGGCTGTGTGTATATCAGGACTGAGGGTCCCAGCACTGACTGTGTGTATAACAGTAATGAGTGTCCCAACACTGTGTGTATCACAGGACTTAATGTCCCAGCACTGACTGTGTGTATAACAGGACTGAGTGTCCCAGCACTGTGTGTATAACAGGACTGAGTGTCCCAGGACTGAGTGTCCCAGCAATGACTGTGTGTATAACAGAACTGAGTGTCCCATCACTGACTGTGTGTATAACACGACTGAGTGTCCCAGCATTGTGTGTATAACAGGACTTAATGTCCCAGCACTGACTGTGTGTATAACAGGACTGAGTGTCCCAGCACTGACTGTGTGTGTAACAGGACTGAGTGTCCCAGCACTGACTGTGTAACAGGACTGAGTGTCCCAGCACTGTGTGTCTAAAAGGACTGAGTGTCACAGCACTGTGTGTGTAACAGGACTAAGTGTCCCAGCACTGTGTGTGTAACAGGACTGTGTGTCCAGCACTGTGTGTATAACAGGACTGTGTGTCCAGCACTGTGTGTATAACAGGACTGAGTCTCCCAGCACTGACTGTGTGTATAACAGGACTGAATGTCCCAACACTGTGTGTACAACAGGACTGAGTGTCCCAGCACTGTGTGGATAACAGGACTGAGTGTCCCAGCATTGTGTGAATAACAGGACTGCATGTCCCAACACTGTGTGAAAACTGGACTGAGTGTCCCAGCACTGACTGTGTGTATAACAGGACTGAGTGTCCCAGCACTGTGTGTATAACAGGACTGAGTGTCCCAGCACTGTGTGTATAACAGGACTGAGTGTCCCAGCACTGACTGTGTGTCCAACAGTACTGAGTGTTCCAGCACTGTTTGTAAACAGGACTGAGTGTCCCAGCACTGTGTGTGTAACAGGACTGAGTGTCCCAGCACTGTGTGTATAACAGGACTGAGTGTCCCAGCACTGTTTGTATAGCAGGACTGAGTGTCCCAGCACTGTGTGTGTATCAGGACTGAGTGTCCCAGCACTGTGTGTATAACAGGACTGAGTGTCCCAACACTGTGTGTATAACAGGACTGAGTGTCCCAGCACTGGCTGTGTGTATATCAGGACTGAGGGTCCCAGCACTGACTGTGTGTATAACAGAAATGAGTGTCCCAGCACTGTGTGTATCACAGGACTTAATGTCCCAGCACTGACTGTGTGTATAACAGGACTGAGTGTCCCAGCACTGTGTGTATAACAGGACTGAGTGTCCCAGCACTGTGTGTATAACAGGACTGAGTGTCCCAGCAATGACTGTGTGTATAACAGAACTGAGTGTCCCATCACTGACTGTGTGTATAACACGACTGAGTGTCCCAGCATTGTGTGTATAACAGGACTTAATGTCCCAGCACTGACTGTGTGTATAACAGGACTGAGTGTCCCAGCACTGTGTGTATAACAGGACTGAGTGTCCCAGCACTGTGTGTATAACAGAAATGAGTATCCCAACACTGTGTGTATCACAGGACTTAATGTCCCAGCACTGACTGTGTGTATAACAGGACTGAGTGTCCCAGCACTGTGTGTATAACAGGACTGAGTGTCCCAGCACTGTGTGTATAACAGGACTGAGTGTCCCAGCACTGTGTGTCTAACAGGACTGAGTGTCCCAGCACTGACTGTGTGTATAACAGGACTGAGTGTCCCAGCACTCTGTGTATAACAGGACTGTGTGTCCCAACGCTGTGTGTATAACAGGACTGAATGTCCCAGCACTGGCTGTGTGTATATCAGGACTTAATGTCCCAGCACTAACTATGTGTATAACAGAACTAAATATCCCAGCACTATATATATAACAGGACTGAGTGTCCCAGCACTGTGTGTATAACAGGAATGAGTGTCCCAGCAATGACCGTGTGTATAACAGAACTGAGTGTCCCATCACTGACTGTGTGTATAACACGACTGAGTGTCCCAGCATTGTGTGTATAACAGGACTTCATGTCCCAGCACTAACTGTGTGTATAACAAAACTGAATATCCCAACACTAACTATATACAACAAAACTAAATATCCCAACACTATGTATGTAACAAAACTTAACATCCCAGCACTGACTGTGTGTATAACAGGACTGAGTGTCCCAGCATTGTGTGTGTAATAGGACTTAACGTCCCAGCACTGACTGTGTGTATAACAGGACTGAGTGTCCCAGCACTGACTGTGTGTATAACAGGACTGAGTGTCCCAGCACTGACTGTGTAACAGGACTGAGTGTCCCAGCACTGTGTGTCTAAAAGGACTGAGTGTCACAGCACTGTGTGTGTAACAGGACTAAGTGTCCCAGCACTGTGTGTATAACAGGACTGTGTGTCCAGCACTGTGTGTATAACAGGACTGAGTGTCCCAGCACTGTGTGGATAACAGGACTGAGTGTCACAGCACTGTGTGTGTAACAGGACTAAGTGTCCCAGCACTGTGTGTATAACAGGACTGTGTGTCCAGCACTGTGTGTACAACAGGACTGAGTGTCCCAGCACTGTGTGGATAACAGGACTGAGTGTCCCAGCATTGTGTGAATAACAGGACTGCATGTCCCAACACTGTGTGTACAACAGGACTGAGTGTCCCAGCACTGACTGTGTGTCGAACAGTACTGAGTGTCCCAGCACTGACTGTGTGTATAACAGGACTGAGTGTCCCAGCACTGTGTGTATAACAGGACTGAGTGTCCCAGCACTGTGTGTATAACAGGACTGTGTGTCCAGCACTGTGTGTACAACAGGACTGAGTGTCCCAGCACTGTGTGGATAACAGGACTGAGTGTCCCAGCATTGTGTGAATAATAGGACTGCATGTCCCAACACTGTGTGTATAACAGGACTGAGTGTCCCAGCACTGACTGTGTGTCGAACAGTACTGAGTGTCCCAGCACTGACTGTGTGTATAACAGGACTGAGTGTCCCAGCACTGTGTGTATAACAGGACTGAGTGTCCCAGCACTGTGTGTATAACAGGACTGAGTGTCCTAGCAATGTGTGTATAACAGGACTGAGTGTCCCAGCACTGACTGTGTGTCTAACAGTACTGAGTGTCCCAGCACTGTGTGTATAACAGGACTGAGTGTCCCAGCACTGTGTGTGTAACAGGACTGAGTGTCCCAGCACTGTGTGTCTAACAGGACTAAGTGTCCCAGCACTTTGTGTATAACAGGACTGTGTGTCCCAGCACTGTGTGTATAACAGGACTGAGTGTCCCAGCACTGTGTGTATAACAGGACTGAGTGTCCCAGCACTGTTTGTATAGCAGGACTGAGTGTCCCAGCACTTTGTGTGTATCAGGATTGAGTGTCCCAGCACTGTGTGTATAACAGGACTGAGTGTCTCAACACTGTGTGTATAACAGGACTGAGTGTCCCAGCACTGGCTGTGTGTATATCAGGACTGAGGGTCCCAGCACTGACTGTGTGTATAACAGAAATGAGTGTCCCAACACTGTGTGTATCACAGGACTTAATGTCCCAGCACTGACTGTGTGTATAACAGGACTGAGTGTCCCAGCACTGTGTGTATAACAGGACTGAGTGTCCCAGCACTGTGTGTATAACAGGACTGAGTGTCCCAGCACTGTGTGTGTAACAGGACTGAGTGTCCCAGCACTGTGTGTCTAACAGCACTAAGTGTCCCAGCACTTTGTGTATAACAGGACTGTGTGTCCCAGCACTGTGTGTATAACAGGACTGAGTGTCCCAGCACTGACTGTGTGTATAACAGGACTGAGTGTCCCAGCACTGACTGTGTGTATAACAGGACTGAGTGTCCCAGCACTGTGTGTATAACAGGACTGAGTGTCCCAGCACTGTGTGTATAACAGGACTGAGTATCCCAGCACTGTGTGTATAACAGGACTGAGAGTCCCAGCACTGTGTGTCTAACAGGACTGTGTGTCCCAGCACTGTGTGTATAACAGGACTGAGTGTCCCAGCACTGACTGTGTGTATAACAGGACTGTGTGTATAACAGGACTGAGTGTCCCAGCACTGTGTGTATAACAGGACTGAGTGTCCCAACACTGTGTGTATAACAGGACTGAGTGTCCCAGCACTGGCTGTGTGTATATCAGGACTGAGGGTCCCAGCACTGACTGTGTGTATAACAGTAATGAGTGTCCCAACACTGTGTGTATCACAGGACTTAATGTCCCAGCACTGACTGTGTGTGTAACAGGACTGAGTGTCCCAGCACTGTGTGTATAACAGGACTGAGTGTCCCAGGACTGAGTGTCCCAGCAATGACTGTGTGTATAACAGAACTGAGTGTCCCATCACTGACTGTGTGTATAACACGACTGAGTGTCCCAGCATTGTGTGTATAACAGGACTTAATGTCCCAGCACTGACTGTGTGTATAACAGGACTGAGTGTCCCAGCACTGACTGTGTGTGTAACAGGACTGAGTGTCCCAGCACTGACTGTGTAACAGGACTGAGTGTCCCAGCACTGTGTGTCTAAAAGGACTGAGTGTCACAGCACTGTGTGTGTAACAGGACTAAGTGTCCCAGCACTGTGTGTATAACAGGACTGTGTGTCCAGCACTGTGTGTATAACAGGACTGAGTGTCCCAGCACTGTGTGTTTCACAGGACTGAGTGTCCCAGCACTGTGTGTATAACAGGACTGAGTGTCCCAGCACTGTGTGTATAACAGGACTGAGTGTCCCAGCACTGACTGTGTGTATAACAGGACTGAGTGTCCCAGCACTGTGTGTATAACAGGACTGAGTGTCCCAGCACTGTGTGTATAACAGGACTGAGTGTCCCAGCACTGTGTGTATAACAGGACTGAGTGTCCCAGCACTGTGTGTATAACAGGACTGAGTGTCCCAGCACTGTGTGTATAACAGGACTGAGTGTCCCAGCACTGACTGTGTGTATAACAGGACTGAGTGTCCCAGCACTGTGTGTATAGCAGGACTGAGTGTCCCAGCACTGTGTGTGTATCAGGACTGAGTGTCCCAGCACTGTGTGTATAACAGGACTGAGTGTCCCAACACAGTGTGTATAACAGGACTGAGTGTCCCAGCACTGGCTGTGTGTATATCAGGACTGAGGGTCCCAGCACTGACTGTGTGTATAACAGAAATGAGTGTCCCAACACTGTGTGTATCACAGGACTTAATGTCCCAGCACTGACTGTGTGTATAACAGGACTGAGTGTCCCAGCACTGTGTGTATAACAGGACTGAGTGTCCCAGCAATGACTGTGTGTATAACAGAACTGAGTGTCCCATCACTGACTGTGTGTATAACACGACTGAGTGTCCCAGCATTGTGTGTATAACAGGACTTAATGTCCCAGCACTGACTGTGTGTATAACAGGACTGAGTGTCCCAGCACTGTGTGTAAAACAGGACTGAGTGTCCCAGCACTGTGTGTATAACAGAAATGAGTATCCCAACACTGTGTGTATCACAGGACTTAATGTCCCAGCATTGACTGTGTGTATAACAGGACTGAGTGTCCCATCACTGTGTGTATAACAGGACTGAGTGTCCCAGCACTGTGTGTGTAACAGGACTGAGTGTCCCAGCACTGTGTGTCTAACAGGACTAAGTGTCCCAGCACTTTGTGTATAACAGGACTGTGTGTCCCAGCACTGTGTGTATAACAGGACTGAGTGTCCCAGCACTGACTGTGTGTATAACAGGACTGAGTGTCCCAGCACTGTGTGTGTAACAGGACTGAGTGTCCCAGCACTGTGTGTCTAACAGGACTGAGTGTCCCAGCACTGTGTGTCTAACAGGACTAAGTGTCCCAGCACTTTGTGTATAACAGGACTGAGTGTCCCAGCACTGTGTGTGTAACAGGACTGAGTGTCCCAGCACTGTGTGTCGAACAGGACTAAGTGTCCCAGCACTTTGTGTATAACAGGACTGTGTGTCCCAGCACTGTGTGTATAACAGGACTGAGTGTCCCAGCACTGACTGTGTGTATAACAGGACTGAGTGTCCCAGCACTGTGTTTGTAACAGGACTGAGTGTCCCAGCACTGTGTGTCTAACAGGACTAAGTGTCCCAGCACTTTGTGTATAACAGGACTGTGTGTCCCAGCACTGTGTGTATAACAGGACTGAGTGGCCCAGCAATGACCGTGTGTATAACAGAACTGAGTGTCCCATCACTGACTGTGTTTATAACACGACTGAGTGTCCCAGCATTGTGTGTATAACAGGACTTCATGTCCCAGCACTAACTGTGTGTATAACAAAACTGAATATCCCAACACTAACTATATACAACAAAACTAAATATCCCAACACTATGTATGTAACAAAACTTAACATCCCAGCACTGACTGTGTGTATAACAGGACTGAGTGTCCCAGCACTGTGTGTATAACAGGACTGAGTGTCCCAGCACTGTGTGTATAACAGGACTGACTGTCCCAGCACTGACTGTGTGTATAACAGGACTGTGTGTATAACAGGACTGAGTGTCCCAGCACTGTGTGTATAACAGGACTGAGTGTCCCAACACTGTGTGTATAACAGGACTGAGTGTCCCAGCACTGGCTGTGTGTATATCAGGACTGAGGGTCCCAGCACTGACTGTGTGTATAACAGTAATGAATGTCCCAACACTGTGTGTATCACAGGACTTAATGTCCCAGCACTGACTGTGTGTATAACAGGACTGAGTGTCCAAGCACTGTGTGTATAACAGGACTGAGTGTCCCAGGACTGAGTGTCCCAGCAATGACTGTGTGTATAACAGAACTGAGTGTCCCATCACTGACTGTGTGTATAACACGACTGAGTGTCCCAGCATTGTGTGTATAACAGGACTTAATGTCCCAGCACTGTGTGTATAACAGGACTGAGTGTCCCAGCACTGTGTGTATAACAGAACTGAGTGTCCCATCACTGACTGTGTGTATAACACGACTGAGTGTCCCAGCACTGTGTGTATAACAGGACTTCATGTCCCAGCACTAACTGTGTGTATAACAAAACTGAATATCCCAACACTAACTATATACAACAAAACTAAATATCCCAACACTATGTATGTAACAAAACTTAACATCCTAGCACTGACTGTGTGTATAACAGGACTGAGTGTCCCATCATTGTGTGTGTAATAGGACTTAACGTCCCAGCACTGACTGTGTGTATAACAGGACTGAGTGTCCCAGCACTGTGTGTATAACAGGACTGAGTGTCCCAGCACTGTGTGTAACAGGACTGAGTGTCCCAGCACTGTGTGTATAACAGGACTGAGTGTCCCAGCACTGTGTGTCTAACAGGACTAAGTGTCCCAGCACTTTGTGTATAACATGACTGTGTGTCCCAGCACTGTGTGTATAACAGGACTGACTGTCCCAGCACTGACTGTGTGTATAACAGGACTGTGTGTATAACAGGACTGAGTGTCCCAGCATTGTGTGTATAACAGGACTGAGTGTCCCAACACTGTGTGTATAACAGGACTGAGTGTCCCAGCACTGGCTGTGTGTATATCAGGACTGAGGGTCCCAGCACTGACTGTGTGTATAACAGTAATGAGTGTCCCAACACTGTGTGTATCACAGGACTTAATGTCCCAGCACTGACGGTGTGTATAACAGGACTGAGTGTCCCAGCACTGTGTGTATAACAGGACTTAGTGTCCCAGGACTGAGTGTCCCAGCAATGACTGTGTGTATAACAGAACTGAGTGTCCCATCACTGACTGTGTGTATAACACGACTGAGTGTCCCAGCATTGTGTGTATAACAGGACTGAATGTCCCAGCACTGACTGTGTGTATAACAGGACTGAGTGTCCCAGCACTGACTGTGTGTATAACAGGACTGAGTGTCCCAGCACTGACTGTGTAACAGGACTGAGTGTCCCAGCACTGTGTGTCTAAAAGGACTGAGTGTCACAGCACTGTGTGTGTAACAGGACTAAGTGTCCCAGCACTGTGTGTATAACAGGACTGTGTGTCCAGCACTGTGTGTATAACAGGACTGAGTGTCCCAGCACTGTGTGGATAACAGGACTGAGTGTCACAGCACTGTGTGTGTAACAGGACTAAGTGTCCCAGCACTGTGTGTATAACAGGACTGTGTGTCCAGCACTGTGTGTACAACAGGACTGAGTGTCCCAGCACTGTGTGGATAACAGGACTGAGTGTCCCAGCATTGTGTGAATAACAGGACTGCATGTCCCAACACTGTGTGTACAACAGGACTGAGTGTCCCAGCACTGACTGTGTGTCGAACAGTACTGAGTGTCCCAGCACTGACTGTGTGTATAACAGGACTGAGTGTCCCAGCACTGTGTGTATAACAGGACTGAGTGTCCCAGCACTGTGTGTATAACAGGACTGTGTGTCCAGCACTGTGTGTACAACAGGACTGAGTGTCCCAGCACTGTGTGGATAACAGGACTGAGTGTCCCAGCACTGTGTGTATAACAGGACTGTGTGTCCAGCACTGTGTGTATAGCAGGACTGAGTGTCCCAGCACTGTGTGGATAACAGGACTGAGTGTCCCAGCACTGTGTGTCTAACAGGACTAAGTGTCCCAGCGCTTTGTGTATAACATGACTGTGTGTCCCAGCACTGTGTGTATAACAGGACTGACTGTCCCAGCACTGACTGTGTGTATAACAGGACTGTGTGTATAACAGGACTGAGTGTCCCAGCATTGTGTGTATAACAGGACTGAGTGTCCCAACACTGTGTGTATAACAGGACTGAGTGTCCCAGCACTGGCTGTGTGTATATCAGGACTGAGGGTCCCAGCACTGACTGTGTGTATAACAGTAATGAGTGTCCCAACACTGTGTGTATCACAGGACTTAATGTCCCAGCACTGACGGTGTGTATAACAGGACTGAGTGTCCCAGCACTGTGTGTATAACAGGACTTAGTGTCCCAGGACTGAGTGTCCCAGCAATGACTGTGTGTATAACAGAACTGAGTGTCCCATCACTGACTGTGTGTATAACACGACTGAGTGTCCCAGCATTGTGTGTATAACAGGACTGAATGTCCCAGCACTGACTGTGTGTATAACAGGACTGAGTGTCCCAGCACTGACTGTGTGTATAACAGGACTGAGTGTCCCAGCACTGACTGTGTAACAGGACTGAGTGTCCCAGCACTGTGTGTCTAAAAGGACTGAGTGTCACAGCACTGTGTGTGTAACAGGACTAAGTGTCCCAGCACTGTGTGTATAACAGGACTGTGTGTCCAGCACTGTGTGTATAACAGGACTGAGTGTCCCAGCACTGTGTGGATAACAGGACTGAGTGTCACAGCACTGTGTGTGTAACAGGACTAAGTGTCCCAGCACTGTGTGTATAACAGGACTGTGTGTCCAGCACTGTGTGTACAACAGGACTGAGTGTCCCAGCACTGTGTGGATAACAGGACTGAGTGTCCCAGCATTGTGTGAATAACAGGACTGCATGTCCCAACACTGTGTGTACAACAGGACTGAGTGTCCCAGCACTGTGTGGATAACAGGACTGAGTGTCCCAGCATTGTGTGAATAACAGGACTGCATGTCCCAACACTGTGTGTATAACAGGACTGAGTGTCCCAGCACTGACTGTGTGTCTAACAGTACTGAGTGTCCCAGCACTGACTGTGTGTATAACAGGACTGAGTGTCCCAGCACTGTGTGTATAACAGGACTGAGTGTCCCAGCACTGTGTGTATAACAGGACTGAGTGTCCCAGCAATGTGTGTATAACAGGACTGAGTGTCCCAGCACTGACTGTGTGTCTAACAGTACTGAGTGTCCCAGCACTGTGTGTATAACAGGACTGAGTGTCCCAGCACTGTGTGTGTAACAGGACTGAGTGTCCCAGCACTGTGTGTCTAACAGGACTAAGTGTCCCAGCACTTTGTGTATAACAGGACTGTGTGTCCCAGCACTGTGTGTATAACAGGACTGAGTGTCCCAGCACTGTGTGTATAACAGGACTGAGTGTCCCAGCACTGTTTGTATAGCAGGACTGAGTGTCCCAGCACTGTGTGTGTATCAGGATTGAGTGTCCCAGCACTGTGTGTATAACAGGACTGAGTGTCCCAGCACTGTGTGTATAACAGGACTGAATGTCCCAGCACTGTGTGTATAACAGGACTGAGTGCCCCAGTACTGTGTGTATAACAGGACCGAGTGTCCCAGCACTGTGTGTATAACAGGACTGAGTGTCCCAGCACTGACTGTGTGTGTAACAGGACTGAGTGTCCCAGCACTGTGTGTATAACAGGACTGAGTGTCCCAGCACTGTGTGTATAACAGGACTGAGAGACCCAGCACTGTGTGTCTAACAGGACTGTGTGTCCCAGCACTGTGTGTATAACAGGACTGACTGTCCCAGCACTGACTGTGTGTATAACAGGACTGTGTGTATAACAGGACTGAGTGTCCCAGCACTGTGTGTATAACAGGACTGAGTGTCCCAACACTGTGTGTATAACAGGACTGAGTGTCCCAGCACTGGCTGTGTGTATATCAGGACTGAGGGTCCCAGCACTGACTGTGTGTATAACAGTAATGAGTGTCCCAACACTGTGTGTATCACAGGACTTAATGTCCCAGCACTGACTGTGTGTATAACAGGACTGAGTGTCCCAGCACTGTGTGTATAACAGGACTGAGTGTCCCAGGACTGAGTGTCCCAGCAATGACTGTGTGTATAACAGAACTGAGTGTCCCATCACTGACTGTGTGTATAACACGACTGAGTGTCCCAGCATTGTGTGTATAACAGGACTTAATGTCCCAGCACTGACTGTGTGTATAACAGGACTGAGTGTCCCAGCACTGACTGTGTGTGTAACAGGACTGAGTGTCCCAGCACTGACTGTGTAACAGGACTGAGTGTCCCAGCACTGTGTGTCTAAAAGGACTGAGTGTCACAGCACTGTGTGTGTAACAGGACTAAGTGTCCCAGCACTGTGTGTGTAACAGGACTGTGTGTCCAGCACTGTGTGTATAACAGGACTGTGTGTCCAGCACTGTGTGTATAACAGGACTGAGTCTCCCAGCACTGACTGTGTGTATAACAGGACTGAATGTCCCAACACTGTGTGTACAACAGGACTGAGTGTCCCAGCACTGTGTGGATAACAGGACTGAGTGTCCCAGCATTGTGTGAATAACAGGACTGCATGTCCCAACACTGTGTGAAAACAGGACTGAGTGTCCCAGCACTGACTGTGTGTATAACAGGACTGAGTGTCCCAGCACTGTGTGTATAACAGGACTGAGTGTCCCAGCACTGTGTGTATAACAGGACTGAGTGTCCCAGCACTGACTGTGTGTCCAACAGTACTGAGTGTTCCAGCACTGTTTGTAAACAGGACTGAGTGTCCCAGCACTGTGTGTGTAACAGGACTGAGTGTCCCAGCACTGTGTGTATAACAGGACTGAGTGTCCCAGCACTGTTTGTATAGCAGGACTGAGTGTCCCAGCACTGTGTGTGTATCAGGACTGAGTGTCCCAGCACTGTGTGTATAACAGGACTGAGTGTCCCAACACTGTGTGTATAACAGGACTGAGTGTCCCAGCACTGGCTGTGTGTATATCAGGACTGAGGGTCCCAGCACTGACTGTGTGTATAACAGAAATGAGTGTCCCAACACTGTGTGTATCACAGGACTTAATGTCCCAGCACTGACTGTGTGTATAACAGGACTGAGTGTCCCAGCACTGTGTGTATAACAGGACTGAGTGTCCCAGCACTGTGTGTATAACAGGACTGAGTGTCCCAGCAATGACTGTGTGTATAACAGAACTGAGTGTCCCATCACTGACTGTGTGTATAACACGACTGAGTGTCCCAGCATTGTGTGTATAACAGGACTTAATGTCCCAGCACTGACTGTGTGTATAACAGGACTGAGTGTCCCAGCACTGTGTGTATAACAGGACTGAGTGTCCCAGCACTGTGTGTATAACAGAAATGAGTATCCCAACACTGTGTGTATAACAGGACTTAATGTCCCAGCACTGACTGTGTGTATAACAGGACTGAGTGTCCCAGCACTGTGTGTATAACAGGACTGAGTGTCCCAGCACTGTGTGTATAACAGGACTGAGTGTCCCAGCACTGTGTGTGTAACAGGACTGAGTGTCCCAGCACTTTGTGTATAACAGGACTGTGTGTCCCAGCACTGTGTGTATAACAGGACTGAGTGTCCCAGCACTGACAATGTGTATAACAGGACTGAGTGTCCCAGCACTCTGTGTATAACAGGACTGTGTGTCCCAACGCTGTGTGTATAACAGGACTGAATGTCCCAGCACTGGCTGTGTGTATATCAGGACTTAATGTCCCAGCACTAACTATGTGTATAACAGAACTAAATATCCCAGCACTATATATATAACAGGACTGAGTGTCCCAGCACTGTGTGTATAACAGGAATGAGTGTCCCAGCAATGACCGTGTGTATAACAGAACTGAGTGTCCCATCACTGACTGTGTGTATAACACGACTGAGTGTCCCAGCATTGTGTGTATAACAGGACTTCATGTCCCAGCACTAACTGTGTGTATAACAAAACTGAATATCCCAACACTAACTATATACAACAAAACTAAATATCCCAACACTATGTATGTAACAAAACTTAACATCCTAGCACTGACTGTGTGTATAACAGGACTGAGTGTCCCAGCATTGTGTGTGTAATAGGACTTAACGTCCCAGCACTGACTGTGTGTATAACAGGACTTAGTGTCCCAGCACTGTGTGTATAACAGGACTGAGTGTCCCAGCACTGTGTGTAACAGGACTGAGTGTCCCAGCACTGTGTGTATAACAGGACTGAGTGTCCCAGCACTGTGTGTCTAACAGGACTAAGTGTCCCAGCACTTTGTGTATAACATGACTGTGTGTCCCAGCACTGTGTGTATAACAGGACTGACTGTCCCAGCACTGACTGTGTGTATAACAGGACTGTGTGTATAACAGGACTGAGTGTCCCAGCACTGTGTGTATAACAGGACTGAGTGTCCCAGCACTGGCTGTGTGTATATCAGGACTGAGGGTCCCAGCACTGACTGTGTGTATAACAGTAATGAGTGTCCCAACACTGTGTGTATCACAGGACTTAATGTCCCAGCACTGACGGTGTGTATAACAGGACTGAGTGTCCCAGCACTGTGTGTATAACAGGTCTTAGTGTCCCAGGACTGAGTGTCCCAGCAATGACTGTGTGTATAACAGAACTGAGTGTCCCATCACTGACTGTGTGTATAACACGACTGAGTGTCCCAGCATTGTGTGTATAACAGGACTGAATGTCCCAGCACTGACTGTGTGTAAAACAGGACTGAGTGTCCCAGCACTGACTGTGTGTATAACAGGACTGAGTGTCCCAGCACTGACTGTGTAACAGGACTGAGTGTCCCAGCACTGTGTGTCTAAAAGGACTGAGTGTCACAGCACTGTGTGTGTAACAGGACTAAGTGTCCCAGCACTGTGTGTATAACAGGACTGTGTGTCCAGCACTGTGTGTATAACAGGACTGAGTGTCCCAGCACTGTGTGGATAACAGGACTGAGTGTCACAGCACTGTGTGTGTAACAGGACTAAGTGTCCCAGCACTGTGTGTATAACAGGACTGTGTGTCCAGCACTGTGTGTACAACAGGACTGAGTGTCCCAGCACTGTGTGGATAACAGGACTGAGTGTCCCAGCATTGTGTGAATAACAGGACTGCATGTCCCAACACTGTGTGTACAACAGGACTGAGTGTCCCAGCACTGACTGTGTGTCGAACAGTACTGAGTGTCCCAGCACTGACTGTGTGTATAACAGGACTGAGTGTCCCAGCACTGTGTGTATAACAGGACTGAGTGTCCCAGCACTGTGTGTATAACAGGACTGTGTGTCCAGCACTGTGTGTACAACAGGACTGAGTGTCCCAGCACTGTGTGGATAACAGGACTGAGTGTCCCAGCATTGTGTGAATAATAGGACTGCATGTCCCAACACTGTGTGTATAACAGGACTGAGTGTCCCAGCACTGACTGTGTGTCGAACAGTACTGAGTGTCCCAGCACTGACTGTGTGTATAACAGGACTGAGTGTCCCAGCACTGTGTGTATAACAGGACTGAGTGTCCCAGCACTGTGTGTATAACAGGACTGAGTGTCCCAGCAATGTGTGTATAACAGGACTGAGTGTCCCAGCACTGACTGTGTGTCTAACAGTACTGAGTGTCCCAGCACTGTGTGTATAACAGGACTGAGTGTCCCAGCACTGTGTGTGTAACAGGACTGAGTGTCCCAGCACTGTGTGTCTAACAGGACTAAGTGTCCCAGCACTTTGTGTTTAACAGGACTGTGTGTCCCAGCACTGTGTGTATAACAGGACTGAGTGTCCCAGCACTGTGTGTGTATCAGGATTGAGTGTCCCAGCACTGTGTGTATAACAGGACTGAGTGTCCCAGCACTGTGTGTATAACAGGACTGAATGTCCCAGCACTGTGTGTATAACAGGACTGAGTGCCCCAGTACTGTGTGTATAACAGGACTGAGTGTCCCAGCACTGTGTGTATAACAGGACTGAGTGTCCCAGCACTGACTGTGTGTCTAACAGAAATGAGTGTCCCAACACTGTGTGTATAACAGGACTAAGTGTCCCAGCACTTTGTGTATAACAGGACTGTGTGTCCCAGCACTGTGTGTGTAACAGGACTGAGTGTCCCAGCACTGGCTGTGTGTCTAACAGAAATGAGTGTCCCAACACTGTGTGTATAACAGGACTGAGTGCCCCAGTACTGTGTGTATAACAGGACTGTGTGTCCCAGCACTGTGTGTATAACAGGACTGAGTGTCCCAGCACTGACTGTGTGTATAACAGGACTAAGTGTCCCAGCACTCTGTGTATAACAGGACTGTGTGTCCCAACGCTGTGTGTATAACAGGACTGAATGTCCCAGCACTGGCTGTGTGTATATCAGGACTTAATGTCCCAGCACTAACTGTGTGTATAACAAAGCTGAATATCCCAACACTAACTATATACAACAAAACTAAATATCCCAACACTATGTATGTAACAAAACTTAACATCCCAGCACTGACTGTGTGTATAACAGGACTGAGTGTCCCAGCATTGTGTGTGTAATAGGACTTAACGTCCCAGCACTGACTGTGTGTATAACAGGACTGAGTGTCCCAGCACTGTGTGTATAACAGGACTGAGTGTCCCAGCACTGTGTGTATAACAGGACTGAGTGTCCCAGCACTGTGTGTATAACAGGACTTCATGTCCCAGCACTAACTGTGTGTATAACAAACTGAATATCCCAACACTAACTATATACAACAAAACTAAATATCCCAACACTATGTATGTAACAAAACTTAACATCCCAGCACTGACTGTGTGTATAACAGGACTGAGTGTCCCAGCATTGTGTGTGTAATAGGACTTAACGTCCCAGCACTGACTGTGTGTATAACAGGACTGAGTGTCCCAGCACTGTGTGTATAACAGGACTGAGTGTCCCAGCACTGTGTGTATAACAGGACTGAGAGTCCCAGCACTGTGTGTCTAACAGGACTGTGTGTCCCAGCACTGTGTGTATAACAGGACTGACTGTCCCAGCACTGACTGTGTGTATAACAGGACTGTGTGTATAACAGGACTGAGTGTCCCAGCACTGTGTGTATAACAGGACTGAGTGTCCCAACACTGTGTGTATAACAGGACTGAGTGTCCCAGCACTGGCTGTGTGTATATCAGGACTGAGGGTCCCAGCACTGACTGTGTGTATAACAGTAATGAGTGTCCCAACACTGTGTGTATCACAGGACTTAATGTCCCAGCACTGACTGTGTGTATAACAGGACTGAGTGTCCCAGCACTGTGTGTATAACAGGACTGAGTGTCCCAGGACTGAGTGTCCCAGCAATGACTGTGTGTATAACAGAACTGAGTGTCCCATCACTGACTGTGTGTATAACACGACTGAGTGTCCCAGCATTGTGTGTATAACAGGACTTAATGTCCCAGCACTGACTGTGTGTATAACAGGACTGAGTGTCCCAGCACTGACTGTGTGTGTAACAGGACTGAGTGTCCCAGCACTGACTGTGTAACAGGACTGAGTGTCCCAGCACTGTGTGTCTAAAAGGACTGAGTGTCACAGCACTGTGTGTGTAACAGGACTAAGTGTCCCAGCACTGTGTGTGTAACAGGACTGTGTGTCCAGCACTGTGTGTATAACAGGACTGTGTGTCCAGCACTGTGTGTATAACAGGACTGAGTCTCCCAGCACTGACTGTGTGTATAACAGGACTGAATGTCCCAACACTGTGTGTACAACAGGACTGAGTGTCCCAGCACTGTGTGGATAACAGGACTGAGTGTCCCAGCATTGTGTGAATAACAGGACTGCATGTCCCAACACTGTGTGAAAACTGGACTGAGTGTCCCAGCACTGACTGTGTGTATAACAGGACTGAGTGTCCCAGCACTGTGTGTATAACAGGACTGAGTGTCCCAGCACTGTGTGTATAACAGGACTGAGTGTCCCAGCACTGACTGTGTGTCCAACAGTACTGAGTGTTCCAGCACTGTTTGTAAACAGGACTGAGTGTCCCAGCACTGTGTGTGTAACAGGACTGAGTGTCCCAGCACTGTGTGTATAACAGGACTGAGTGTCCCAGCACTGTTTGTATAGCAGGACTGAGTGTCCCAGCACTGTGTGTGTATCAGGACTGAGTGTCCCAGCACTGTGTGTATAACAGGACTGAGTGTCCCAACACTGTGTGTATAACAGGACTGAGTGTCCCAGCACTGGCTGTGTGTATATCAGGACTGAGGGTCCCAGCACTGACTGTGTGTATAACAGAAATGAGTGTCCCAGCACTGTGTGTATCACAGGACTTAATGTCCCAGCACTGACTGTGTGTATAACAGGACTGAGTGTCCCAGCACTGTGTGTATAACAGGACTGAGTGTCCCAGCACTGTGTGTATAACAGGACTGAGTGTCCCAGCAATGACTGTGTGTATAACAGAACTGAGTGTCCCATCACTGACTGTGTGTATAACACGACTGAGTGTCCCAGCATTGTGTGTATAACAGGACTTAATGTCCCAGCACTGACTGTGTGTATAACAGGACTGAGTGTCCCAGCACTGTGTGTATAACAGGACTGAGTGTCCCAGCACTGTGTGTATAACAGAAATGAGTATCCCAACACTGTGTGTATCACAGGACTTAATGTCCCAGCACTGACTGTGTGTATAACAGGACTGAGTGTCCCAGCACTGTGTGTATAACAGGACTGAGTGTCCCAGCACTGTGTGTATAACAGGACTGAGTGTCCCAGCACTGTGTGTCTAACAGGACTGAGTGTCCCAGCACTGACTGTGTGTATAACAGGACTGAGTGTCCCAGCACTCTGTGTATAACAGGACTGTGTGTCCCAACGCTGTGTGTATAACAGGACTGAATGTCCCAGCACTGGCTGTGTGTATATCAGGACTTAATGTCCCAGCACTAACTATGTGTATAACAGAACTAAATATCCCAGCACTATATATATAACAGGACTGAGTGTCCCAGCACTGTGTGTATAACAGGAATGAGTGTCCCAGCAATGACCGTGTGTATAACAGAACTGAGTGTCCCATCACTGACTGTGTGTATAACACGACTGAGTGTCCCAGCATTGTGTGTATAACAGGACTTCATGTCCCAGCACTAACTGTGTGTATAACAAAACTGAATATCCCAACACTAACTATATACAACAAAACTAAATATCCCAACACTATGTATGTAACAAAACTTAACATCCCAGCACTGACTGTGTGTATAACAGGACTGAGTGTCCCAGCATTGTGTGTGTAATAGGACTTAACGTCCCAGCACTGACTGTGTGTATAACAGGACTGAGTGTCCCAGCACTGACTGTGTGTATAACAGGACTGAGTGTCCCAGCACTGACTGTGTAACAGGACTGAGTGTCCCAGCACTGTGTGTCTAAAAGGACTGAGTGTCACAGCACTGTGTGTGTAACAGGACTAAGTGTCCCAGCACTGTGTGTATAACAGGACTGTGTGTCCAGCACTGTGTGTATAACAGGACTGAGTGTCCCAGCACTGTGTGGATAACAGGACTGAGTGTCACAGCACTGTGTGTGTAACAGGACTAAGTGTCCCAGCACTGTGTGTATAACAGGACTGTGTGTCCAGCACTGTGTGTACAACAGGACTGAGTGTCCCAGCACTGTGTGGATAACAGGACTGAGTGTCCCAGCATTGTGTGAATAACAGGACTGCATGTCCCAACACTGTGTGTACAACAGGACTGAGTGTCCCAGCACTGACTGTGTGTCGAACAGTACTGAGTGTCCCAGCACTGACTGTGTGTATAACAGGACTGAGTGTCCCAGCACTGTGTGTATAACAGGACTGAGTGTCCCAGCACTGTGTGTATAACAGGACTGTGTGTCCAGCACTGTGTGTACAACAGGACTGAGTGTCCCAGCACTGTGTGGATAACAGGACTGAGTGTCCCAGCATTGTGTGAATAATAGGACTGCATGTCCCAACACTGTGTGTATAACAGGACTGAGTGTCCCAGCACTGACTGTGTGTCGAACAGTACTGAGTGTCCCAGCACTGACTGTGTGTATAACAGGACTGAGTGTCCCAGCACTGTGTGTATAACAGGACTGAGTGTCCCAGCACTGTGTGTATAACAGGACTGAGTGTCCTAGCAATGTGTGTATAACAGGACTGAGTGTCCCAGCACTGACTGTGTGTCTAACAGTACTGAGTGTCCCAGCACTGTGTGTATAACAGGACTGAGTGTCCCAGCACTGTGTGTGTAACAGGACTGAGTGTCCCAGCACTGTGTGTCTAACAGGACTAAGTGTCCCAGCACTTTGTGTATAACAGGACTGTGTGTCCCAGCACTGTGTGTATAACAGGACTGAGTGTCCCAGCACTGTGTGTATAACAGGACTGAGTGTCCCAGCACTGTTTGTATAGCAGGACTGAGTGTCCCAGCACTTTGTGTGTATCAGGATTGAGTGTCCCAGCACTGTGTGTATAACAGGACTGAGTGTCTCAACACTGTGTGTATAACAGGACTGAGTGTCCCAGCACTGGCTGTGTGTATATCAGGACTGAGGGTCCCAGCACTGACTGTGTGTATAACAGAAATGAGTGTCCCAACACTGTGTGTATCACAGGACTTAATGTCCCAGCACTGACTGTGTGTATAACAGGACTGAGTGTCCCAGCACTGTGTGTATAACAGGACTGAGTGTCCCAGCACTGTGTGTATAACAGGACTGAGTGTCCCAGCACTGTGTGTGTAACAGGACTGAGTGTCCCAGCACTGTGTGTCTAACAGCACTAAGTGTCCCAGCACTTTGTGTATAACAGGACTGTGTGTCCCAGCACTGTGTGTATAACAGGACTGAGTGTCCCAGCACTGACTGTGTGTATAACAGGACTGAGTGTCCCAGCACTGACTGTGTGTATAACAGGACTGAGTGTCCCAGCACTGTGTGTATAACAGGACTGAGTGTCCCAGCACTGTGTGTATAACAGGACTGAGTATCCCAGCACTGTGTGTATAACAGGACTGAGAGTCCCAGCACTGTGTGTCTAACAGGACTGTGTGTCCCAGCACTGTGTGTATAACAGGACTGAGTGTCCCAGCACTGACTGTGTGTATAACAGGACTGTGTGTATAACAGGACTGAGTGTCCCAGCACTGTGTGTATAACAGGACTGAGTGTCCCAACACTGTGTGTATAACAGGACTGAGTGTCCCAGCACTGGCTGTGTGTATATCAGGACTGAGGGTCCCAGCACTGACTGTGTGTATAACAGTAATGAGTGTCCCAACACTGTGTGTATCACAGGACTTAATGTCCCAGCACTGACTGTGTGTGTAACAGGACTGAGTGTCCCAGCACTGTGTGTATAACAGGACTGAGTGTCCCAGGACTGAGTGTCCCAGCAATGACTGTGTGTATAACAGAACTGAGTGTCCCATCACTGACTGTGTGTATAACACGACTGAGTGTCCCAGCATTGTGTGTATAACAGGACTTAATGTCCCAGCACTGACTGTGTGTATAACAGGACTGAGTGTCCCAGCACTGACTGTGTGTGTAACAGGACTGAGTGTCCCAGCACTGACTGTGTAACAGGACTGAGTGTCCCAGCACTGTGTGTCTAAAAGGACTGAGTGTCACAGCACTGTGTGTGTAACAGGACTAAGTGTCCCAGCACTGTGTGTATAACAGGACTGTGTGTCCAGCACTGTGTGTATAACAGGACTGAGTGTCCCAGCACTGTGTGTTTCACAGGACTGAGTGTCCCAGCACTGTGTGTATAACAGGACTGAGTGTCCCAGCACTGTGTGTATAACAGGACTGAGTGTCCCAGCACTGACTGTGTGTATAACAGGACTGAGTGTCCCAGCACTGTGTGTATAACAGGACTGAGTGTCCCAGCACTGTGTGTTTCACAGGACTGAGTGTCCCAGCACTGTGTGTATAGCAGGACTGAGTGTCCCAGCACTGTGTGTGTATCAGGACTGAGTGTCCCAGCACTGTGTGTATAACAGGACTGAGTGTCCCAACACAGTGTGTATAACAGGACTGAGTGTCCCAGCACTGGCTGTGTGTATATCAGGACTGAGGGTCCCAGCACTGACTGTGTGTATAACAGAAATGAGTGTCCCAACACTGTGTGTATCACAGGACTTAATGTCCCAGCACTGACTGTGTGTATAACAGGACTGAGTGTCCCAGCACTGTGTGTATAACAGGACTGAGTGTCCCAGCAATGACTGTGTGTATAACAGAACTGAGTGTCCCATCACTGACTGTGTGTATAACACGACTGAGTGTCCCAGCATTGTGTGTATAACAGGACTTAATGTCCCAGCACTGACTGTGTGTATAACAGGACTGAGTGTCCCAGCACTGTGTGTAAAACAGGACTGAGTGTCCCAGCACTGTGTGTATAACAGAAATGAGTATCCCAACACTGTGTGTATCACAGGACTTAATGTCCCAGCATTGACTGTGTGTATAACAGGACTGAGTGTCCCATCACTGTGTGTATAACAGGACTGAGTGTCCCAGCACTGTGTGTGTAACAGGACTGAGTGTCCCAGCACTGTGTGTCTAACAGGACTAAGTGTCCCAGCACTTTGTGTATAACAGGACTGAGTGTCCCAGCACTGACTGTGTGTATAACAGGACTGAGTGTCCCAGCACTGTGTGTGTAACAGGACTGAGTGTCCCAGCACTGTGTGTCTAACAGGACTGAGTGTCCCAGCACTGTGTGTCTAACAGGACTAAGTGTCCCAGCACTTTGTGTATAACAGGACTGAGTGTCCCAGCACTGTGTGTGTAACAGGACTGAGTGTCCCAGCACTGTGTGTCGAACAGGACTAAGTGTCCCAGCACTTTGTGTATAACAGGACTGTGTGTCCCAGCACTGTGTGTATAACAGGACTGAGTGTCCCAGCACTGACTGTGTGTATAACAGGACTGAGTGTCCCAGCACTGTGTTTGTAACAGGACTGAGTGTCCCAGCACTGTGTGTCTAACAGGACTAAGTGTCCCAGCACTTTGTGTATAACAGGACTGTGTGTCCCAGCACTGTGTGTATAACAGGACTGAGTGGCCCAGCAATGACCGTGTGTATAACAGAACTGAGTGTCCCATCACTGACTGTGTTTATAACACGACTGAGTGTCCCAGCATTGTGTGTATAACAGGACTTCATGTCCCAGCACTAACTGTGTGTATAACAAAACTGAATATCCCAACACTAACTATATACAACAAAACTAAATATCCCAACACTATGTATGTAACAAAACTTAACATCCCAGCACTGACTGTGTGTATAACAGGACTGAGTGTCCCAGCACTGTGTGTATAACAGGACTGAGTGTCCCAGCACTGTGTGTATAACAGGACTGACTGTCCCAGCACTGACTGTGTGTATAACAGGACTGTGTGTATAACAGGACTGAGTGTCCCAGCACTGTGTGTATAACAGGACTGAGTGTCCCAACACTGTGTGTATAACAGGACTGAGTGTCCCAGCACTGGCTGTGTGTATATCAGGACTGAGGGTCCCAGCACTGACTGTGTGTATAACAGTAATGAATGTCCCAACACTGTGTGTATCACAGGACTTAATGTCCCAGCACTGACTGTGTGTATAACAGGACTGAGTGTCCAAGCACTGTGTGTATAACAGGACTGAGTGTCCCAGGACTGAGTGTCCCAGCAATGACTGTGTGTATAACAGAACTGAGTGTCCCATCACTGACTGTGTGTATAACACGACTGAGTGTCCCAGCATTGTGTGTATAACAGGACTTAATGTCCCAGCACTGTGTGTATAACAGGACTGAGTGTCCCAGCACTGTGTGTATAACAGAACTGAGTGTCCCATCACTGACTGTGTGTATAACACGACTGAGTGTCCCAGCACTGTGTGTATAACAGGACTTCATGTCCCAGCACTAACTGTGTGTATAACAAAACTGAATATCCCAACACTAACTATATACAACAAAACTAAATATCCCAACACTATGTATGTAACAAAACTTAACATCCTAGCACTGACTGTGTGTATAACAGGACTGAGTGTCCCATCATTGTGTGTGTAATAGGACTTAACGTCCCAGCACTGACTGTGTGTATAACAGGACTGAGTGTCCCAGCACTGTGTGTATAACAGGACTGAGTGTCCCAGCACTGTGTGTAACAGGACTGAGTGTCCCAGCACTGTGTGTATAACAGGACTGAGTGTCCCAGCACTGTGTGTCTAACAGGACTAAGTGTCCCAGCACTTTGTGTATAACATGACTGTGTGTCCCAGCACTGTGTGTATAACAGGACTGACTGTCCCAGCACTGACTGTGTGTATAACAGGACTGTGTGTATAACAGGACTGAGTGTCCCAGCATTGTGTGTATAACAGGACTGAGTGTCCCAACACTGTGTGTATAACAGGACTGAGTGTCCCAGCACTGGCTGTGTGTATATCAGGACTGAGGGTCCCAGCACTGACTGTGTGTATAACAGTAATGAGTGTCCCAACACTGTGTGTATCACAGGACTTAATGTCCCAGCACTGACGGTGTGTATAACAGGACTGAGTGTCCCAGCACTGTGTGTATAACAGGACTTAGTGTCCCAGGACTGAGTGTCCCAGCAATGACTGTGTGTATAACAGAACTGAGTGTCCCATCACTGACTGTGTGTATAACACGACTGAGTGTCCCAGCATTGTGTGTATAACAGGACTGAATGTCCCAGCACTGACTGTGTGTATAACAGGACTGAGTGTCCCAGCACTGACTGTGTGTATAACAGGACTGAGTGTCCCAGCACTGACTGTGTAACAGGACTGAGTGTCCCAGCACTGTGTGTCTAAAAGGACTGAGTGTCACAGCACTGTGTGTGTAACAGGACTAAGTGTCCCAGCACTGTGTGTATAACAGGACTGTGTGTCCAGCACTGTGTGTATAACAGGACTGAGTGTCCCAGCACTGTGTGGATAACAGGACTGAGTGTCACAGCACTGTGTGTGTAACAGGACTAAGTGTCCCAGCACTGTGTGTATAACAGGACTGTGTGTCCAGCACTGTGTGTACAACAGGACTGAGTGTCCCAGCACTGTGTGGATAACAGGACTGAGTGTCCCAGCATTGTGTGAATAACAGGACTGCATGTCCCAACACTGTGTGTACAACAGGACTGAGTGTCCCAGCACTGACTGTGTGTCGAACAGTACTGAGTGTCCCAGCACTGACTGTGTGTATAACAGGACTGAGTGTCCCAGCACTGTGTGTATAACAGGACTGAGTGTCCCAGCACTGTGTGTATAACAGGACTGTGTGTCCAGCACTGTGTGTACAACAGGACTGAGTGTCCCAGCACTGTGTGGATAACAGGACTGAGTGTCCCAGCACTGTGTGTATAACAGGACTGTGTGTCCAGCACTGTGTGTATAGCAGGACTGAGTGTCCCAGCACTGTGTGGATAACAGGACTGAGTGTCCCAGCACTGTGTGTCTAACAGGACTAAGTGTCCCAGCGCTTTGTGTATAACATGACTGTGTGTCCCAGCACTGTGTGTATAACAGGACTGACTGTCCCAGCACTGACTGTGTGTATAACAGGACTGTGTGTATAACAGGACTGAGTGTCCCAGCATTGTGTGTATAACAGGACTGAGTGTCCCAACACTGTGTGTATAACAGGACTGAGTGTCCCAGCACTGGCTGTGTGTATATCAGGACTGAGGGTCCCAGCACTGACTGTGTGTATAACAGTAATGAGTGTCCCAACACTGTGTGTATCACAGGACTTAATGTCCCAGCACTGACGGTGTGTATAACAGGACTGAGTGTCCCAGCACTGTGTGTATAACAGGACTTAGTGTCCCAGGACTGAGTGTCCCAGCAATGACTGTGTGTATAACAGAACTGAGTGTCCCATCACTGACTGTGTGTATAACACGACTGAGTGTCCCAGCATTGTGTGTATAACAGGACTGAATGTCCCAGCACTGACTGTGTGTATAACAGGACTGAGTGTCCCAGCACTGACTGTGTGTATAACAGGACTGAGTGTCCCAGCACTGACTGTGTAACAGGACTGAGTGTCCCAGCACTGTGTGTCTAAAAGGACTGAGTGTCACAGCACTGTGTGTGTAACAGGACTAAGTGTCCCAGCACTGTGTGTATAACAGGACTGTGTGTCCAGCACTGTGTGTATAACAGGACTGAGTGTCACAGCACTGTGTGTGTAACAGGACTAAGTGTCCCAGCACTGTGTGTATAACAGGACTGTGTGTCCAGCACTGTGTGTACAACAGGACTGAGTGTCCCAGCACTGTGTGGATAACAGGACTGAGTGTCCCAGCATTGTGTGAATAACAGGACTGCATGTCCCAACACTGTGTGTACAACAGGACTGAGTGTCCCAGCACTGTGTGGATAACAGGACTGAGTGTCCCAGCATTGTGTGAATAACAGGACTGCATGTCCCAACACTGTGTGTATAACAGGACTGAGTGTCCCAGCACTGACTGTGTGTCTAACAGTACTGAGTGTCCCAGCACTGACTGTGTGTATAACAGGACTGAGTGTCCCAGCACTGTGTGTATAACAGGACTGAGTGTCCCAGCACTGTGTGTATAACAGGACTGAGTGTCCCAGCAATGTGTGTATAACAGGACTGAGTGTCCCAGCACTGACTGTGTGTCTAACAGTACTGAGTGTCCCAGCACTGTGTGTATAACAGGACTGAGTGTCCCAGCACTGTGTGTGTAACAGGACTGAGTGTCCCAGCACTGTGTGTCTAACAGGACTAAGTGTCCCAGCACTTTGTGTATAACAGGACTGTGTGTCCCAGCACTGTGTGTATAACAGGACTGAGTGTCCCAGCACTGTGTGTATAACAGGACTGAGTGTCCCAGCACTGTTTGTATAGCAGGACTGAGTGTCCCAGCACTGTGTGTGTATCAGGATTGAGTGTCCCAGCACTGTGTGTATAACAGGACTGAGTGTCCCAGCACTGTGTGTATAACAGGACTGAATGTCCCAGCACTGTGTGTATAACAGGACTGAGTGCCCCAGTACTGTGTGTATAACAGGACCGAGTGTCCCAGCACTGTGTGTATAACAGGACTGAGTGTCCCAGCACTGACTGTGTGTGTAACAGGACTGAGTGTCCCAGCACTGTGTGTATAACAGGACTGAGTGTCCCAGCACTGTGTGTATAACAGGACTGAGAGACCCAGCACTGTGTGTCTAACAGGACTGTGTGTCCCAGCACTGTGTGTATAACAGGACTGACTGTCCCAGCACTGACTGTGTGTATAACAGGACTGTGTGTATAACAGGACTGAGTGTCCCAGCACTGTGTGTATAACAGGACTGAGTGTCCCAACACTGTGTGTATAACAGGACTGAGTGTCCCAGCACTGGCTGTGTGTATATCAGGACTGAGGGTCCCAGCACTGACTGTGTGTATAACAGTAATGAGTGTCCCAACACTGTGTGTATCACAGGACTTAATGTCCCAGCACTGACTGTGTGTATAACAGGACTGAGTGTCCCAGCACTGTGTGTATAACAGGACTGAGTGTCCCAGGACTGAGTGTCCCAGCAATGACTGTGTGTATAACAGAACTGAGTGTCCCATCACTGACTGTGTGTATAACACGACTGAGTGTCCCAGCATTGTGTGTATAACAGGACTTAATGTCCCAGCACTGACTGTGTGTATAACAGGACTGAGTGTCCCAGCACTGACTGTGTGTGTAACAGGACTGAGTGTCCCAGCACTGACTGTGTAACAGGACTGAGTGTCCCAGCACTGTGTGTCTAAAAGGACTGAGTGTCACAGCACTGTGTGTGTAACAGGACTAAGTGTCCCAGCACTGTGTGTGTAACAGGACTGTGTGTCCAGCACTGTGTGTATAACAGGACTGTGTGTCCAGCACTGTGTGTATAACAGGACTGAGTCTCCCAGCACTGACTGTGTGTATAACAGGACTGAATGTCCCAACACTGTGTGTACAACAGGACTGAGTGTCCCAGCACTGTGTGGATAACAGGACTGAGTGTCCCAGCATTGTGTGAATAACAGGACTGCATGTCCCAACACTGTGTGAAAACAGGACTGAGTGTCCCAGCACTGACTGTGTGTATAACAGGACTGAGTGTCCCAGCACTGTGTGTATAACAGGACTGAGTGTCCCAGCACTGTGTGTATAACAGGACTGAGTGTCCCAGCACTGACTGTGTGTCCAACAGTACTGAGTGTTCCAGCACTGTTTGTAAACAGGACTGAGTGTCCCAGCACTGTGTGTGTAACAGGACTGAGTGTCCCAGCACTGTGTGTATAACAGGACTGAGTGTCCCAGCACTGTTTGTATAGCAGGACTGAGTGTCCCAGCACTGTGTGTGTATCAGGACTGAGTGTCCCAGCACTGTGTGTATAACAGGACTGAGTGTCCCAACACTGTGTGTATAACAGGACTGAGTGTCCCAGCACTGGCTGTGTGTATATCAGGACTGAGGGTCCCAGCACTGACTGTGTGTATAACAGAAATGAGTGTCCCAACACTGTGTGTATCACAGGACTTAATGTCCCAGCACTGACTGTGTGTATAACAGGACTGAGTGTCCCAGCACTGTGTGTATAACAGGACTGAGTGTCCCAGCACTGTGTGTATAACAGGACTGAGTGTCCCAGCAATGACTGTGTGTATAACAGAACTGAGTGTCCCATCACTGACTGTGTGTATAACACGACTGAGTGTCCCAGCATTGTGTGTATAACAGGACTTAATGTCCCAGCACTGACTGTGTGTATAACAGGACTGAGTGTCCCAGCACTGTGTGTATAACAGGACTGAGTGTCCCAGCACTGTGTGTATAACAGAAATGAGTATCCCAACACTGTGTGTATAACAGGACTTAATGTCCCAGCACTGACTGTGTGTATAACAGGACTGAGTGTCCCAGCACTGTGTGTATAACAGGACTGAGTGTCCCAGCACTGTGTGTATAACAGGACTGAGTGTCCCAGCACTGTGTGTGTAACAGGACTGAGTGTCCCAGCACTTTGTGTATAACAGGACTGTGTGTCCCAGCACTGTGTGTATAACAGGACTGAGTGTCCCAGCACTGACAATGTGTATAACAGGACTGAGTGTCCCAGCACTCTGTGTATAACAGGACTGTGTGTCCCAACGCTGTGTGTATAACAGGACTGAATGTCCCAGCACTGGCTGTGTGTATATCAGGACTTAATGTCCCAGCACTAACTATGTGTATAACAGAACTAAATATCCCAGCACTATATATATAACAGGACTGAGTGTCCCAGCACTGTGTGTATAACAGGAATGAGTGTCCCAGCAATGACCGTGTGTATAACAGAACTGAGTGTCCCATCACTGACTGTGTGTATAACACGACTGAGTGTCCCAGCATTGTGTGTATAACAGGACTTCATGTCCCAGCACTAACTGTGTGTATAACAAAACTGAATATCCCAACACTAACTATATACAACAAAACTAAATATCCCAACACTATGTATGTAACAAAACTTAACATCCTAGCACTGACTGTGTGTATAACAGGACTGAGTGTCCCAGCATTGTGTGTGTAATAGGACTTAACGTCCCAGCACTGACTGTGTGTATAACAGGACTTAGTGTCCCAGCACTGTGTGTATAACAGGACTGAGTGTCCCAGCACTGTGTGTAACAGGACTGAGTGTCCCAGCACTGTGTGTATAACAGGACTGAGTGTCCCAGCACTGTGTGTCTAACAGGACTAAGTGTCCCAGCACTTTGTGTATAACATGACTGTGTGTCCCAGCACTGTGTGTATAACAGGACTGACTGTCCCAGCACTGACTGTGTGTATAACAGGACTGTGTGTATAACAGGACTGAGTGTCCCAGCACTGTGTGTATAACAGGACTGAGTGTCCCAGCACTGGCTGTGTGTATATCAGGACTGAGGGTCCCAGCACTGACTGTGTGTATAACAGTAATGAGTGTCCCAACACTGTGTGTATCACAGGACTTAATGTCCCAGCACTGACGGTGTGTATAACAGGACTGAGTGTCCCAGCACTGTGTGTATAACAGGTCTTAGTGTCCCAGGACTGAGTGTCCCAGCAATGACTGTGTGTATAACAGAACTGAGTGTCCCATCACTGACTGTGTGTATAACACGACTGAGTGTCCCAGCATTGTGTGTATAACAGGACTGAATGTCCCAGCACTGACTGTGTGTAAAACAGGACTGAGTGTCCCAGCACTGACTGTGTGTATAACAGGACTGAGTGTCCCAGCACTGACTGTGTAACAGGACTGAGTGTCCCAGCACTGTGTGTCTAAAAGGACTGAGTGTCACAGCACTGTGTGTGTAACAGGACTAAGTGTCCCAGCACTGTGTGTATAACAGGACTGTGTGTCCAGCACTGTGTGTATAACAGGACTGAGTGTCCCAGCACTGTGTGGATAACAGGACTGAGTGTCACAGCACTGTGTGTGTAACAGGACTAAGTGTCCCAGCACTGTGTGTATAACAGGACTGTGTGTCCAGCACTGTGTGTACAACAGGACTGAGTGTCCCAGCACTGTGTGGATAACAGGACTGAGTGTCCCAGCATTGTGTGAATAACAGGACTGCATGTCCCAACACTGTGTGTACAACAGGACTGAGTGTCCCAGCACTGACTGTGTGTCGAACAGTACTGAGTGTCCCAGCACTGACTGTGTGTATAACAGGACTGAGTGTCCCAGCACTGTGTGTATAACAGGACTGAGTGTCCCAGCACTGTGTGTATAACAGGACTGTGTGTCCAGCACTGTGTGTACAACAGGACTGAGTGTCCCAGCACTGTGTGGATAACAGGACTGAGTGTCCCAGCATTGTGTGAATAATAGGACTGCATGTCCCAACACTGTGTGTATAACAGGACTGAGTGTCCCAGCACTGACTGTGTGTCGAACAGTACTGAGTGTCCCAGCACTGACTGTGTGTATAACAGGACTGAGTGTCCCAGCACTGTGTGTATAACAGGACTGAGTGTCCCAGCACTGTGTGTATAACAGGACTGAGTGTCCCAGCAATGTGTGTATAACAGGACTGAGTGTCCCAGCACTGACTGTGTGTCTAACAGTACTGAGTGTCCCAGCACTGTGTGTATAACAGGACTGAGTGTCCCAGCACTGTGTGTGTAACAGGACTGAGTGTCCCAGCACTTTGTGTTTAACAGGACTGTGTGTCCCAGCACTGTGTGTATAACAGGACTGAGTGTCCCAGCACTGTGTGTGTATCAGGATTGAGTGTCCCAGCACTGTGTGTATAACAGGACTGAGTGTCCCAGCACTGTGTGTATAACAGGACTGAATGTCCCAGCACTGTGTGTATAACAGGACTGAGTGCCCCAGTACTGTGTGTATAACAGGACTGAGTGTCCCAGCACTGTGTGTATAACAGGACTGAGTGTCCCAGCACTGACTGTGTGTCTAACAGAAATGAGTGTCCCAACACTGTGTGTATAACAGGACTAAGTGTCCCAGCACTTTGTGTATAACAGGACTGTGTGTCCCAGCACTGTGTGTGTAACAGGACTGAGTGTCCCAGCACTGGCTGTGTGTCTAACAGAAATGAGTGTCCCAACACTGTGTGTATAACAGGACTGAGTGCCCCAGTACTGTGTGTATAACAGGACTGTGTGTCCCAGCACTGTGTGTATAACAGGACTGAGTGTCCCAGCACTGACTGTGTGTATAACAGGACTAAGTGTCCCAGCACTCTGTGTATAACAGGACTGTGTGTCCCAACGCTGTGTGTATAACAGGACTGAATGTCCCAGCACTGGCTGTGTGTATATCAGGACTTAATGTCCCAGCACTAACTGTGTGTATAACAAAGCTGAATATCCCAACACTAACTATATACAACAAAACTAAATATCCCAACACTATGTATGTAACAAAACTTAACATCCCAGCACTGACTGTGTGTATAACAGGACTGAGTGTCCCAGCATTGTGTGTGTAATAGGACTTAACGTCCCAGCACTGACTGTGTGTATAACAGGACTGAGTGTCCCAGCACTGTGTGTATAACAGGACTGAGTGTCCCAGCACTGTGTGTATAACAGGACTGAGTGTCCCAGCACTGTGTGTATAACAGGACTTCATGTCCCAGCACTAACTGTGTGTATAACAAACTGAATATCCCAACACTAACTATATACAACAAAACTAAATATCCCAACACTATGTATGTAACAAAACTTAACATCCCAGCACTGACTGTGTGTATAACAGGACTGAGTGTCCCAGCATTGTGTGTGTAATAGGACTTAACGTCCCAGCACTGACTGTGTGTATAACAGGACTGAGTGTCCCAGCACTGTGTGTATAACAGGACTGAGTGTCCCAGCACTGTGTGTATAACAGGACTGAGAGTCCCAGCACTGTGTGTCTAACAGGACTGTGTGTCCCAGCACTGTGTGTATAACAGGACTGACTGTCCCAGCACTGACTGTGTGTATAACAGGACTGTGTGTATAACAGGACTGAGTGTCCCAGCACTGTGTGTATAACAGGACTGAGTGTCCCAACACTGTGTGTATAACAGGACTGAGTGTCCCAGCACTGGCTGTGTGTATATCAGGACTGAGGGTCCCAGCACTGACTGTGTGTATAACAGTAATGAGTGTCCCAACACTGTGTGTATCACAGGACTTAATGTCCCAGCACTGACTGTGTGTATAACAGGACTGAGTGTCCCAGCACTGTGTGTATAACAGGACTGAGTGTCCCAGGACTGAGTGTCCCAGCAATGACTGTGTGTATAACAGAACTGAGTGTCCCATCACTGACTGTGTGTATAACACGACTGAGTGTCCCAGCATTGTGTGTATAACAGGACTTAATGTCCCAGCACTGACTGTGTGTATAACAGGACTGAGTGTCCCAGCACTGACTGTGTGTGTAACAGGACTGAGTGTCCCAGCACTGACTGTGTAACAGGACTGAGTGTCCCAGCACTGTGTGTCTAAAAGGACTGAGTGTCACAGCACTGTGTGTGTAACAGGACTAAGTGTCCCAGCACTGTGTGTGTAACAGGACTGTGTGTCCAGCACTGTGTGTATAACAGGACTGTGTGTCCAGCACTGTGTGTATAACAGGACTGAGTCTCCCAGCACTGACTGTGTGTATAACAGGACTGAATGTCCCAACACTGTGTGTACAACAGGACTGAGTGTCCCAGCACTGTGTGGATAACAGGACTGAGTGTCCCAGCATTGTGTGAATAACAGGACTGCATGTCCCAACACTGTGTGAAAACTGGACTGAGTGTCCCAGCACTGACTGTGTGTATAACAGGACTGAGTGTCCCAGCACTGTGTGTATAACAGGACTGAGTGTCCCAGCACTGTGTGTATAACAGGACTGAGTGTCCCAGCACTGACTGTGTGTCCAACAGTACTGAGTGTTCCAGCACTGTTTGTAAACAGGACTGAGTGTCCCAGCACTGTGTGTGTAACAGGACTGAGTGTCCCAGCACTGTGTGTATAACAGGACTGAGTGTCCCAGCACTGTTTGTATAGCAGGACTGAGTGTCCCAGCACTGTGTGTGTATCAGGACTGAGTGTCCCAGCACTGTGTGTATAACAGGACTGAGTGTCCCAACACTGTGTGTATAACAGGACTGAGTGTCCCAGCACTGGCTGTGTGTATATCAGGACTGAGGGTCCCAGCACTGACTGTGTGTATAACAGAAATGAGTGTCCCAGCACTGTGTGTATCACAGGACTTAATGTCCCAGCACTGACTGTGTGTATAACAGGACTGAGTGTCCCAGCACTGTGTGTATAACAGGACTGAGTGTCCCAGCACTGTGTGTATAACAGGACTGAGTGTCCCAGCAATGACTGTGTGTATAACAGAACTGAGTGTCCCATCACTGACTGTGTGTATAACACGACTGAGTGTCCCAGCATTGTGTGTATAACAGGACTTAATGTCCCAGCACTGACTGTGTGTATAACAGGACTGAGTGTCCCAGCACTGTGTGTATAACAGGACTGAGTGTCCCAGCACTGTGTGTATAACAGAAATGAGTATCCCAACACTGTGTGTATCACAGGACTTAATGTCCCAGCACTGACTGTGTGTATAACAGGACTGAGTGTCCCAGCACTGTGTGTATAACAGGACTGAGTGTCCCAGCACTGTGTGTATAACAGGACTGAGTGTCCCAGCACTGTGTGTCTAACAGGACTGAGTGTCCCAGCACTGACTGTGTGTATAACAGGACTGAGTGTCCCAGCACTCTGTGTATAACAGGACTGTGTGTCCCAACGCTGTGTGTATAACAGGACTGAATGTCCCAGCACTGGCTGTGTGTATATCAGGACTTAATGTCCCAGCACTAACTATGTGTATAACAGAACTAAATATCCCAGCACTATATATATAACAGGACTGAGTGTCCCAGCACTGTGTGTATAACAGGAATGAGTGTCCCAGCAATGACCGTGTGTATAACAGAACTGAGTGTCCCATCACTGACTGTGTGTATAACACGACTGAGTGTCCCAGCATTGTGTGTATAACAGGACTTCATGTCCCAGCACTAACTGTGTGTATAACAAAACTGAATATCCCAACACTAACTATATACAACAAAACTAAATATCCCAACACTATGTATGTAACAAAACTTAACATCCCAGCACTGACTGTGTGTATAACAGGACTGAGTGTCCCAGCATTGTGTGTGTAATAGGACTTAACGTCCCAGCACTGACTGTGTGTATAACAGGACTGAGTGTCCCAGCACTGACTGTGTGTATAACAGGACTGAGTGTCCCAGCACTGACTGTGTAACAGGACTGAGTGTCCCAGCACTGTGTGTCTAAAAGGACTGAGTGTCACAGCACTGTGTGTGTAACAGGACTAAGTGTCCCAGCACTGTGTGTATAACAGGACTGTGTGTCCAGCACTGTGTGTATAACAGGACTGAGTGTCCCAGCACTGTGTGGATAACAGGACTGAGTGTCACAGCACTGTGTGTGTAACAGGACTAAGTGTCCCAGCACTGTGTGTATAACAGGACTGTGTGTCCAGCACTGTGTGTACAACAGGACTGAGTGTCCCAGCACTGTGTGGATAACAGGACTGAGTGTCCCAGCATTGTGTGAATAACAGGACTGCATGTCCCAACACTGTGTGTACAACAGGACTGAGTGTCCCAGCACTGACTGTGTGTCGAACAGTACTGAGTGTCCCAGCACTGACTGTGTGTATAACAGGACTGAGTGTCCCAGCACTGTGTGTATAACAGGACTGAGTGTCCCAGCACTGTGTGTATAACAGGACTGTGTGTCCAGCACTGTGTGTACAACAGGACTGAGTGTCCCAGCACTGTGTGGATAACAGGACTGAGTGTCCCAGCATTGTGTGAATAATAGGACTGCATGTCCCAACACTGTGTGTATAACAGGACTGAGTGTCCCAGCACTGACTGTGTGTCGAACAGTACTGAGTGTCCCAGCACTGACTGTGTGTATAACAGGACTGAGTGTCCCAGCACTGTGTGTATAACAGGACTGAGTGTCCCAGCACTGTGTGTATAACAGGACTGAGTGTCCTAGCAATGTGTGTATAACAGGACTGAGTGTCCCAGCACTGACTGTGTGTCTAACAGTACTGAGTGTCCCAGCACTGTGTGTATAACAGGACTGAGTGTCCCAGCACTGTGTGTGTAACAGGACTGAGTGTCCCAGCACTGTGTGTCTAACAGGACTAAGTGTCCCAGCACTTTGTGTATAACAGGACTGTGTGTCCCAGCACTGTGTGTATAACAGGACTGAGTGTCCCAGCACTGTGTGTATAACAGGACTGAGTGTCCCAGCACTGTTTGTATAGCAGGACTGAGTGTCCCAGCACTTTGTGTGTATCAGGATTGAGTGTCCCAGCACTGTGTGTATAACAGGACTGAGTGTCTCAACACTGTGTGTATAACAGGACTGAGTGTCCCAGCACTGGCTGTGTGTATATCAGGACTGAGGGTCCCAGCACTGACTGTGTGTATAACAGAAATGAGTGTCCCAACACTGTGTGTATCACAGGACTTAATGTCCCAGCACTGACTGTGTGTATAACAGGACTGAGTGTCCCAGCACTGTGTGTATAACAGGACTGAGTGTCCCAGCACTGTGTGTATAACAGGACTGAGTGTCCCAGCAATGACTGTGTGTATAACAGAACTGAGTGTCCCATCACTGACTGTGTGTATAACACGACTGAGTGTCCCAGCATTGTGTGTATAACAGGACTTAATGTCCCAGCACTGACTGTGTGTATAACAGGACTGAGTGTCCCAGCACTGACTGTGTACAACAGGACTGAGTGTCCCAGCAATGACTGTGTGTATAACAGGACTGAGTGTCCCAGCACTGTGTGTATAACAGGACTGAGTGTCCCAGCATTGTGTGTTTAACAGGACTGAATGTCCCAGCACTGGCTGTGTGTATATCAGGACTTAATGTCCCAGCACTAACTATGTGTATAACAGAACTAAATATCCCAGCACTATATATATAACAGGACTGAGTGTCCCAGCACTGTGTGTATAACAGGAATGAGTGTCCCAGCAATGACCGTGTGTATAACAGAACTGAGTGTCCCATCACTGACTGTGTGTATAACACGACTGAGTGTCCCAGCATTGTGTGAATAATAGGACTGCATGTCCCAACACTGTGTGTATAACAGGACTGAGTGTCCCAGCACTGACTGTGTGTCGAACAGTACTGAGTGTCCCAGCACTGACTGTGTGTATAACAGGACTGAGTGTCCCAGCACTGTGTGTATAACAGGACTGAGTGTCCCAGCACTGTGTGTATAACAGGACTGAGTGTCCCAGCAATGTGTGTATAACAGGACTGAGTGTCCCAGCACTGACTGTGTGTCTAACAGTACTGAGTGTCCCAGCACTGTGTGTGTAACAGGACTGAGTGTCCCAGCACTGTGTGTGTAACAGGACTGAGTGTCCCAGCACTGTGTGTATAACAGGACTGTGTGTCCCAGCACTGTGTGTATAACAGGACTGAGTGTCCCAGCACTGTGTGTATAACAGGACTGAGTGTCCCAGCACTGTTTGTATAGCAGGACTGAGTGTCCCAGCACTTTGTGTGTATCAGGATTGAGTGTCCCAGCACTGTGTGTATAACAGGACTGAGTGTCTCAACACTGTGTGTATAACAGGACTGAGTGTCCCAGCACTGGCTGTGTGTATATCAGGACTGAGGGTCCCAGCACTGACTGTGTGTATAACAGAAATGAGTGTCCCAACACTGTGTGTATAACAGGACTGAGTGTCCCAGCACTGTGTGTATAACAGGACTGAGTGTCCCAGCACTGTGTGTATAACAGGACTGAGTGTCCCAGCACTGTGTGTATAACAGGACTGAGTGTCCCAGCACTGTGTGTATAACAGGACTGAGTGTCCCAGCAATGACTGTGTGTATAACAGAACTGAGTGTCCCATCACTGACTGTGTGTATAACACGACTGAGTGTCCCAGCATTGTGTGTATAACAGGACTTAATGTCCCAGCACTGACTGTGTGTATAACAGGACTGAGTGTCCCAGCACTGACTGTGTACAACAGGACTGAGTGTCCCAGCAATGACTGTGTGTATAACAGGACTGAGTGTCCCAGCACTGTGTGTATAACAGGACTGAGTGTCCCAGCATTGTGTGTTTAACAGGACTGAGTGTCCCAGCACTGACTGTGCGTATAACAGGACTGAGTGTCCCAGCACTGTGTGTATAACAGGACTGAGTGTCCCAGCTTTGTGTGTTTAACAGGACTGAACATTAATGATTTAGACGAGGGGATTAAATGTAGTATCTCCAAATTTGCGGATGACACTAAGTTGGGTGGCAGTGTGAGCTGCGAGGAGGATGCTATGAGGCTGCAGAGCAACTTGGATAGGTTAGGTGAGTGGGCAAATGCATGGCAGATGAAGTATAATGTGGATAAATGTGAGGTTATCCACTTTGGTGGTAAAAACAGAGAGACAGACTATTATCTGAATGGTGACAGATTAGGAAAAGGGTAGGTGCAAAGAGACCTGGGTGTCATGGTACATCAGTCATTGAAGGTTGGCATGCAGGTACAGCAGGCGGTTAAGAAAGCAAATGGCATGTTGGCCTTCATAGCGAGGGGATTAGAGTACAGGGGCAGGGAGGTGTTGCTACAATTGTACAGGGCCTTGGTGAGGCCACACCTGGAGTATTGTGTACAGTTTTGGTCTCCTAACTTGAGGAAGGACATTCTTGCTATTGAGGGAGTGCAGCGAAGGTTCACCAGACTGATTCCCGGGATGGCGGGACTGACCTATCAAGAAAGACTGGATCAACTGGGCTTGTATTCACTGGAGTTCAGAAGAATGAGAGGGGACCTCATAGAAACGTTTAAAATTCTGACGGGGTTAGACAGGTTAGATGCAGGAAGAATGTTCCCAATGTTGGGGAAGTCCAAAACCAGGGGACACAGTCTAAGGATAAGGGGGAAGCCATTTAGGACCGAGATGAGGAGGGATTTCTTCACCCAGAGAGTGGTGAACCTGTGGAATTCTCTACCACAGAAAGTTGTTGAGGCCAGTTCACTAAATATATTCAAAAAGGAGTTAGATGTAGTCCTTACTACTCGGGGGATCAAGGGGTATGTCGAGAAAGCAGGAATGGGGTACTGAAGTTTCATGTTCAGCCATGAACTCATTGAATGGCGGTGCAGGCTCGAAGGGCCGAATGGCCTACTCCTGCACCTATTTTCTATATTTCTATGTTTCTATGACTTAATGTCCCAGCACTGACTGTGTGTATAACAGGACTGAGTGTCCCAGCACTGTGTGTGTGTATAACAGGACTGAGTGTCCCAGCACTGTGTGTGTGTGTATGCAGTTCTGTATATGTCACCCTGTGTATATGCAGTACTGTATATGTTGCCCTGTGTGTATGCAGTACTGTATATGTTGCCCTGTGTGTATGCAGTACTGTATATGTTGCCCTGTGTGTATGCAGTACTGTATATGTTGCCCTGTGTATATGCAGTACTGTATATGTCACCCTGTGTGTATGCAGTCATGTATATGTTGCCCTGTGTGTATGCAGTACTGTATATGTTGCCCTGTATGTATGCAGTACTGTATATGTCACCCTGTGTATATGCAGTGCTATATATGTTGCCCTGTGTGTATGCAGTACTGTATATGTCACCCTGTGTGTATGCAGTGCTATATATGTCACCCTGTGTGTATGCAGTACTGTATATGTCACCCTGTGTGTATGCAGTACTGTATATGTCACCCAGTGTGTATGCAGTACTGTATATGTCGCCCTGAGTGTATGCAGTACTGTATATGTCACCCTGTGTGTATGCAATACTGTATATGTCGCCCTGTGTGTATGCAGTACTGTATATGTCACCCTGTGTGTATGCAGTACTGTATATGTCGCCCTGTGTGTATGCAGTACTGTATATGTCACCCTGTGTGTATGCAGTACTGTATATGTTGCCCTGTGTGTATGCAGTACTGTATATGTTGCCCTGTGTGTATGCAGTACTGTATATGTCACCCTGTGTGTATGCAGTACTGTATATGTTGCCCTGTGTGTATGCAGTACTGTATATGTCACCCTGTGTGTATGCAGTACTGTATATGTCGCCCTGTGTGTATGCAGTACTGTATATGTTGCCCTGTGTGTATGCAGTACTGTATATGTCACCTGTGTGTATGCAGTACTGTATATGTTGCCCTGTGTGTATGCAGTACTGTATATGTCACCCTGTGTGTATGCAGTACTGTATATGTTGCCCTGTGTGTATGCAGTACTGTATATGTCACCCTGTGTGTATGCAGTACTGTATATGTTGCCCTGTGTGTATGCAGTACTGTATATGTCACCCTGTGTGTATGCAGTACTGTATATGTCACCCTGTGTGTATGCAGTACTGTATATGTTGCCCTGTGTGTATGCAGTACTGTATATGTCGCCCTGTGTGTATGCAGTACTGTATATGTTGCCCTGTGTGTATGCAGTACTGTATATGTCACCCTGTGTGTATGCAGTACTGTATATGTTGCCCTGTGTGTATGCAGTACTGTATATGTCGCCCTGAGTGTATGCAGTACTGTATATGTTGCCCTGTGTGTATGCAGTACTGTATATGTTGCCCTGTGTGTATGCAGTATTGCACTAACAGTATGGTAAATGGGACAGACTATGAACACATTTAGCCGCCGATAAGCCAGGATTTAAGGGGCGTCCCGAAGGGATCGCCAGGAGCAACAGCAGGCATACCTTGGAATGAGGTGGTAATTTGGTGAAGCCAAGCAATCCCACAACTAACGGATCGCAGTAAAGCTCAGTAGTCTTACCATGTACAGTCGAGAACAGTGGTGGAATTACCAGAGGAGGAGGCTCGCTTAATATCTCCATCCTCAGCATGGGGGGAACCCAGCACATGAGTGCAAGAGACAAGCGTCTGTAAACATCTTCATCCAAAAGTGACCCTACTCCCTCTCCTCTTGAGGTGCCCACCACCACTGATACCAGTGTCCATCCTATTCAACCACTTACTCCTTTCTTTATTCATCCCTGGGATGTGGGTGTTGCTGGCAAGGCCAGTATTTATTGCCCATCCCTAATTTCCCCTTGAGAAGGAGGTGGTGAGCCGCTGCAGTCCGTGTGGTGAAGGTGCTCCCACAGTGCTGTTAGGCAGGGAGTTCCAGGATTGTGACCCAGTGACGATGAAGGAACGGCCGATATATTTCCCAAGTCGGGATGGTGTGTGACTGGGAGGGGAACGTGGAGATGGTGGTGTTCCCATGCGCCTGCTGCCCTTGTCCTTCTAGGTGGTAGAGGTCCCGGGTTTGGGAGGTGCTTCCGAAGAAGCCTTGGCGAGTTGCCGCAGTGCATCTTGTAGATGGTACACACTGCAGCCACGGTGTACCGGTGGTGGAGGGAGTGAGTGTTGGAGGTGGGGGATGGGGGGCCCATCAAGTGGCTGCTTTGTCCTGGATGGTGTCGAGCTTCTCAAGTGTTGTTGGAGCTGCATTCATCCAGGCAAGTGGAGAGTGTTCCATCACACTCCTGACTTGTGCCTTGTAGATGGTGGGAAGATGGTGGGGAGTCAGGAGGTTACTCCTGTCTAGTATTAGACTGACTGTTACCTCCCCAGTTTAATCTGACCTTTTCCTTTGAATCCAGGTCCACCTAAGGTCAAAGGACCCCGAGGCTGCAGGTGAGCGTCGACAGAGCCCGACAGAGAAATGTTTCCCTCACAAAGATGAAGGGAGACCTCGGGAGGAAGAGGTAATTATCTTCTGCTCTTCCTTTCTTGTTGATCTGCCTCAGGTTGTTTAAACTTGGTTAGGCCTCACGGAGCACGGTGCACAGTTCGGGTCTCCATATTATTAGAGGATATGGACGCACTGGAGACGGTGCAAACAAGATTCACAAGGATAATACCTGAACTGAGAGGTTATGTGTATCAGGAAGGCTTGAACAGACGGGGGCATTTTTCTCCAGAATAGAGAAGGCCCAGGGGATGAGCTGATCGCGGTCTTTAAGATTATGAAAGGGTTTGATCAGATAGATAGAGAGAAGATGTTTCCACTTGTGTGGGAGATCAGAACTAGGGGCCATCAATATAACTTGGTCACTAATAAATCCAATGGGGAATTCAGGAGAAACACCTTTACCCAAAGAGCGGTGAGAATGTGGAACTCACTGCCACAGGGAGGGGTTGAGGCGAATAGAATCGATGCATTTAACGGGAAGCTCGATAAACACATAAGGGAGAAGGGAACATAAGAACATAAGAATTAGGGACAGGAGTCGGCCATTCGGCCCCTCGAGCCTGCTCCGCCATTTAATAAGATCCTGGCTGATCATCGACCTCAACTCCACTTTCCCGCCTGATCCCCATATCCCTCGATTCCTGTAAGTCTGGAGGGAGGAGCCTCATGTGGAGCATAAACACTGCCGTAGACCTGTGTCTGTAGACTTGATGTAACCACGCACCTTGGCCCTGTAGAACTTGTGGTTGAGGCTGTACGTGGGCAGTTTTGGGCTAACCTACCCTCAGAAGGACATTGCACAGTTGGAGAGGGCTTGGGAGGCGAGTAGGAGGGGGCTGACTGTGAGATTTAAAACAGCGAGTGTTTGATGAGGAAGAGGCAGAACTGGACATGCTCCCATCAGAGAAAAGGTGATGGAGATGTGATCAGAGAATCACTGCTATAATGTGCAACCCCAGCATGCTGCCTAGCCTTTATCTTCTCTTCTGTTCATCGTGGTACACGAGGCAACCTGTTTCTCACACTGTCTTTGCACTGGGTTGTTTCTGCAATGAAGGCCTCAGTTTATATCGGACATGGGTGGGGGGGGGGGGGGGCGGGAAACGGCTAGACCCGATTGGGGGAATCAGCACTCCACTCCCATTGGACACCGCCATTGTCTACGTGTCATAGAAACATAGAAACATAGAAACTAGGTGCAGGAGTAGGCCATTCGGCCCTTCGAGCCTGCACCACCATTCAATAAGATCATGGCTGATCATTCACCTCAGTACCCCTTTCCCGCTTTCTCTCCATACCCCTTGATCCCTTTAGCCGTAAGAGCCATATCTAACTCCCTCGTGAATATATCCAATGAACTGGCCTCAACAACTCTCTGTGGCAGGGAATTCCACAGGTTAACAACTCTCTGAGTGAAGAAGTTTCTCCTCATCTCGGTCCTAAATGGCCTACCCCTTATCCTAAAACTATATCCCCTGGTTCTGGACTTCCCCAACATCGGGAACATTCTTCCTGCATCTAACCTGTTCAGTCCCGTCAGAATCTTATATGTTTCTATGAGATCCCCTCTCATCCTTCTAAACTCCAGTGAATACAGGCCCAGTTGATCCAGTCTTTCCTCATGTTTCAGTCCTGCCATCCCTGGAATCAGTCTGGTGAACCTTCACTGCACTCCTTCAATAGCAAGAACGTCCTTCCTCAGATTAGGAGACCAAAACTGTACGCAATATTCCAGGTGAGGCCTCACTAAGGCCCTGTACAACTGCAGTAAGACCTCCCTGCTCCTATACTCAAATCCCCAAGCTATGAAGGCCAACATACCATTTGCCTTCTTCACCGCCTGCTGTACCTGCATGCCAACCTTCAATGACTGATGTACCATGACACCCAGGTCTCGTTGCACCTCCCCTTTTCCTAATCTGCCGCCATTCAGATAATATTCTGTCTTCGCGTTTTTGCCCCCAAAGTGGATAACCTCACATTTATCCACATTATACTGCATCTGTCATCATTAATAGACGGGAGCCCAGGGGGACAAATTCACTGTTTCCCCGTTTGGGGTGCTAACCATTTTAAACTTTTAAACAAGTCGCCATTTGTGCTGCAAGGAGGAAGTGGAGCGGCTGAATCAGGTGATCCACTCCCTTCCTGGAGCGCGGAATCAGGTGATCCACTCCCTTCCTGGAGCGCGGAATCAGGTGATCCACTCCCTTCCTGGAGCGCAGAGTCAGGTGATCCACTCCCTTCCTGTAGCGCGGAATCAGGTGATCCACTCCCTTCCTGGAGCGCGGAATCAGGTGATCCACTCCCTTCCTGGAGCGCAGAGTCAGGTGATCCACTCCCTTCCTGGAGCGCAGAGTCAGGTGATCCACTCCCTTCCTGGAGCGCGGAATCAGGTGATCAACTCCCTTCCTGGAGCGCGGAATCAGGTGATCAACTCCCTTCCTGGAGCGCAGAATCAGGTGATCCACTCCCTTTCTGAAAAGCTAGATTGGGTGATCCACTCCCTTCCTGGATCTGAGCCAGGTGATCCCCTCCCTTCCCGGAGCACCGCACCAGGTGATCCATTCCCTCCTGGAGCACTGAATTTGGTGATCCATTCCCTTCCCGGAGCTGAATCATGTGATCCACTCCCTTCCCGGAGCTGAATCAGGTGAACCACTCCCTTCCCGGAGCTGAATCAGGTGATCCACTCCCTTCCCGGAGCTGAATCAGGTGATCCACTCCCTTCCCGGAGCTGAATCAGGTGAACCACTCCCATTCCTGGAGAGCTGAATCAAGTGATCCAATCCCCTCCTGGAGCTGTATTATGTGATCCACTCCTCTCCTCGAGTGCTGAACCAGGTGATCCACTCCATTCCTGGAACTGAATCAAGTAATCTCCTCCCTTCCTGAAGCTGAATCATGTGAGCCACTCTCTTCCTGGAGCTGAATCAGGTGATCCACTCCCTTCCCGGAGCTGAATCAGGTGATCCACTCCCTTCCTGGAGCTGAATCAGGTGATCCATTCCCTTCCTGGAGCTGAATCAGGTGATCCATTCCCTTACTGGAGAGCTGAATCAAGTAACTACTACGTGTGCAGGAAGTGCATCCAGCTGCAGCTCCTCTCAGACTGCTTTGTGGCACTGGAGCTGCGCATGGATTCACTCTGGAGCATCCGCGATGCTGAGGATGTCGTGAATAGCACGTTTAGTGAGTTGGTCACACCGCAGGTAAAGGTTACACAGGCAGATAGGGAATGGGTGACCATCAGGAAGAGCAGTGGAAGGAAGGTAGTGCAGGGGTCCCCTGGGCTTATCCCCCTGCAAAACAGATACACCGCTTTGGGTACTGCTGGGGGGGATGACTCACCAGGGGAGGGCAGCAGCAGCCAAGTTCATGGCACCGTGGGTGGCTCTGCTGCACAGGAGGGCAGGAAAAAGAGTGGGAGAGCGATAGTGATAGGGGATTCTATTGTAAGGGGAAAAGATAGATGTTTCTGCAGCCACAATTGAGACTCCAGGATGGTATGTTGCCTCCTTGGTGCAAGGGTCAAGGATGTCTCGGAGCGGGTGCAGGACATTTTAGAGTGGGAGGGTGAACAGCCAGTTGTCGTGGTACATATAGGTACCAATGATACAGGTAAAAAACGGGATGAGGTCCTACAAGCTGAATTTAGGGAGCTAGGAGTTAAATTAAAAAGTAGGACCTCAAATCTCAGGATCGCTACCAGTGCCACATGCTAGTCAGAGTAGGAATCGCAGGATAGTTAAGATGAATACGTGGCTTGAGCAGTGGTGCAGCAGGGAGGGATTCAAGTTCCTGGGACATTGGAACCGGTTCTGGGGGAGGTGGGACCAGTACAAACCGGACAGTCTGCACCTGGGCAGGACCAGAACCAATGTCCTAGGGGGAGTGTTTGCTAGTGCTGTTGGGGAGGGGTTAAACTAATATGGCAGGGGGATGGGAGTCTATGCAGGGAGACAGAGGGAAATAGAATGGGGGCAGAAGCAAAAGATAGAAAGAAGAACAGTAAAAGTGGAGGGCAGAGAAACCCAAGGCAAAAATCAAAAAGGGCCACAGTACAACATAATTCTAAAAGGGCAAAGTGTGTTCCAAAAACAAGCCTGAAGGCTCTGTGCCTCAATGCGAGGAGTATTCTGAATAAAGTGGATGAATTAACTGCGCAGATGGCATTTAACGGATATGATGTAATTGGCATCACGGAGACATGGCTCCAGGGTGACCAAGGCTGGGAACTCAACATCCAGGGGTATTCAATATTCAGGAAGGATGGACTGAAAGGAAAAGGAGGTGGGGTAGTGTTGCTGGTTAAAGAGGAGATTAACGCAATAGTAAGGAAGGACATTAGCTTGGATGATGTGGAATCTGTATGGGTGGAGCTGCAGAACAGCAAAGGGCAGAAAACGCTAGTGGGAGTTGTGTAAAACCACCAACAGTAGTAGTGAGGTTGGGGATGGCATCAAACAGGAAATAAAGGATGCGTGCAATAAAGGTACAGCAGTTATCATGGGTGACTTTATTCTACATATAGATTGGGCTAACCAAACTGGTAGCAATACGGTGGAGGAGGATTTCCTGGAGTGTATAAGGGATGGTTTTCTCGACTAATATGTCGAGGAACCAACTAGAGAGCTGGCCATCCTAGACTGGGTGTTGTGTAATGAGAGAGGATTAATTAACAACCTTGTTGTGCGAGGTTCCTTGGGGAAGAGTGACCATAATATGGTAGAATTCTTCATTAAGATGGAGAGTGACACAGTTAACAGAGACTAGGGTCCTGAACTTAAAGAAAGGTAACTTCGATGGTATGAGACATAGGCAATGGCAGACATTTAAAGATCACATGGATGAACTTCAACAATTGTACATCCCTGTCTGGTGTAAAAATAAAATGGGGAAGGTGGCTCAACCGTGGCTAACAAGGAAAATTTGGGTTAGTGTTAAAACCAAGGAAGAGGCATATAAATTGGCCAGAAAAAGCAGCAAACCTGAGGACTGGGAGAAATTTAAAATTCAACAGAGGAGGACAAAGGGTTTAATTAAGAAGGGGAAAATAGAGTATGAGAGGAAGCTTGCAGGGAACATAAAAACTGACTGCAAAAGCTTCTCTTGATATGTGAAGAGAAAAAGATTAGTGAAAACAAACGTAGGTCTCTTGCAGTCAGAATCAGGTGAATTTATAATGGGGAACAAAGAAATGGCAGACCAATTGAACAAATACTTTGGTTCTGTCTGCAAGAAGGAAGACACAAATAACCTTCTGGAAATACTAGGGGACCGAGGGTCTAGCGGGAAGGAGGAACTGAAGGAAATCCTTATTAGTCAGGAAATTGTGTTAGGGAAATTGATGGGATTGAAGGCCGATAAATCCCAAGGGCCTGATAGTCTGCATCCCAGAGTGCTCAAGGAAGTGGCTCTGGAAATTGTGGATACATTGGTGGTCATTTTCCAACATTCTATCGACTCTGGATCAGTTCCTCTGGACTGGAGGGTAGCTAATGTAACCCCACTTTTTAAAAAAGGAGGGAGAGAGAAAACGGGTAATTATAGACCGGTTATCCTGACATCAGTAGTGGGGAAAATGTTGGAATCAATTATTAAAGCAGCGCATTTGGAAAGCAGTGACAGGATCGGTCCAAGTCAGCATGAATTTATGAAAGGGAAATCATGCTTGACAAATCTTCTAGAATTTTTTGAGGATGTAACTAGTAGAGTGGACAAGGGAGAACCAGTGGATGTGGTGTATTTGGACTTTCAAAAGGCTTTTGACAAGGTCCCACACAAGAGATTAGTGTGCAAAATTAAAGCACATGGTAATGGGGGTAATGTATTGACGTGGATAGAGAACTGGTTGGCAGACAGGAAGCAAAGAGTAGGAATAAACGGGTCCTTTTCAGAATGGCAGGCAGTGACTAGTGGGGTACCGCAAGGTTCAGTGCTGGGGCCCCAGCTATTTAGAATATACATTAACGATTTAGATGAAGGAATTGAGTGTAATATCTCCAAGTTGCAGATGACACTAAGCTGGGTGACAGTGTGGGCAGTGAGGAGGATGCTAAGAGACTGCAGGGTGACTTGGACAGGTTAGGTGAGTGGGCAAATGCATGGCAGATGCAGTATAATGTAGATAAATGTGAGGTTATCCACTTTGGTGGCAAAAGCAGGAAGGCAGAATATTATCTGAATGGTGACAGATTAGGAAAAGGGGAGGTGCAACGAGACCTGGGTGTCATGGTTCATCAGTCATTGAAGTTTAGCATGCAGGTACAGCAGGCGGTGAAGAAGGCAAATGGTATGTTGGCCTTCAGAGCTAGGGGATATGAGTATAGGAGCAGGGAAGTTTTACTGCAATTGTACAGGGTCTTGGTGAGACCTCACCTGGAATATTGTGTTCAGTTTTGGCCTCCTAATCTGAGGAAGGATGTTCTTGCTATTGAGGGAGTGCAGCAAAGATTCACCAAATTGATTCCCTGGATGACAGGACTGACATATGAGGAGAAATTGGATCGACTGGGCTTATATTCACTGGAATTTAGAAGAATGAGAGGGGATCTCATAGAAACATATAAAATTCTGATGGGAGTGGACAGGTTAGATGCAGGAAGAATGTTCCCAATGTTGGGGAAGTCCAGAACCAGGGGTCACAGTCTAAGGGTAAGGGGTAAGCCATTTAGGACCGAGATGAGGAGAAACTTCTTCACTCAGAGAGTTGTTAACCTGTGGAATTCCCTGCTGCAGAGAGTTGTCGAGGCCAATTCATTGGATATATTCAACAGGGAGTTAGATATGGCCCTTATGGCTAAAGGGATCAAGGGGTATGGAGAGAAAGCAGGAATGGGGTACTGAGGTGAATGATCAGCCATGATCATATTGAATGGCGGTGCAGGCTTGAAGGGCCGAATGGCCTACTCCTGCACCTATTTTCTATGTTTCTATGATCCACTCCCTTCCTGGAGCTGAATCAAGTAATCCACTCCCTACGTGGAGATGAATCATGTGATTCACTCATTCCCTGGATTGCGGACCCAGGTAATCCGCTCTCTTCCTGGAGCTGAATCGGGTGATCCACTCCCTCTCTGTAGCGCCGAATCGGGTGATCCACTCCCTCCCTGGATAGCTGAATCAAGTGATCCATTCCCTTCCTCAAGTACTGAGTCTGGTGATCCACTTGCTCCCCGGAGTGCTGAATTGAGCGATCCAGTCGCTCCCTGGAACACTGAATCATATAATCCACTCCCTTCCTGGAGTTGCATCAGGCGATCCACTCCCTCCCCGGAGCACGGAATCAGGTGATCCACTCACACCCTGGAGCACTGAATCAGGCGATCCACTCCCTCCCCGGAGCACTGAATCAGGCGATCCACTCATACCCTGGAGCACGGAATCAGGTGATCCACTCACACCCTGGAGCACTGAATCAGGTGATCCACTCACACCCTGGAGCTGAATCAGGAGATCCCCGAGTCGAGTCGGGTGATCCACTCACTCCTTGGAGCTGAATCGGGTGATCCTCTCGCTCCTTGGAGTGCGAGCAGCAGCAGGCGGGGCTGGGACCTCAGCAGTGCTGCCCCGCAGAGAGGCTTGTTCTCTCCGTGACGGGAAGGACCATCGCTGCAGGCTCTGTGATGTAAAAGGCATCGATCTGGATCAGCAATGCAGCCGCCATCCCATGCAATCAGCCCGGTACTCAAGCAGATAGCAGGGTGATCGCAGGGTTCCCGGCTAATCGCAGGGTACACACCGTGAAATCACACACACACACACAGATATACACCGTGAAATCACACACACACACACACACAATCCCTCAGTACTACCCTACTGACAGTGCAGCTCTCCCTCAGTACTGCCCCTCCGACAGTGCGGCGCTCCCTCAGTACTGCCCCTCCGACAGTGCAGTGCTCCCTCAGTACTGCCCCTCCGACAGTGCAGTGCTCCCTCAGTACTGCCCCTCCGACAGTGCAGTGCTCCCTCAGTACTGCCCCTCCGACAGTGCAGCGCTCCCTCAGTACTGTCCCTCCGACAGTGCAGCGCTCCCTCAGTACTGCCCCTCCGACAGTGCAGCGCTCCCTCAGTACTGCTCCTCCAACAGTGCAGCGCTCCCTCAGTACTGCCCCTCCGACAGTGCAGCGCTCCCTCAGTACTGCCCCTCCGACAGTGCAGCGCTCCCTCAGTACTGCCCCTCCGACAGTGCAGCGCTCCCTCAGTACTGCCCCTCCGACAGTGCAGCGCTCCCTCAGTACTGCCCCTCCGACAGTGCGGCTCTCCCTCAGTACAGCCCCTCCAACAGTGCAGCACTCCCTCAGTACTGCCCCTCCGACAGTGCGGCGCTCCCTCAGTACTGCCCCTCCGACAGTGCAGCACTCCCTCAATATTGCCCCTCCGACAGTGCAGCACTCCCTCAGTACTGCCCCTCCGACGGTGCAGCACTCCCTCAGGTATGCCCCTCCGACAGTGCAGAACTCCCTCAATATTGCCCCTCCGACAGTGCAGCACTCCCTCAGTACTGCCCCTCCGACAGTGCAGCACTCCCTCACTACTGCCCCTCCGACAGTGCAGCACTCCCTCAGGTATGCCCCTCCCATCCCTTCAAACCGACTGTCATCACCATCTCCTAAAAAACCCCACCCTTGACCCCTCTGTCCTTGCAAACTACCGCCTCTTCTCTAACCTCACTTTCCCGCTCCAAAGTCCTTGAACGTGATGTTGTCTCCCAAATCTGCCCATCTTTCCCGCAATTCCATGTTTGAATCTCTCCAATCTGGTTGCCACCCCTGCCACAGTATCTAACGGCCCTTATCGAGGTCACAAATGACATCCTTTGTGAGTGTGACAAAGGTAAACTATCCCTCCTTGTCCTCCTGGACCTGTCTGCAGCCTGTGACACGGTTAACCACTCCATCCTCCTCCAACACCTCTCCACCATCGTCCAGCTGGGTGGGACTGCACTCGCCTGGTTCCATTCTTATCCATCGAATCGTAGCCAGAGATCCACCAGCAACAGCTTCTCTTCCCACTCCCCCATCGTTACCTCTGGTGTCCCCCAAGGATCTGTCCCTGGTCCCCTCCTATTTCTCATCTACATGTTGCCCCTCGGCGACATCATCCGAAAACACAGCGTCAGTTTCCACATGTACGCTGACACCCAGCTCTACCGCAGAGAGTTGTTGAGGCCAGTTCATTGGATATATTCAAGGGGGAGTTAGATATGGCCCTTACGGCTAAAGGGATCAAGGGGTATGGAGAGAAAGCAGGAAAGGGGTACTGAGGGAGTGATCAACCATGATCTTATTGAATGGTGGTGCAGGCTCGAAGGCCGAATGGCCTACTCCTGCACCTATTTTCTATGGGCCCAAGTTTCGGCCTGAGTTGCTCCTGATTTTTTGGAGCAACTGGTGTAGAACGGAGTATCTTAGAAATTCAAATTCTCGGCATTTAGTTTGCTCCAGTTCTCGTCAGTTAGAACAGTTTCACTTTGGAACAGAATTTATTTTTCAAAAGGGGGCGTGTCCGGCCACTTACGCCTGTTTTCAAAGTTTCGGCAGTGAAAACTTACTCCAAACTAACTTAGAATGGAGCAAGTGAAGATTTTTGTACGTTCAAAAAAACCTTGTCTGCACTTTAGAAAATCAGGCGTGGGGAATGGGGGGGGGCGGTTTAAAGGGAAGTTTACAAACATTAAACACTTCAGTTTTACAAATAAAGAGCCATCGTCAATAATAAATGCTAAATACATCAATAAATCAACCAATAAATCAATCAAAAAAATTAATAAAAAATAAAAAAAATTTAAAAATCAATAAATAAAACATTTTCTACTTACCGACTGCAGGACCGGGAGCCCTCCAACAGCGTGCTAGGACGGCCCCTCCACCCCCCAGTGTGTCTCTGTCAGTGTCTCTATCTCTCTGTCTGTCTGTGTGTGTGTTTCTGACAGCGAGGGGGGGAGGAGGGGGAGAAGTGGGGGGAGAGGGAGAGGGGGAGAAGCGGGGGGAAGGGGGAGAGGTGGAGAAGGAGAGAGGATGTAGGGAGGGAGGGAAGGAGAGAGGAGGGAGGGAGGGAGGGAAGGAGAGAGGAGGGAGGGGGGAGGAGAGGAGAGAGGAGGGAGGGAGAGAAGGAGAGAGGGGGGAGGGAAGGAGAGAGGGGTGGGGAAGGAGAGAGGATGTAGGGAGGGAGGGAAGGAGAGAGGAGGAAGGGAGGGAGGGAAGGAGAAAGGAGAGAGGAGGGAGGGAGGGAGGAGAGGAGAGAGGAGGGAAGGAGGGAAGGAGAGAGGGGGGAGGGAGGGAGGGAAGGAGAGAGGAGGGAGGGGGGGAGGAGAGGAGAGAGGAGGGAGGGAGGGAAGGAGAGAGGGGGGAGGGAAGGAGAGAGGAGGGAGGGGGGAGGAGAGGAGAGAGGAGGGAGGGAGAGAAGGAGAGAGGGGGGAGGGAGGGAGAGAGGGGTGGGGAAGGAGAGAAGGAGGCTGAATGGCCGGGCCCAAGACCTCGGGCTAGATTTACAGGTAGGTGGTGTCGGGTCTCGGGGTGGGGGGGGGGGTCACGGAGGTCCGGGGTGGGGGTGGGGGGTTGGTGGGAGAGAGAGAGTCGCGGAGGTCGGGTTGCCGGGGGGAGGGGCGGGAGTCGGGTCGGGTCGGGAGGAAGCTGGAGCTGGCCGTGGGAGGAGCCTGATCCACGCAGCCCCAGTGAGGCCATTGGGCCAGGGCTGGGGGCTGCGTGCTTCGGGGCCCCTCCCACACAGTTTCGGGCGCCTGGAGCTACTGCACATGCGCACCCACTGTAGCGCGCATGTGCAGAGGTCCCGGCACTGTTTTCAGCGCAGGGACCTGGCTCCGCCCCCCCACAGCTCGTGCTGTGCCGCGCCCGGCTGCAGAAGACCTGCAGCAAGCCGGAGAATAGGGAAGTTTTTTTTAGGCGCACTTTCTGGCGTGAAAAACCGGCGTCCAGGTCCGGGCTGCGCTGTTTTAGGCGCGTCCCGAAACTTGGGCCCTATGTTTCTAGATTTACCTCACTAGCCCTTCTTTCGACCCCTCCACGGTCTCTAAATTGTCAGACTGTTTGTCCAACATCTAGTTCTGGATGAGCAGGAATTTCATTCAACTAAATATTGGGAAGAGTGAAGCCATTGTCTTTGCTGCACACCATAAACTCCGTTCCCTAGACACTGACTTCATCCCTCTGGCAACTGTCTAAGACCTCCTGTTTCCACCTCCGTAACATCGCCCGTCTCTGCCCCTGCCTCAGCTCATCCACTGCTGAAACCTTCACCCCTGCCTTTGTCTTCTCTAGACTTGACTATTCCAACCTCCCACTTACCACCCTCCAAAATCTTCAGCTCATCCAAAACTCTGCTGCCTGTGTCCTAACTCGCACCAAATCCCGCTCACCCATCATCCATGTGCTCGCTGACCTACATTGGCTCCCGGTTAAGCAGCCCCTCGATTTCAAAATTATCATCCTCGTGTTCAAATAAGAACATAAGAAATAGGAGCAGGAGTAGGCCATACGGCCCCTCGAGCCTGCTCCGCCATTCAATACGATCATGGCTGATCCGATCATGGACTCAGCTCTACTTCCCCGTCCGCTCCCCATAACCCCGTATTCCCTTATCAGTCTGTTTCTGTCTTAAATTTATCCAATGTCCCAGCCTCCACAGCTCTCTGAGGCAGCGAATTCCACAGGTTTACAACCCTCTGAGAAAATAAATTTCTTCTCATCTCAGTTTTAAATGGGCGGCCCCTTATTCTAAGATCATGCCCACTTCATGGCCTCGCCCCTCCCTATCTCTGTAATCTTCACAACCCCCCGAGATATCTGCGCCCCTCTAATTCTGCCCTCTTGACCATCCCTGATTGTAATCGCTCCACCATCGGTGGCCGTGGTTCTATTGCCTGGGTCCCAAGCTCTGGAACTCCCTCCCTAAACCTGTCCGCCTCTCTACCTCTCTTTCCTCCTTCAGGACGCTTCTTAAAACCTCCCTCTCTGACCCAGCTTTTGGTCACCCGCCCTGATTTCTCCTCATGTGGCTCGGTGTCAAATTTTAAATGTCATAACTCTGCTGTGAAGTGCCATAGGACGTTTCACTACGTTAAAGGCGCTATATAAATACACGTTGGTGTTGTTGTTCAACAACCAGCGGGCATAGGTTGAAAGTAATTGGGGGGAGGTTTAGAGGGGATTTGAGAACTTCTTTCACCCAGAGGGAGGTGGGGGTCTGGAACTCACGGCCTGAAAGGGTGGTAGAGGCAGAAACCCTCACCACATTTAAACAGTACCTGGATGTGCCCCTGAAGTGCTGTAACCTGCAGGGCTACGGACCCAGAGCTGGGAAATTGGTTTAGGCCGGGTGGCTCTTGGTCGGCCGGCGCGGACACGATGGGCCGAATGGCCTCCTGTGCTGTCAACGTCTCTGATTCTGTGTCGAATTGTGTGTGCGAGTGCCCTCCCAGGGAGTGATTTACAAGCTGTGGTCTTCCTCGACCCTCCAGGGCCCTGACTGGAGCGTTTCCAGGCTCAGCGGGATCAATTCGCTGCCGGAGGCTCAGGTGTCCATCAGTCGGCAGGAAGGCGGCCGGAGGAGGGGCTTGGAGGCTACAGCTGGTGCAGTGCCAGAGGGGCACCCAACCCTGCGCCACGTCACTGCTCAGTACAACAGGGAGCGCGTGCAGGTAGGAGGGGTAACGGTGACAGTGGGCCGGGCAGAGCTGTTGGCCCTTGTGGCCCGGGGGGGGGGGGGAGGAGGTGGGAAACGTGGGTGGTGTCGGGGTCTCGGGACTGTCCCTGTCACACTGAGCCCAGGGATCAAATCCTGGTCATCATCATCATAGGAATCGAGGAACTTGCTTCCACTCTAAAAATGAGTCCTCAGGTGACTGAACAGTCCAATACGAGAACCACAGTCCCTGTCACAGGTGGGACAGACAGACGTTGAGGGAAGGGGAGGGTGGGACAGGTTTGCCGCACGCTCCTTCCGCTGCCTGCGCTTGGTTTCTGCATGCTCTCGGCGACGAGACTCGAGGTGCTCAGCGCCCTCCCGGATGCACTTCCTCCACTTAGGGCGGTCTTTGGCCAGGGACTCCCAGGTGTCGGTGGGGATGTTGCACTTTATCAGGGAGGCTTTGAGGGTGGTCCCTGTAACGTTTCCTCTGCCCACCTTTGGTTTGTTTGCCGTGAAGGAGTTCCGAGTAGAGCGCTTGCTCTTGTGTCGGGGCATGCGGACAATGTGGCCCGCCCAGCGGAGCTGATCGAGTGTGGTCAGTGCTTCGATGCTGGGGATGTGGCTGTGCTCAATCCATCAAGGCAAGACGGCCTAAAGCACACGGCTACATTCGGCAGATTCCAGCCGCTGCCTCTGGCCCTCTGCGTGTCTTGCCGTAGGGCTAAGGGCTCGACAATTCAGGACTGAGATGAGGAGGAATTTCTTCACTCAGAGGGTGGTGAATCTTTGGAATTCTCTTCCCCAGAGGGCTGTGGAGGTTCAGCAATTAATAAAGCAAATGGTATGTTGGCCTTTATTACAGGAGGGTTTGAGAACAAGAGTAAAGACGTCTTACTGCAATTATATAGGGCCCTGGTAAGATCGCACCTGGAGTATTGTGTACAGTTTTGGTCTTCCTACTTAAGGAAGGATATACTTGCCATGGAGGGAGTGCAACGAAGGTTCACCAGACAGATTCCTGGGATGGGGGGATTGTCCTGTGAGGAGAGATTGAGTAGACCGGCCGATATTCTACATAAGAACAAAAGAAATAGGAGCAGGAGTCGGCCATTTGGCCCCTTGAGCCTGCTCCGCCATTCAATAAGATCATGGCTGATCTGATCATGGACTCAGCTCCACTTCCCCGCCCGTTCCCCATAACCCTTTACTCCCTTATCGCTCAAAAATCTGTCTATCGCCGCCTTAAATATATTCAATGACCCAGCCTCCACAGCTCTCTGGGGCGGAGAATTTCAAAGATTCATGACTCTCTGAGAGAAGAAATTCCTCTCATTTCCACTTTAAATGGGCGGCCCCTTATTCTGAGACTATGCCCCCTAGTTCTAGATTCCCCACAAGGGGAAACATCCTCTCTGCATCTACCCTGTCAAGCCCCCTCAGAATCTTATACATTTCAATAAGATCACCTTCCATTCTTCTAAACTCCAATGAGTATAGGCCCAACCTGCTCAACCTTTCCTCATAAGTCAACCCACTCATCTCCGGAATCAACCGCGTGAACCTTCTCTGAACAGCCTCCAATGTAAGTATATCCCTTCTTAAATAAGGAGACCAAAACTGTACGCAGTACTCCAGGTGTGGCCTCACCAATACCCTGTACAGTTGTAGCAGGACTTCTCTGCTTTTATACTCTGTCCCCCTTGCAATAAAGGCCAACATTCCATTGGCCTGCCTGATCACTTGCTGTACCTGTATACTAACTTGTTGTGTTTCATGCACAAGGACCCCCAGGTCTCTCTGTACTGCAGCACTTTGTAATCTCTCTCCATTTAAGTAATTTTGCTTTTCTATTATTTCTGCAAAAGTAGATAACCTCACATTTTCCCACATTATATTCCATCTGCCAAATGTTTGCCCACTCACTTAGTCTGTCTATATCCCTTTGCAGATTCTTTGTGTCCTCCTCACAATTTGCTTTTCCTCCCATCTTTCTATCATCGACAAACTTGGCTACATTACACTCGGTCCCTTCATCCAAGTCATTAATATAGATTGTAAATAGTTGGGGTCCCAGCACTGATCCCTGTGGCACCCCCTGGTCACTGTTTGCTAACCGGAAAATGACCCATTTATCCTGACTCTCTGTTTTCTGTTAGTTAGCCAACCCTCTATCCATGTTAATATATTACCCCCAACCCCGTGAGCTCTTATCTTTAATATGGCATCTTATCGAATGCTTTCTAGAAATCCAAATACACCACATCCACTGGTTCCCCCTTATCCACCCTGCTCATTACATCCTCAAGGATTTGTCAAACACAATTTCCCTTTCATAAAACCATGCTGACTCTGCTTGACTGCATTATTCTTTTCTAAATGTCTTGCTACTGCTTCCTTAATAATGGACTGATGACGTCACCCAGTCGCCCAGCTCGAAGCTGTTGCACATTTGTGTCAGCTCGCCCCAGCTCTTTATCCTCCCGACCTGCGGTGGTCTTCTCTATACTTGTGATGAATGAGTTAATGGAATGTGCAGCAGAGATCTACAAGAAGCTCAAACACGATATTTTCTGCATTATTGCACACTATATTCATCAATTCAAGGTTTATCGGCAGACCGTCACTGGCTTGGACTGAGAAACTGATGTAAATTCAGTAGGTTCAGGACCCAGGTCCGCCGTTTGGAGCGTGGGCAGGAGCATCAGTGGGGCCCAGGTACAGCAGAGGAGTAGGAAGGTCATGGCGGACTTGCGACGAGTGATCGGGGCGGAGGAGCGATGAGGGATCGTGGCTGAGATTTGGTGGCTGATCGTGACGGAGGTTCGGCGAATGTTTGGTGTGGAGGAGCGGTGAGGGATCGTGGCGGAGGAGCGGCGAGAGATCTTGGCGGAGGTGCGAGAGATGAGACTATGAGGCCCAGAAGAGTCGAGGGCCCAGGGGCAGCACGGACCAGCCCACACTGTGCGATATGTACGCGCACTGGGTCCGTGCAGCAGAGCTGGTCTCCAGTCGTCCGGGTTAACCCTTGCCACTGGACCAAGACCTCGCTCTGTCAAGCCCCGTGTGGTGGCTGGTGTGCAACGGACACCCCACGTTAAAAAAATCCACCCACAGGCATCTTCCACCCCCTCAACTGGAGTTCAGGATTGGAACATCGGGTCCTTCATTGAACTCGTGGAAGCAAGTCATCCTCGTTCGAGGGACCGCCTATAATGATGATGATGAATAATGGACTCCAGCATTTTCCCAACCACAGATGTTAGGCTAACTGGTCTATAGTCTCCTGCTTTTTGTCTGCCTCCTTTTTTAAATAGGGGCGTTACATTTGCGGTTTTCCAATCTGCTGGGACCTCCCCAGAATCCAGGGAATTTTGGCAGATTACAACCAATGCATCCACTATCTCTGCAGATACTTCTTTTAAGACACCCTAGGATGTAAACCATCAGGTCCAGGGCACTTGTCCACCTTTAGTCCCATTAGTTTTCCCAGTACTTTTTCTCTAATGATAGTGATTGCTTTAAGTCCCCCTCCCCACCCAATAGCCCCTTGATTATCCATTATTGGGATATTTTTAGTGTCTTCTACCGTGAAGACCGATATAAAATATTTGTTCAATGTCTCTGCCATTTCCCTGTTCTCCATTATTAATTCCCCAGTCTCATCCTGCAGGGGACCAACATTTACTTTAGCCACTCTTTTCCTTTTTATATACCTGTAGAAACTCTTACTGTCTGTTTATATTTCTTGCTAGTTTACTCTCATAATCTATCTTCTCTTTGTTATTTTTTTTAGTCGTTCTTTGCTGGTTTCTAAAAGTTTCGAAGAATGAGAGGTGATCTCATTGAAACAGACAACACTCTTACAGGGCTTGACCGGGTAGATGCAGGGAGGGTGTTTCCCCCGGGCTGGGGAGTCTAGAACCAGGGCTCACACAGTCTCAGGATAAGGGCTCGGCCATTCAGGACCGAGATGAGGAGAAATTTCTTCACTCAGAGGGCGGTGAATCGCTGGAATTCTCTGCCCCAGAGGACTGTGGAGGCTCAGTCGTTGAGTATATTCAAGGCTGAGATCGATAGATTTTTGTATATTAAGGGAATCAAGAGATATGGAGACAGTGCAGGGAAGTGGAGTTGAGATCGAAGATCAGCTCATTGAATGGCGGAGCAGGCTCGAGGGGCCGAATGGCCGACTCCTGCTGCTGTTTCTTGTGCACTTATATTCTTTACAAGAGAGTTTTATGACCATCGATTGGCCTCATCACACTGGAGACAATGTTGTGTGCAGAGTGCTCAGATTTCTGGCCGGTGATGGGCAGGGAGGCACAGAGCTCCTTCCACAGCTGCCCTTTGACCCACCAGCAAGGTCGCCCCAAGACGAGAGGAGAGGAGAGGAGGGGGGAAGGGTACAAAACACGAGGAAAAGTGCGTGTAAAGTGCGTGTAAGGGGAACGGAGCGGCCTGCCAGGTGTTAGATGTGAAATGGCTGCTGTCACCCGCAGGTAGGGGCTAATGTGGAAAAAGTGAGTGTTTGGGAAGTGAAATCAGAACCAGCTGGCTGTTAAATACGGCCAGAGGGCTTGTCGGCAGTCAGCAGCTATCAACACCCAGAGCACTGGGCTTCAGGGCTGGGGCCGTCCCTTTATTGCTTGCTACGGTCTGCGCCATAAATCCACATCACGGCGCCTTCAAAGTGCTGCCAGCCCGGGCGTGAAGCCTCTACCTGTGCTAATGGGGAAAGTGCTCCCAGTCACAGCGAACATTATCACATCAAAGCATCGCCCATTGGCCCAGGAGACACGGAAACTCTGCAGTGTGTCAGCAGCACTGACAGGCATTGCCTGCTGCGCCAGCTGATGTCACCATCGCCATGGTACTGAGGCACACAGGGCCAGGCTCCCGTCCCGGTCCGTGTCCAAACTGGGCATTAAGGCAAGCTCAAAACAGGAGGAGGCCCATTCAGCCCCTCGAGCCTGTTACACAGGAACAGGAGGAGGCCCATTCAGCCCCTCGAGCCTGTTACACAGGAACAGGAGGAGGCCCATTCAGCCCCTCGAGCCTGTTACACAGGAACAGGAGGAGGCCCATTCAGCCCCTCGAGCCTGTTACACAGGAACAGGAGGAGGCCCATTCAGCCCCTCGAGCCTGTTACACAGGAACAGGAGGAGGCCCATTCAGCCCCTCGAGCCTGTTACACAGGAACAGGAGGAGGCCCATTCAGCCCCTCGAGCCTGTTACACAGGAACAGGAGGAGGCCATTCAGCCCCTCGAGCCTGTTACACAGGAACAGGAGGAGGCCCATTCAGCCCCTCGAGCCTGTTACACAGGAACAGGAGGAGGCCCATTCAGCCCCTCGAGCCTGTTACACAGGAACAGGAGGAGGCCCATTCAGCCCCTCGAGCCTGTTACACAGGAACAGGAGGAGGCCCATTCAGCCCCTCGAGCCTGTTACACAGGAACAGGAGGAGGCCATTCAGACCCTCGAGCCTGTTACACAGGAACAGGAGGAGGCCCATTCAGCCCCTCGAGCCTGTTACACAGGAACAGGAGGAGGCCCATTCAGCCCCCCGAGCCTGTTACACAAGAACAGGAGGAGGCCCATTCAGCCCCTCGAGCCTGTTACACAGGAACAGGAGGAGGCCCATTCAGCCCCCCCGAGCCTGTTACACAGGAGCAGGAGGAGGCCATTCAGCCCCTCGAGCCTGTTACACAGGAACAGGAGGAGGCCATTCAGCCCCTCGAGCCTGTTACACAGGAACAGGAGTTGGCCCATTCCGCCCCTCGAGCCTGTTACACAGGAACAGTAGGAGGCCATTCAGCCCCTCGAGCCTGTTACACAGGAACAGGAGTTGGCCCATTCAGCCCCTCGAGCCTGTTACACAGGAACAGGAGGAGGCCCATTCAGCCCCTCGAGCCTGTTACACAGGAACAGGAGGAGGCCATTCAGCCCCTCGAGCCTGTTACACAGGAACAGGAGGAGGCCCATTCAGCCCCTCGAGCCTGTTACACAGGAACAGGAGGAGGCCCATTCAGCCTCTCGAGCCTCTTGCGCCATTCTCTCATGATTGATCTGTGACCTAACTCACCTTTGGCCCTTGTCCCTTAATACCTTTGGTTAACAAAAAGCTATTAATCTCTGATTTAAAATTAACAATTGATCGAGCACCAATTGCCTTTTGCTGAAATGAGTTCCAAACCTCCCCCACCCTTTGTGTGGAGAAGTGTTTCCTAATTTCACTCTTGAAAGGTCTGGCTCTAATTTTAAGACTAGTTCTCGACTCATCAACCAGCAGATAGAGTCTCTCTCTATCTATCCAATTAGTTCCCCTTAATATCTTGAAAGCTTTGATCAGGTCACCTCTTAACCTTCTAATTTCTCGGGAATACAACCCTGGTCTATGTAATCTCTCCGAATAAATACTCCTCGGCGTCTGTATCAGTCTGGGAAACCTGCTCCCTCCAAGGCCAATAAGTCTTCCTAAGGTGTGGTACCCAGAACTGTTCAATTTGATCACCCCCTTAATCGTCTAACCTCAAGGGAATATAAGCCCAGTCTGAGCAGCCTGCCTTTGTACTCCCGAAAGTTGCACAAGTTGGGGCTGGGAGCTATGAGGCAGGCAAGGCTGGCAGTACTGAACGCTGGCCAGTGACTCCAAACTGGCAGTGTTCGTCAGCTGAGGGCAAGACCGATCTCGGGCGTTAGGCGTAGAATTTACAACCCTGACCCTGTGCGAGCTCTCTCCGCACAGTTCTCGACTCTCGGCTCATGCCTCTGCTTATTCCCCGCACCTCTGAACACGATCCTTAATCAAGTGTTTATGTACTCGGCTAATCACTGTTGGCTCAGTGGGGAACAACCTCACTTCTTTGAGTCAGAAGGTTGTTAGTTGAAGTCCCACTCCGCAGACTTCAGCCTGCAATCCAGGCTGGGGGAGCTCCGCACTGTGGGAGGGGCAGTACTGAGGGAGCTCCGCACTGTGGGAGGGGCAGTACTGAGGGAGCTCCGCACTGTGGGAGGGGCAGTACTGAGGGAGCTCCGCACTGTGGGAGGGGCAATACTGAGGGAGTGCTGCACTGTGGGAGGGCAGTACTGAGGGAGCTCCGCACTGTGGGAGGGGCAGTACTGAGGGAGCACCGCACTGTCGGAGGGGCAGTACTGAGGGAGTGCTGCACTGTCAGAGGGGCAGTACTGAGGGAGCTCTGCACTGTCGGAGGGGCAGTGCTGAGGGAGTGCTGCACTGTCGGAGGGGCAGTACTGAGGGAGCACCTCACTGTCGGAGGGGCAGTACTGAGGGAGCACCGCACTGTCGGAGGGGCAGTACTGAGGGAGTGCTGCACTGTCGGAGGGGCAGTACTGAGGGAGCACCGCACTGTCGGAGGGGCAGTACTGAGGGAGTGCTGCACTGTCAGAGGGGCAGTACTGAGGGAGTTCTGCACTGTCGGAGGGGTGGTACTGAGGGAGTGTTGCACTGTTGGAGGGGCAGTACTGAGGGAGTGTTGCATTGTCAGAGAGGTAGTATTGAGGGAGCGCTGCACTGTCGGAGGGGCAGTACTGAGGGAGTGTTGCACTGTCAGAGAGGTAGTATTGAGGGAGCGCTGCACTGTCGGAGGGGAAGTACTGAGGGAGTGCTGCACTGTCAGAGGGGCAGTCCTGACGGAGTGCTGCACTGTCGGAGGGGCAGTACTGAGGGAGTGTTGCACTGTCGGAGGGGCAGTACTGAGGGAGTGCTGCACTGTCGGAGGGGAGGTACTGAGGGAGTGTTGCACTGTTGGAGGGGCAGTACTGAGGGAGTGCTGCACTGTCAGTGAGGTAGTATTGAGGGAATGCCGCACTGTTGGAGGGGCAGTACTGAGGGAGTGTTGCACTGTCGGAGGGGCAGTACTGAGGGAGTGTTGCACTGTCAGAGAGGTAGTATTGAGGGAGCACTGCACTGTCGGAGGGGCAGTACTGAGGGAGTGCTACACTGTCGGAGGGGCAGTCCTGACGGAGTGCTGCACTGTCGGAGGGGCAGTACTGAGGGAGTGTTGCACTGTCAGAGGGGCAGTACTGAGGGAGTGCTGCACTGTCAGTGGGGTAGTATTGAGGGAGCGCTGCACTGTGGGAGGCGCAATATCTGTAAAGCATGCACTCCCATGTTCGGCCACCAGGGAGCGCATTCCCTGAAGTCCCAAGTGATCCCAGCATCCCTTGGGAGCACTGTATATAAGCCGGCCCCTAAGGCCTGTTCCTCACTCTGGAGTGTCTTATTAAAGACTGAGGTCACTGTTACTTTAACCTCCCTGTGTGCAGTCTCATCTGTGTTAGGAACACAATAACTGGCGACGAGAATACGAATCCAACGCAAAGATGCAGCAAACTGTGGGCATCCTGGAGAAGTTCTCGGAGGGTGAGGACTGGGAAGCCTATGTCGAATGGCTAGACCAGTACTTTGTAGCCAACGAGCTGGACGGAGAAGGAAGCGCTGCAAAAAGGAGAGCGGTCCTCCTCACGGTCTGCGGGGCACCGGCCTACAGCCTCATGAAGAATCACCTGGGTCCGGTGAAACCCACAGATAAGTCGTATGAGGAGCTGTGTACACTGGTTCGGGAGCATCTTAACCCGAGGGAGAGTGTGTTGATGGCGAGGTATCGGTTCTACATGTGCCAGCGATCTGAAGGTCAGGAAGTGGTGAGCTACGTCGCCGAGCTAAGGCGACTTGCAGGACAATGTGAGTTTGATGGCTACCTGGAGCAAATGCTCAGAGACTGTTTTGTACTGGGCATTGGCCACGAGACCATCCTACGAAAACTTTTGACTGTAGAGACACCAACCCTCAGTAAGGCCATTGCAATAGCACAGGTGTTTATGTCCACCAGTGATAACACCAAACAAATCCCTCAGCACACAAGTGCTAGCAATGTTCATCAATTAACTGGAACTGTGTTTGCGAGCAGAAATGTACAGGGCAGAAACCACGAGTCTGCAACTGCCAGCAGGCCTCAGGTGACCCAGATGACTCAGAGTCCCCAACAAAGGATGAATGCAAGGCAATTCACACCTTGTTGGTATTGTGGAAGCTTCCATTCAGCCTATTCATGCCGCATCAAAGGGTATGTTTGCAAGAGCTGTGGAACAATGGGGCACCTCCAACGAGCTTGCAGATGAGCTGCAAGCTCTGCAAAACCTGCTAACCACCACGTGACAGAGGAAGATCGGTCCATGGTGGATCAAAGCAATTTCGAGCCTCAGAGAGAGGAGGCAGATGCTGAAGTACACGGGGTGCACACATTTTCGACGAAATGTCCACCTATAATGCTAAACGTAAAATTGAATGGCTTACCCGTAGCCATGGAACTGGACACTGGCGCTAGCCAATTCATCATGAGTAAAAAGATATTTGAAAGACTGTGGTGCAACAAGGTACTCAGACCAGTCCTGAGCCCCATCCACACGAAACTGAGAACATACACCAAAGAGCTTATCACTGTCCTGGGCAGCCACGTGGTCAAGGTCACCTACGAGGGCACAGTGCATGAACTGTCACTCTGGATTGTCCCGGGCGATGGCCCCACACTGCTTGGAAGGAGCTGGCTGGGCAAAATCCGCTGGAACTGGGATGACATCCGAGCGCTATCACATGTCGATAAGGCCTCATGTATCCAGGTTCTTATCAAATTTCCTTCCCTTTTTGAGCCAGGCATTGGAAACTTTTCCGAGGCGAAGATGCGGATCCACTTGGTCCCAGAGGCACGACCCATTCACCACAAGGCGCGAGCGGTACCTCACATGATGAGGGAGAGAGTGGAAATCGAGCTGGACAGGCTGCAACGCGAGGGCATCATCTCCCCAGTAGAATTCAGCGAGTGAGCCAGCCCGATTGTTCCAGTACTCAAAAGTGATGGCACGGTCAGGATTTGCGGCGATTAATCGTTTCTTGCTACAGGACCAATACCCGCTACCTAAAGTAGACGACCTATTTGCGGCGCTGGCAGGAGGCAAGACGTTCACCAAGCTCGACCTGACTTCGGCCTACATGACGCAGGAGCTGGAGGAGTCTTTGAAGGGGCTCACCTGCATCAACACGCACAAAGGACTGTTCATCTACAACAGATGCCCGTTTGGAATTCGGTCGGCTGCAGCGATCTTCCAGAGAAACATGGAGAGCCTACTCAGGTCTTTCAGGACGACATATTGGTCACGGGTCGGGACACCGTCGAGCACCTACAAAACCTGGAGGAGGTCCTCCAGCGACTGGATCGCGTAGGGCTGCGGCTGAAGAGGTTGAAATGCGTCTTCATGGCAACAGAAGTATAGTTTTTGGGGGAGAAAAATCGCAGCGGACGGCATTCGGCCCACAGACACCAGGACAGAGGCTATCAGGAACGCGCCCAAGCCACAGAACATCACGGAGCTGCAGTCATTGCTGTGACTCCTGAACTAATTTGGTAACTTCCTACCAGGGTTAAGCACCTTCTTAGAGCCCCTACATGTGTTATTGTGCAAAGGTGAGAACTGGGTATGGGGAAAAAAACAAGTAATTGCTTTTGAGAAAGCCAGAAACATTTTATGCTCCAACAAGCTGCTTGTATTGTATAACCCGTGTAAAAGATTTGTGCTAGCTTGTGATGTATCGTCATATGGAGTCGGGTGTGTATTACAACAAGCTAATGTTACGGGGAAGTTGCAAACTGTCGCCTATGCCTCCAGGAGCTTGTCTAAGGCCGAGAGGGCCTACAGCATGATTGAGAAAGAGGCATTAGCGTGTGTGTTCGGGGTAAAGAAAATGCATCAGTACCTGTTTGGCCTCAAATTTGAGCTGGAAACCGATCACAAGCCCTTCATATCCCTGTTCGCTGAAAACAAGGAGATAAATACTAATGCCTCAGCCCACATACAAAGGTGGGCACTCACACTATCAGCGTATAACTATACCATCCGCCACAGGCCAGGCACCGAGAACTGTGCGGATGCTCTCAGTCGGCTACCATTGCCCACCACGGGGGTGGAAATGGCGCAGCCTGCAAACTTGTTGATGGTGTAGCCCGCAAACTTGTTGATGGTCATGGAAGCGTTTGAAAATGATAAATCACCTGTCACGGCCCGCCAGATTAGGACTTGGACCAGCCAAGATCCTCTGCTGTCCCGAGTCAAAAAATGTGCACTGCATGGGAGCTGGGCCAGCATCCCCGTTGAAATGCAAGAGTTAATCAAGCCGTTCCAGCGGCGAAAGGACGAGCTGTCCATTCAGGCAGACTGCCTGTTGTGGGGTAACCGCGTAGTGCTACCCAAAAAGGGCAGGGAGACGTTCATCTCGGATCTCCACAGCACACACCCGGGTATAGTAATGATGAAAGCGATAGCCAGATCCCACGTGTGGTGGCCCGGTATCGACTCTGACTGAGAGTCCTGTGTACGGCAATGCAGCGTGTGTGCTCAGTTGAGCAACGCGCCCAGAGAGGCACCACTAGGTTTGTGGTCCTGGCCCTCCAGACCATGGTCGAGGATCCATGTCGACTATGCGGGCCGTTTCTCGGTAAAATGTTCCTGGTGGTGGTGGATGCTTTTTCAAAATGGATTGAATGTGAAATAATAGAAACATAGAAACATAGAAAATAGGTGCAGGAGTAGGCCATTCGGCCCTTCTAGCCTGCACCGCCATTCAATGAGTTCATGGCTGAACATGCAACTTCAGTACCCCATTCCTGCTTTCTCGCCATACCCCTTGATCCCCCGAGTAGTAAGGACTTCATCTAACTCCTTTTTGAATATATTTAGTGAATTGGCCTCAACAACTTTCTGTGGTAGAGAATTCCACAGGTTCACCACTCTCTGGGTGAAGAAGTTTCTCCTCATCTCGGTCCTAAATGGCTTCCCCCTTATCCTTAGACTGTGACCCTTGGTTCTGGACTTCCCCAACATTGGGAACATTCTTCCTGCATCTAACCTGTCCAAACCCGTCAGAATTTTATATGTTTCTATGAGGTCCCCTCTCATTCTTCTGAACTCCAGTGAATACAAGCCCAGTTGATCCAGTCTTTCTTGGTAGGTCAGTCCCGCCATCCCGGGAATCAGTCTGGTGAACCTTCGCTGCACTCCCTCAATAGCAAGAATGTCCTTCCTCAGGTTAGGAGACCAAAACTGTACACAATACTCCAGGTGTGGCCTCACCAAGGCCCTGTACAACTGTAGCAACACCTCCCTGCCCCTGTACTCAAATCCCCTCGCTATGAAGGCCAACATGCCATTTGCTTTCTTAACCGCCTGCTGTACCTGCATGCCAACCTTCAATGACTGATGTACCATGACACCCAGGTCTCGTTGCACCTCCCCTTTTCCTAATCTGTCACCATTCAGATAATAGTCTGTCTCTCTGTTTTTACCACCAAAGTGGATAACCTCACATTTATCCACATTATACTTCATCTGCCATGCATTTGCCCACTCACCTAACCTATCCAAGTCACTCTGCAGCCTCATAGCATCCTCCTCGCAGCTCACACTGCCACCCAACTTAGTGTCATCTGCAAATTTGGAGATACTACATTTAATCCCCTCGTCTAAATCATTAATGTACAATGTAAACAGCTGGGGCCCCAGCACAGAACCTTGCGGTACCCCACTAGTCACTGCCTGCCATTCTGAAAATGTCTGGAAGCACCGCCACCGTCACCATTGAAAGCCTGAGCGGGGACAAGGTGGGGCCGGGTGCGGGGGCTGGGGTCGGGGTCAGGCTGGGAGCTGGGCCGGAGGTCAGGCAGGGGTCGCGGTCAGGGTCGCGGATGGGGCAGGATAGTCGGGCCCATCTACTCCAGTCTCAGGCTATGTGAGATGCACGCAGGCTGAGTGTAGCCTGAATGTGTGGCCAAGTATAGTGCCCCCCCTCCCCAGGTCTGTGCTGCAGGCCTGGGCTCGAGCGGCACAGGATAGGGGCATCACTCTCAGCAACCACAGAGTCTCCTCCCACTCTCCCCTGACACAGACCCTGCCCACCCATTGAATCCCCTCCCACAGCCCATGTACACTCTCCCCTGACACAGACCCTGCCCACCCATTGAATCCCCTCCCACAGCCCATGTACACTCTCCCCTGACACAGACCCTGCCCACCCATTGAATCCCCTCCCACAGCCCATGTACACTCTCCCCGATCACTGACCCTCCCCACCCATTGAATCCTCCCACAGCCCATGTACACTCTCCCCTGATACAGACCCTGCCCACCCATTGAATACTCCCACAGCCCATGTACACTCTCCCCGATCACTGACTCTCCCCACCCATTGAATCCCCTCCCACAGCCCATGTACACTCTCCCTGATCACTGACTCTCCCCACCCATTGAATACCCTCCCACAGCCCATGTACACTCTCCCTGATCACTGACTCTCCCACCCATTCAATCCCTCTCACAGCCCATGTACACTCTCCCCTGACACAGACCCTGCCCACCCATTGAATACCCTCCCACAGCCCATGTACACTCTCCCCTGACACAGACCCTGCCCACCCATTGAATCCCCTCCCACAGCCCATGTACACTCTCCCCTGACACAGACCCTTCCCACCCATTGAATCCCCTCCCACAGCCCATGTACACTCTCCCCGATCACTGACTCTCCCCACCCATTGAATACTCTCACAGCCCATGTACACTCTCCCCGATCACTGACTCTCCCCACCCATTGAATACTCTCACAGCCCATGTACACTCTCCCCGATCACTGACCCTCCCCACCCATTGAATCCCTCTCACAGCCCGTGTACACTCTCCCCGATCACTGACTCTCCCCACCCATTCAATCCCTCTCACAGCCCATGTACACTCTCCCCTGACACAGACCCTGCCCACCCATTGAATACCCTCCCACAGCCCATGTACACTCTCCCCTGACACAGACCCTGCCCACCCATTGAATACCCTCCCACAGCCCATGTGCACTCTCCCCGATCATTGACTCTCCCCACCCAGTGAATCCCCACCCACAGCCCATGTACACTCTCCCCGATCACTGACTCTCCCCACCCATTGAATACCCTCCCACAGCCCATGTACACTCTCCCCTATCACTGACTCTCCCCACCCATTGAATCCCTTCCCACAGCCCATGTACACTCTCCCCTATCACAAACTCTCCCCACCCATTGAATCCTCCCACAGCCCATGTACACTCTCCCCGATCATTGACTCTCCCCACCCATTCAATCCCTCCCACAGCCCATGTACACTCTCCCCTATCACTGACCCTACCCACCCATTCAATACCCTCCCACAGCCCATGTACACTCTCCCAAAGCCAATGAACTTTTGGAGTGCAGTCACTGTTGTAATGTGAGAAACGCAGCAGGCAATTTGTGCACAGCAAGCTCCCACACACAGTAATGTGATAATGAGTAGATAATCTGTTTTTGTGATGTTGATTGAGGCCGTGGGCTGGTGATGTTTTGCACCCTGTTTGTGAGCAGGCTGTTGGAATGCCGAGCCCATGAGCTAATGCCTCCTGCATGCAATGAGAGCCAGACACAAAGACTCGCCCTGTCCCCACACTCCACCTCCTGATGTCAGTGAACTTTGCAACAGAGTTGCTGGGAAAGCACCAGGATATGCCCAACTGCTCAGGATGGCTGAAACACAGCGACAAACACCAGGGAAATAACAAGGTCACATCTCTCCACTTCACCAAAACAGCCCAGACCAGTGCAAATCCTGCAAACTCAATCAGAAATATCTTCATTCATAGACATTTAAAGTTAAGCATCAATTCACTCCCGTGTCGCTGTACAGTTCCACAGTGAGTGACCCTTACCCTGAATAAACAGTGACTCTGTACAGTTACAGTGAGTGACCCTTACCCTGAATAAACAGTGACTCTGTGCAGTTACACAGTGAGTGACCCTTACCCTGAATAAAGAGTGACTCTGTACAGTTACACAGTGAGTGACCCTTACCCTGAATAAACAGTGACTCTGTACAGTTACAGTGAGTGACCATTACCCTGAATAAACAGTGACTCTGTACAGTTACACAGTGAGTGACCCTTACCCTGAATAAACAGTGACTCTGTACAGTTACACAGTGAGTGACCCTTACCCTGAATAAACAGTGACTCTGTACAGTTACACAGTGAGTGACCCTTACCCTGAATAAACAGTGACTCTGTACAGTTACACAGTGAGTGACCCTTACCCTGAATAAAGAGTGACTCTGTACAGTTACAGTGAGTGACCCTTACCCTGAATAAACAGTGACTCTGTACAGTTACACAGTGAGTGACCCTTACCCTGAATAAACAGTGACTCTGTACAGTTACACAGTGAGTGACCCTTACCCTTAATAAACAGTGACTCTGTACAGTTACAGTGAGTGACCCTTACCCTGAATAAACAGTGACTCTGTACAGTTACAGTGAGTGACCCTTACCCTGAATAAACAGTGACTCTGTACAGTTACACAGTGAGTGACCCTTACCCTGAATAAAGAGTGACTCTGTACAGTTACAGTGAGTGACCCTTACCCTGAATAAACAGTGACTCTGTACAGTTACACAGTGAGTGACCCTTACCCTGAATAAACAGTGACTCTGTACAGTTACACAGTGAGTGACCCTTACCCTTAATAAACAGTGACTCTGTACAGTTACAGTGAGTGACCCTTACCCTGAATAAACAGTGACTCTGTACAGTTACAGTGAGTGACCCTTACCCTGAATAAACAGTGACTCTGTACAGTTACAGTGAGTGACCCTTACCCTGAATAAACAGTGACTCTGTACAGTTACACAGTGAGTGACCCTTACCCTGAATGAACAGTGACTCTGTACAGTTACACAGTGAGTGACCCTTACCCTGAATAAACAGTGACTCTGTTCAGTTACATTGAGTGACCCTTACCCTGAATAAACAGTGACTCTGTACAGTTACAGTGAGTGACCCTTACCCTGAATAAACAGTGACTCTGTACAGTTAGTGAGTGACCCTTACCCTGAATATACAGTGACTCTGTACAGTTACAGTGAGTGACCCTTACCCTGAATAAACAGTGACTCTGTACAGTTACACAGTGAGTGATCCTTACCCTGAATAAACAGTGACTGTGTACAGTTACAGTGAGTGACCCTTACCCTGAATAAACAGTGACTCTGTACAGTTACACAGTGAGTGACCCTTACCCTGAATAAACAGTGACTCTGTACAGTTACAGTGAGTGACCCTTACCCTGAATAAACAGTGACTCTGTACAGTTACACAGTGAGTGACCCTTACCCTGAATAAAGAGTGACTCTGTACAGTTACAGTGAGTGACCCTTACCCTGAATAAACAGTGACTCTGTACAGTTACACAGTGAGTGACCCTTACCCTGAATAAAGAGTGACTCTGTACAGTTACAGTGAGTGACCCTTACCCTGAATAAACAGTGACTCTGTACAGTTACACAGTGAGTGACCCTTACCCTGAATAAACAGTGACTCTGCACAGTGACAGTGAGTGACCCTTACCCTGAATAAACAGTGACTCTGTACAGTTACACAGTGAGTGACCCTTACCCTGAATAAACAGTGACTCTGTACAGTTACACAGTGAGTGACCCTTACCCTTAATAAACAGTGACTCTGTACAGTTACAGTGAGTGACCCTTACCCTGAATAAACAGTGACTCTGTACAGTTACAGTGAGTGACCCTTACCCTGAATAAACAGTGACTCTGTACAGTTACAGTGAGTGACCCTTACCCTGAATAAACAGTGACTCTGTACAGTTACACAGTGAGTGACCCTTACCCTGAATAAACAGTGACTCTGTACAGTTTTTTTTTTTTTTTGAAATTCGTAGCCAATCATTCCAATTCTTTGTCAAATCACAAACGCCAGAGGTCACCTTGCACACGCCAAGGATCACTCTGCGCCAATGCTCTTAGCCAAAAGGCCTGGAGCCACTGCACCGTTCCTGGAAGTACTGCAATACCAGGTTCGTGCCATGGAGGTGGATGGGTCTGGTCCCCCACACACCTCCGGGGAGGTGGATGGGTCAAGCCACCCCACCCACCTCCTGTTTACAAAAATGTAAGCATATACCTTCCTGACCAGGGAGAAACCACCCGGAGGTCATGGTGGCTGGTCAGGTTAGTTATGCAGATCTTAGCCAAAAAGCCCTCTGTACAGTTACAGTGAGTGACCCTTACCCTGAATAAACAGTGACTGTGTACAGTTACAGTGAGTGACCCTTACCCTGAATAAACAGTGACTCTGTACAGTTACAGTGAGTGACCCTTACCCTGAATAAACAGTGACTCTGTACAGTTAGTGAGTGACCCTTACCCTGAATAAACAGTGACTCTGTACAGTTACAGTGAGTGACCCTTACCCTGAATAAACAGTGACTCTGTACAGTTACAGTGAGTGACCCTTACCCTGAATAAACAGTGACTCTGTACAGTTACACAGTGAGTGATCCTTACCCTGAATAAACAGTGACTCTGTACAGTTACAGTGAGTGACCCTTACCCTGAATAAACAGTGACTGTGTACAGTTACAGTGAGTGACCCTTACCCTGAATAAACAGTGACTCTGTACAGTTACACAGTGAGTGACCCTTACCCTGAATAAACAGTGACTCTGTACAGTTACAGTGAGTGACCCTTACCCTGAATAAACAGTGACTCTGTACAGTTACAGTGAGTGACCCTTACCCTGAATAAACAGTGACTCTGTACAGTTACACAGTGAGTGACCCTTACCCTGAATAAACAGTGACTCTGTACAGTTACACAGTGAGTGACCCTTACCCTGAATAAACAGTGACTCTGTACAGTTACAGTGAGTGACCCTTACCCTGAATAAACAGTGACTCTGTACAGTTACAGTGAGTGACCCTTACCCTGAATAAACAGTGACTCTGTACAGTTACACAGTGAGTGACCCTTACCCTGAATAAACAGTGACTCTGTACAGTTACAGTGAGTGACCCTTACCCTGAATAAACAGTGACTCTGTACAGTTACAGTGAGTGACCCTTATCCTGAATAAACAGTGACTCTGTACAGTTACAGTGAGTGACCCTTACCCTGATTAAACAGTGACTCTGGACAGTTACAGTGAGTGACCCTTACCCTGAATAAACAGTGACTCTGTACAGTTACACAGTGAGTGACCCTTACCCTGAATAAAGAGTGACTCTGTACAGTTACAGTGAGTGACCCTTACCCTGAATAAACAGTGACTCTGTACAGTTACACAGTGAGTGACCCTTACCCTGAATAAACAGTGACTCTGTACAGTTACACAGTGAGTGACCCTTACCCTGAATAAAGAGTGACTCTGTACAGTTACAGTGAGTGACCCTTACCCTGAATAAACAGTGACTCTGTACAGTTACACAGTGAGTGACCCTTACCCTGAATAAACAGTGACTCTGTACAGTTACACAGTGAGTGACCCTTACCCTGAATAAAGAGTGACTCTGTACAGTTACAGTGAGTGACCCTTACCCTGAATAAACAGTGACTCTGTACAGTTACACAGTGAGTGACCCTTACCCTGAATAAACAGTGACTCTGTACAGTTACACAGTGAGAGACCCTTACCCTTAATAAACAGTGACTCTGTACAGTTACAGTGAGTGACCCTTACCCTGAATAAACAGTGACTCTGTACAGTTACAGTGAGTGACCCTTACCCTGAATAAACAGTGACTCTGTACAGTTACACAGTGAGTGACCCTTACCCTGAATAAACAGTGACTCTGTACAGTTACAGTGAGTGACCCTTACCCTGAATAAACAGTGACTCTGTACAGTTACAGTGAGTGACCCTTATCCTGAATAAACAGTGACTCTGTACAGTTACAGTGAGTGACCCTTACCCTGAATAAACAGTGACTCTGGACAGTTACAGTGAGTGACCCTTACCCTGAATAAACAGTGACTCTGTACAGTTACACAGTGAGTGACCCTTACCCTGAATAAAGAGTGACTCTGTACAGTTACAGTGAGTGACCCTTACCCTGAATAAACAGTGACTCTGTACAGTTACACAGTGAGTGACCCTTACCCTGAATAAACAGTGACTCTGTACAGTTACACAGTGAGTGACCCTTACCCTGAATAAAGAGTGACTCTGTACAGTTACAGTGAGTGACCCTTACCCTGAATAAACAGTGACTCTGTACAGTTACACAGTGAGTGACCCTTACCCTGAATAAACAGTGACTCTGTGCAGTTACACAGTGAGTGACCCTTACCCTGAATAAACAGTGACTCTGTACAGTTACAATGAGTGACCCTTACCCTGAATAAACAGTGACTCTGTACAGTTACAGTGAGTGACCCTTACCCTGAATAAACAGTGACTCTGTACAGTTACAGTGAGTGACACTTACCCTGAATAAACAGTGACTCTGTACAGTTACACAGTGAGTGACCCTTACCCTGAACAAACAGTGACTCTGTACAGTATGCGTGAGTGACCATTACCCTGAATAAACAGTGACTCTGTACAGTTACAATGAGTGACCCTTACCCTGAATAAACAGTGACTCTGTACAGTTACAGTGAGTGACCCTTACCCTGAATAAACAGTGACTCTGTACAGTTACACAGTGAGTGACCCTTACCCTGAATAAACAGTGACTCTGTACAGTTACACAGTGAGTGACCCTTACCCTGAATAAACAGTGACTCTGGACAGTTACAGTGAGTGACCCTTACACTGAATAAACAGTGACTCTGTACAGTTACAGTGAGTGACCCTTACCCTGAATAAACAGTGACTCTGTACAGTTACACAGTGAGTGACCCTTACCCTGAATAAACAGTGACTCTGTACAGTTAGTGAGTGACCCTTACCCTGAATAAACAGTGACTCTGTACAGTTACACAGTGAGTGACCCTTACCCTGAATAAACAGTGACTCTGTACAGTTACACAGTGAGTGACCCTGACCCTGAATAAACAGTGACTCTGTACAGTTACAGTGAGTGACCCTTACCCTGAATAAACAGTGACACTGTACAGTTACACAGTGAGTGACCCTTACCCTGAATAAACAGTGACAATCCCACTGCCCCGTTCCCCCCCACCCCCACATGACCCTGTCTCAATCCCAAACCGTTCACCCCTACTCTCTGTTTCCTGTCACTGAGCCAATTTCGAATCCAAGCTGTCACTGTCCCTTTCATTACATGGGCTTCAACTTTGCTGGCCAGCCTATTATGTCATCATCATCGTAGGCAGTGCCTCGGAGTCGAGGAAGACTTGCTTCCACTCTTAACATGAGTCCTTAGGTGACTGAACAGTCCAATACGAGAACCACAGTCCCTGTCACAGGTGGGACAGACAGACGTTGAGGGAAGGGGAGGGTGGGACAGGTTTGCCGCACGCTCCTTCCGCTGCCTGCGCTTGGTTTCTGCATGCTCTCGGCGACGAGACTCGAGATGCTCAGCGCCCTCCCGGATGCACTTCCTCCACTTAGGGCGGTCTTTGGCCAGGGACTCCCAGGTGTCAGTGGGGATGTTGCACTTTATCAGGGAGGCTTTGAGGGTGTCCTTGTAACGTTTCCTCTGCCCACCTGGGGCTCGCTTGCCGTGAAGGAGTTCCCAGTCGAGCGCTTGCTTTGGGAGTCTCATGCCTGGCATGCGAACAATGTGGCCTGCCCAGCGGAGCTGGTCGAGTGTGGTCAGTGCTTTGATGCTGGGGATGTTGGCCTGGTCGAGGACACTAACGTTGGTGAGTTTGTCCTCCCAGGGGATGTGTAGGATCTTGGGGAGATATCGTTGGTGGTATTTCTCCAGCGACTTGAGGTGTCTGCTGTACATGGTCCATGTATCTGAGCCATACAGGAGGGCGGGTATTACTACAGCCCTGTAGACCATGAGCTTGGTGGTAGATTTGAGGGCCTGGTCTTCAAACACTCTTTTCCTCAGGCGGCCGAAGGCTGCACTGGCGCACTGGAGGCGGTGTTGGATCTCGTCGTCGATGCCTGCTCTTGTTGATAGGAGGCTCCCGAGGTATGGGAAATGGTCCACAGTGTCGAGGGCCACGCCGTGGATCTTGATACCTGGGAGGCAGTGCTGTGTGGCAAGGACAGGCTGGTGGAGGACCTTTGTCTTACTGATGTTTAGCGTAAGGCCCATTCTTTTGTACGCCTCAATAATTACGTGGACTATATCCTGGAGTTGAGCCTCTGTATGTGCGCAGACGCAGGCGTCATCCGCGTACTGTAGCTCGACGACGGAGGTTGGGGTGGTCTTGGACCTGGCCTGGAGACAGCGGAGGTTGAACAGGGTCCCACTGGTTCTGTAGTTTAGTTCCACTCCAGCGGGGAGCTTGTCGACTGAGGTGGAACATGGCAGCGAGGAAGATTGAGAAGAACATAAGAACATAAGAAATAGAAGCAGGAGTAGGCCATACGGCCCCTCAAGTCTGCTCCGCCATTCAATAAGATCATGGCTGATCTGATCATGGACTCAGCTCCACTTCCCTGCCCGCTCCCCATAACCCTTTATTCCCTTATCATTTAAGAAACTGTCTATTTCTGTCTTAAATTTATTCAATGACCCAGCTTCCACAACTCTCTAAGGCAGCGAATTGCACAGATTTACAACTCTCTGAGAGAAGAAATTTCTCCTCATCTCTGTTTTAAATGGGCGGCCCCTTATTCTAAGACCATGCCCCCTAGTTCTAGTCTCCCCCATCAGTGGAAACATCCTCTCTGCATCCACCTTGTCGAGCCCCCTCATAATCTTATACATTTCGATAAGATCACCTCTCATTCTTCTGAATTCCAATGAGTAGAGGCCCAACCTACTCAACCTTTCCTCATAAGTGAACCCCCTCATCCCCAGAATCAACCTCGTGAACCTTCTCTGAACTGCCTCCAAAGCAAGTATATCCTTTCGTAAATATGGAAACCAAAACTGCACGCAGTACTCCAGGTGTGGCCTCACCAATACCCTGTATAACTGTAGCAAGACTTCCCTGCTTTTATACTCCATCCCCTTTGCAATAAAGGCCACGATTCCATTGGCCTTCCTGATCACTTGCTGTACCTGCATACTAACCTTTTGTGTTTCATGCACAAATACCCTCAGGTCCCGCTGTACTGCGGCACTTTCTCCATTTAAATAATAACTTGCTCTTTGATTTTTTTCTGCCAAAGTGCATGACCTCACACTTTCCAACATTATACTCCATCTGCTAATTTTTGCCCATTCACTTAGTCTGTCTATGTCCTTTTGCAGATTTTTGTGTCCTCCTCACACATTGCTTTTCCTCCCATCTTTGTATCGTCAGCAAACTTAGCTACATTACACTCAGTCCCTTCTTCCAAGTTGTTGATATAGATTGTAAATAGTTAGGGCGATGACCCAGCCCTGTTTGACCCCGGTCCGGACGTGGATTGGGTCAGAAGTGGATCCGTCGGTCAGGATCATGGCCTGCATGTCGTCGTGGAACAGGCGGAGGATGATCTATTATGTGACACTTTGTCGCATACCTTTTGGAAATCCATGTACACCACGTCAACCGCATCACCCTCATCAACCCTCTCTGTTACCCCATCAAAAAACTCCACCTTTAACAAATCCACGCTGGTTTTCCTGAATTAATCCCCCCCCTATCCAAGTGACTGTTCATTTTGTCCCTGATTATTGTCTCTAAAAGCTCCCCCATTCCCGAGGTTAAACTGAGCGGCCTGTAGTTACTGGGTTTATCCTTACACCCTTATTGAACAAGGGTGTAACATTTACAATTCTCCAGGTCGCTGACACCACCCTGTATCTCTGGAGGATTGGAATATTATGGACAGCACCTCCGCGATTTCCGCCCTCAATTCCCTCAGCATCCCATCCGCTCCTGGTGACTTATCTACTTTAAGTACAGCCAGCCTTTCTAGTACCCACTCTATCAATTCTTATCCCATCCAGTATCTCCAATACCTCCTCTTTCACTGTCTATGGCAGCATCCTCTTCCTCTCAGAATCCATCCTGTCAATCCCCGTCAGAATCTTGTATGTTTTGCTGAGATCTCAGTCTTGGAATCTCCAGAGAGCATCGGCCCATTCTACACAGCCCTCCCATCCCAGGAATCACTCAATGGCAGACGGGTCAGTAACCAGGGGGCACAGATTTAAGGTGATAAGGTGATCGGCAAAAAAATCAGCGGGGAGATGGGGAGGATGTTTTTACGCAGCGAGTTGTTGTGATCGGGAACACGCTGCCTGAAAGGGCGGTGGGAGCAGGTTCAATAGTGACTTTCAAACGAGGAATTGGATAAATACGTGGAAAGGAAAGGGGGGAGTGGGACTGATTGGATCGCTCTGTCACAGAGCTGGCACAGGCCCAATGGCCTCCTGTGCTGCATCATTCTAAATTCTCTCTTATCCTTTTCTGCTCCATTAGGAATAGTCCCAGTATCTCCAGTCTGTCCTCGTGACCTATCCTATCCCTGGCCAATCTACACTGTCTGCTGTCTCTGGCTTTAATGTCCTTTCTATAACCGGCTCTTTAAAGCTGTACACCATACTCTTAACTGGAGCACTGTATAAATTGAGCCTGACCTTACCTTAGCCACGTGACTTTAATTCCCAGTGTTCAGACGCACTCCCCTGAAGGTGAGCCGCTTGGATTGGAGTGCAGCAATGGCAGTGTAAATGACCCAGAGCTCAGGGCTTGTGCCTGTGACAGCGTGCCCCAGTATAATCGTTTACTGCTTTGTCCACTCTAGGCCGAAGCCTGGATCAGAGGCAAACTTCATGACCTGAAGGATGGGTGCGACACTGAAACACATCTCCTGCAGGACTGGGACCAGTTAGCCCAGACTCTCCAATCAGACCTCACCGACTTTGAGACACACATGACAAAACTGGCCAAGGTAAGAGCTTACACTTATTTATAATATGTTCGTAGAGTTACACAGAAAGTAGACAGTGAGACAGGTTGTTGAGCCCAACCAGTCCCTGTTGGTGTATATTCCCCACATGAGTAGTGTTTTGTCTGTAATGCACTTATGAATGACTCCACGAGGCAATGTGTTGTACTCAAACTGGAGTGACCTTGGTCCTTTACTCGTAACTCCAGAGTGAGGCACAAGTATGGTGGGCAGCCTTTTATACTGGGCCCTGCACACCTATACAGGTGACCCTCAGGTCTCCCACCGCACTGCCTTCTGGTGGACAGCCTCTGCCACAGGGGCAGGCAATCCCGGTCTCCACCAGTTGCACCCTCTAGTGGTGCCAGCATAGTATATACACAGTATATTGATAGTACATACAGTGACTACACAGAGAGTATATCTATAGTCTGCATATATAACAAATAGGAGTTCTAATCTCATGTGTCTGCTCTGTTCCCCATATACATTTATTCCCCTTTCATTTAACCCTCATCCCTGCCTTTCTTATCTCTAGACTTGACTATTCCAACACTCTCCTGGCTGGCCTTCCACATTAGACACTACATAAACTACGTAAACTAGAGGTGACCCAAATCACAGCAGCCCGTGTCCTAACTCGCACCAAGTCCCGCTCACCCATCATCCCTGGGCTCGCTGACCTACATTGGCTCCTGGTTAAGCAACGCCTCGATTTTAAAATTCTCATCCTCATTTTCAAATCCCCCCATGACCTCGTCCCCTCCCTATCTCGGGAATCTCCTCCAGCCCCACACCTCCCCGAGATGTCTGCGCCCCTCTAATTCTGCCCTCCTCAGTATCCCTGATTATAATCGCTCCACCATCGGTGGCCGTGCCTTCTGTTGCCTGGGCCCCAAGCTCTGGAACTCCCTCCCGAAACCTCTCCGCCTCTCTCTCCTCCTTCAAGACGCTCCTTAAAACCGATCTCTTTGACCAACCTGTCCGAATAGCTCTCTATGTGGCTTGGTGTCAAATTTTGTCTGATAACGCTCCTGTGAAAAGCGTTGGGACGTTTCACTACATTAAAGGTGCTGAGTTCTTGTTGATGTTGGAGCTGAGCAAGAGCTGCATTGACAGACTGCGATGGCGAGAGACCCTTGTGTCTTGAGGTGGGACAGGAGCCTGTAGATTGGAATCTGTAGTGGAGTCTTTAAAATAAACACGCAACACCAGGTCTGGGTTCGAAGATTCAGGTAATCTTTATTTTGCACCGGTGGGGAGTTTGCCTGATGGTTCTCTGTAACCAGGCCTCTCCAATGATACAAAGTTCCAAGCAACCTCTTATACACTTAATGATGCATGTCAGCCTCGTGCACAGACCACCCCCCCTCCCCCCCATGCCGTTTAATTGGCCCAAAGCCCGCATGCACAATTGCTGATTGACTAATTCTCTTTCGCGTCACACAATCATTGGCCTATGTCTCATGCCAAATGGAGTTTTTCCAACGTGTCACTTTTGACCCCTTGCCCTGTTTAACTGCCCCTCTGGGCCTCCTGTGGTTCAACAGTTTGGCTATTTATAATTGTCCTCAGGTCACACAGCTTGTAAAGTTCACCACTACAAAAAGCCCTTTTTAGTTCCGAGATCCATTCTTAACCCTTTAATTATAGCAGAGTTTGAAAGCCCCACTTCAGACTTCCTGGGGCAGAAATTGGCCCTTTCTATAAGAGCCTCAATGAGGCGGCCACGGGTCGGTAAGGACTCAGCGCTCGGTCGCCGCGGAGGGGCCGCCATTTTGTAAACTGCCCTCCTTTATTTTTGGAGCGGTGTCCGGGGCCAGCCTGGCCATCTTCCCACCCTGACGGGCAGGTCTTGGGTGCCAGGCCGCTGGCCCGAGCGAAACCCCCCCTGGTGGCCCAGTGGACCGAACGAAAACCTTTGCAGAGCTCACAGCGGCCCTCCTCTTTAACTGAAGGAGAGAGACATGGTGATGCGTCATCATCATCATCATCATCACAGGCAGTCCCTCTAAATCGAGGAACTTGCTCCCACTCTAAATGTGAGTTCTTAGGTGACTGAACAGTCCAATACGGGAATCACAGTCTCTGTCACAGGTGGGACAGACAGTGGTTGAGGGAAGGGGAGGGTGGGACTGGTTTGCCGCACGCTCCTTCCACTGCCTGCACTTGGTTTCTGCATGCTCTCGGCGACGAGACTCGAGGTGCTCAGCGCCCTCCCGGATGCACTTCCTCCACTTAGGGCGATCTTTGGCCAGGGCCTCCCAGGTGTCGGTGGGGATGTTGCACTTTATCAGGGAGGCTTTGAGGGTGGTCCCTTGTAACGTTTCCACCTGGAGTTCCGAGTAGAGCGCTTGCTTTGGGAGTCTCGTGTCGGGCCTGCGGACCATGGCGCTGAGGACTTGGAGTGACGGTCGCTCCGACCCGACCACACTTCCGCCCCGCTCCATGAAAAAGAACAGAGAGCTGAATTTCGGTGGATCGGGGCGGACAGAACACTTCAATCACGGTAGGTGCCCCCAGCCATGCCCGTTCCCCAGTCGCAGAGGTGATCCTGTGCCGCTCAGTCGCTGACTCTCCTGTGTTTCCCTCCCAGTCAGGAGAGCTCCTCCTTCGCCAGCCGAGCCCCGGCTCCGACCTCACTGGGAAGCAGCTGCAACAACTGAGGGAGCAGTGGGACCACCTCAAGCAGACGGCGGCCAATCAGAGGAAGGCGCTGGCAGCGGCCAAGGAGCTGAACGATTTTCACCGCAAGGCCGATAAGCTGGAGGCCTGGATCAGTGAGCAGGTGGGTACTCGAGTTCAGCCGTCCGGTGCAGACCCCTCTCCCTACTGGGCGGGAGGGCAGCCGATCGCTTGTTACTGCGGCCCTGACCCCCTCCCCACCCCACCCCTGGGGGGGGGGCAACACCTTACTGATACCTCCGCGTCTGGCCAGACCTTACTGTAACCGTGAGAGATTGGGAAATGTTGGTGTTCAGAGGGACCTGGGTGTCCCTGTACACCAGTCACTGAAAGTTAACATGTAGATACAGCAAGCAATTCAGAAAGCAAATGGTATGTGGGCCTTTATTACAGGAGGATTTGAGTATAAGAATAAAGATGTCTTACTGCAATTATATCGGGCCCTGGTGAGACCACACCGGGAGTATTGTGTGCAGTGTCGGTCTCCTTACCTAAGGAAGGATATACTTGCCATAGAGGGAGCGCAACGAAGGTTCACCAGACTGATTCCTGGGATGGGGGATTGTCCTATGAGGAGAGATTGAGCAGACCAGGCCGATATTCTCTGGAGTTTAGAAGAATGAGAGGTGATCTCATTGAAATGTACAAAATTCTGACAGGGCCCGACAGGGTAGATGCAGGGAGGGTGTTTCCCCTGGGCTGGGGAGTCTGGAACCAGGGGTCACAGTCTCAGGATAAGGGCTCGGCCATTTAGGACTGAGATGGGGAGAAATTTCTTCACTCAGAGGGTGGTGAATCTCTGGAATTCTCTGCCCCAGAGGCCTGTGGAGGCTCAGTCGTTGAGTATATTCAAGGCTGAGATCAATAGATTTTTGGTTATTAAGGGAATCGAGGGATATGGGTCAGTGCAGGAAAGTGGAGTTGAGGTCGAAGATCAGCCGTGATCTCATCGAATGGTGGAGCAGGCTCGAGGGGCTGATTGGCGGAGCAGGCTCGAGAGGCTGAATGGTGGAGCAGGCTCGAGGGGCTGAATGGTGGAGCAGGCTCGAGGGGCCCAATGGTGGAGCAGGCTCGAGGGGCCCAATGGTGGAGCAGGCTCGAGAGGCTGAATGGTGGAGCAGGCTCGAGGGGCCGAATGGTGGAGCAGGCTTGAGGGGCCGAATGGTGGAACAGGCTCGAGGGGCTGAATGGTGGAGCAGGCTCGAGGGGCCCAATGGTGGAGCAGGCTCGAGGGGCCCAATGGTGGAGCAGGCTCGAGAGGCTGAATGGTGGAGCAGGCTCGAGGGGCTGAATGGTGGAGCAGGCTCGAGGGGCCCAATGGTGGAGCAGGCTCGAGGGGCCGAATGGTGGAGCAGGCTCGAGAGGCCCAATGGTGGAGCTGGCTCGAGGGGCTGAATGGTGGAGCAGGCTCGAGAGGCTGAATGGTGGAGCAGGCTCGAGGGGCCGAATGGTGGAGCAGGCTCGAGGGGCTGAATGGTGGAGCAGGCTCGAGGGGCCCAATGGTGGAGCAGGCTCGAGGGGCTGATTGGCGGAGCAGGCTCGAGGGGCTGATTGGCGGAGCAGGCTCGAGGGGCTGAATGGTGGAGCAGGCTCGAGGGGCTGAATGGTGGAGCAGGCTCGAGGGGCTGAATGGTGGAGCAGGCTCGAGGGGCCGAATGGTGGAGCAGGCTCGAGGGGCCGAGTGGCGGAGCAGGCTCGAGGGGCTGATTGGCGGAGCAGGCTCGAGGGGCCCAATGGTGGAGCAGGCTCGAGGGGCTGAATGGTGGAGCAGGCTCGAGGGGCTGAATGGTGGAGCAGGCTCGAGGGGCCCAATGGTGGAGCAGGCTCGAGGGGCTGAATGGTGGAGCAGGCTCGAGGGGCCCAATGGTGGAGCAGGCTCGAGGGGCCCAATGGTGGAGCAGGCTCGAGGGGCCCAATAGTGGAGCAGGCTCGAGGGGCCGAATGGTGGAGCAGGCTCGAGGGGCTGAATGGTGGAGCAGGCTCGAGGGGCTGAATGGTGGAGCAGGCTCGAGGGGCTGAATGGTGGAGCAGGCTCGAGGGGCCGAATGGCTGACTCCTGCTCCTAATTCTGGTGTTCTTACATCACCTGCCAGACCAATCTCTCGCAGTGCCGGGGCTTATCATTCATTCCCAGGATAAGGGCAAGGATGGCTTTTATTGCCTGTCCCTCGTTTCCCGACTCACTAAGTGGCCTCATTCACTTCAGTGGGCAGTGAATGTGGCATGAGGCAAACCCGCTGGTTTGGGTCTTGTCATCTATTCAACCAGCATTGTAACCCATGTATAATCTGACCGAAGTTGTACACTGTGAGAACACTGACCACTAGGGGGTGAACTTGTGGGAGACACTCCGAACCTGGACCTTCAGGTATAAAAGAGGAAGCTCCACCCACTTCCATCACTTGAGTGCTGAGGAATAAAGGACAGGTCACAGACTGACCTTCTCTCAAGCATGGGCCTCGTGTGCATTTATACTGTGTAGTGAGGACGTATCAGGTCTGGAGTCACATGTAGGCCCAGACCGGGTAAGGGCAGCAGGCTTCCTTCCCTGAGGGACATCAGTGAACCAGTTGGGATTTTCCGACAATCCGACTGCTTCATGGTCCCTGTTACTGATCCCGGCGTTTTTTATACTGAATTCAAATTCTCAATTTGCTACGGTTGAATGTGAGCTCACCATCTCTGGACTTCGAGTGTCGGCCTTTGAATAACTTGTCCAGTAACAAGCAGCACAACGTCTCTCAACACAGCAAGTCACACCTTGTCTCTACTCCTCCGTGTCCGACACTTCCCCATCTCCTTCCACCTCACTCGCCCCTTTGTGAATCTTTCTTGTCTACCCCTACTCCACAAACCCCACCCCGAGTTACCCTCCCTCCTCTCCTCCCTCGGCCTCCGCACTGAGCGACGACTCCTCCACCTCCATCTCAGCTCCCCGTGCCTTCCCGACTTCACTGCCCTCCAGTCCTCCCTTAACCTCTGCCACCATGTCAACTCTCCCAGCCATATTTATGGTCAGCCCCTCCACCTTGCCATCTCCTGTGGCCTCTCCACGCCCGACGTCTTGTTCACAGAAAAGGCCACCTACGACCACTTCCTGTTGTGTCTCATCAAATCATTCCCCCACCTCACCCCCAACTGCACTTCCTTTTGTACCCACTCCTGAAGGAACTCCACGCCATTGGCTGCGCTGTTTCTGCTGGAGTCAATCAGCTCAAGCACTCCCTCACCGCTACGTTTGATGCCCCTTTCCTCAGTCAAGCCCCTGTTGGTCCCACCCTGGTTGTTTCTCCCGGTATGGCCCCCATCTTCACTCCAAGGAACTGAGACTTGAATGTATCCAGCACGTAGCCGCTTTAACTATCTATCGCCCGATACGGATGTATCACATCAAGCCCTCGTGGGTCCTGCCTGCCTCTGCCAAAACAGCTCACTATTCCAGGGTCATCGGGAATGCAAACGTAACCCCTGGCTTCTCATCGTCATTACAAACTGGAGGGGCAGTACTGAGGGAGCGCTATACTGTCTGAGGGGCAGTACTGAGGGAGCACTGCACTGTCGGAGGGGCAGTACTGAGGGAGCGCTATACTGTCTGAGGGGCAGTACTGAGGGAGCGCTGCACTGTCGGAGGGGCAGTACTGAGGGAGTACTGTCGGAGGGGCAGTACTGAGGGAGCGCCGCACTGTCGGAGGGGCTGTACTGAGGGAGTGCCGCACTGTCGGAGGGGCAGTACTGAGGGGGCGCTGCACTGTGGGAGGGTCAGTACTGAGGGAGTGCTGCACTGTCGGAGGGGCAGTACTAAGGGAACGCTGCACTGTGGGAGGGTCAGTACTGAGGGAGTGCTGCACTGTGGGAGGGGCAGTACTGAGGGAGCGCCGTACTGTCGGAGGGGCAGTACTGAGGGAGTGCCGCACTGTCGGAGGGGCAGTACTGAGGGAGCGCTGCACTGTCGGAGGGGCAGTACTGAGGGAGTGCCGCACTGTCGGAGGGTCAGTACTGAGGGAGTGCTGCACTGTCGGAGGGGCAGTACTGAGGGAGTGCTGCACTGTCGGAGGGGCAGTACTGAGGGAGCGCTGCACTGTTGGAGGGGCCGCCTTTTGGATGAGACATTAAACCGAGGCCCCATGTGCCCCCTGTGGTGGATGTAAAAGTCTGAATAAGTACCAGTCCTTCACTTCCGGCTCACACACCTCGATAGTTGGATGTATTCTATCTCGGACTATTGTGGAATGTCCGTGAGGAAGAGGTGACGAGGTTGGATTTGGTTCGGGTCGATGGTTATTTTGGGCCGTGAGCTTACTCCCTGACTGGGACTGACCACTTTCCCTGTTGCCACTGGACCTATTGCCCGAAATCCGCTTGCAGTGCCATGCAAGGATTGTGATTTAGTTTTGTCCTGTATTTAAGGAAGAGCAGAGCCGTGGTGATGGACCCTCCCGTATCGACAGCGACAAAGTGCACCTGACGAGACGCATTCTGGAACTCAAGCAGGTGAGCAGCTGCTGGACAGCCCGTTTCTCTTGGCCACGTCTGGCCAACATCATCACAGGCAGTCCCTCGAGAACGAGGAAGACTTGCTTCCACTCAAAAAATCTTCTCAGGTGGCTGAACCGTCCAATACGAGAGCCACAGTCCCTGTCACAGGGGAGGGTGGGACAGGTTTGCCGCACGCTCCTTCCGCTGCCTGCGCTAGGTTTCTGCACGCTCTCGGCGACGAGACTCGAGGTGCTCAGCGCCCTCCCGGATTCACTTCCTCCTCTTAGGGCGGACTGGTCTTTGGCCAGGGACTCCCAGGTGTCGGTGGGGATGTTGCACTTTATCAGGGAGGCTTTGAGGGTGGTCCCTGTAACGTTTCCTCTGCCCACCTGGGGCTCGCTTGCCGTGTAGGAGTTCCGAGTGGAGCGCTTGCTTTGGGAGTCTTGTGTCGGGCATGTGGACAATGTGGCCCTGCCCAGCGGAGCTGCTCGACTGTGGTCAGTGCTTCGATGCTGGGGATGTTGGCCTGGTCGAGGACGCTAATGTTGGTGTGTCTGTCCTCCCAGGGGATTTGCAGGATCTTACAGGGACATCGTTGGTGATATTTCTCCAGTGATTTGAGGTGTCTACTGTACATGGTCCATGTCTCTGAGCCATACAGGAGGGCAGGTATCACTACAGTCCTGTAGACCATGAGCTTGGTGGTAGATTTGAGGGCCTGGTCTTCGAACACTCCTTTCCGCAGGCTGGGAGCTATGCACAGGTATCGTTATTCATTCTCAGGATGTGGGTGCATTGTCCTCTGCTACCCTGAGAAGCTGAAGCTGGGCTTCCTTCTTGAAGCATTGCAGTCCGTGTGCTGGAAGTGGTCCCACTAACACCTCCTGTGGTATACCGGTCAGCTCCAGGGCGTCCCCAGGGCGGGGGAGGAACTCGGGAGCAGTGTGAAGGCATACACCTGGGGGAAGGAGCGGAGGGAGGGAGAGAGCACAGGGTCTGAGAAAGATCAGTGGAGGAGCAGAGAGAGAGAGAGCAGGGTCTCGGAGAGATCAGTGAAAGAGCAGAGAGACAGAGCAGGGTCTCGGAGAGATCAGTGAAGGAGCAGAGAGAGAGAGAGAGCAGGATTTGGGAGAGATCCTTGAAGGAGTGGAGAGAGAGAGAGAGAGCAGGGTCTCGGAGAGATCAGTGAAGGAGCAGAGAGAGGGAGAGAGAGCAGGGTCTCGGAGAGATCAGTGAAGGAGTGGAGGGAGGGAGAGAGCAGGATCTCAGAGAGATCAGTGAAGGAGTGGAGGGAGGGAGAGAGAGCAGGGTCTCGGAGAGATCAGTGAAGGAGTGGAGGGAGGGAGAGAGCAGGATCTCAGAGAGATCAGTGAAGGAGTGGAGAGAGGGAGAGAGAGCAGGGTCTCGGAGAGATCAGTGAAGGAGCAGAGAGAGAGAGAGAGCAGGATCTCGGAGAGATCAGTGAAGGAGTGGAGAGAGGGAGAGAGAGCAGGATCTTGGAGAGATCAGTGAAGGAGTGGAGAGAGGGAGAGAGAGCAGGGTCTCAGAGAGATCAGTGAAGGAGCAGAGAGAGAGAGAGAGCAGGGTCTCGGAGAGATCAGTGAAGGAGTGGAGGGAGGGAGAGAGAGCAGGATCTCGGAGAGATCAGTGAAGGAGCAGAGAGAGAGAGAGACAGGATCTCGGAGAGATCAGTGAAGGAGTGGAGGGAGGGAGAGAGAGCAGGGTCTCGGAGAGATCAGTGAAGGAGTGGAGGGAGGGAGAGAGAGCAGGATCTCGGAGAGATCAGTGAAGGAGTGGAGGGAGGGAGAGAGAGCACGGTCTCAGAGAGATCAGTGAAGGAGCAGAGAGAGAGAGAGAGCAGGATCTCGGAGAGATCAGTGAAGGAGTGGAGGGAGGGAGAGAGAGCAGGGTCTCGGAGAGATCAGTGAAGGAGTGGAGGGAGGGAGAGAGAGCAGGGTCTCGGAGAGATCAGTGAAGGAGTGGAGAGAGAGAGAGAGCAGGATCTCGGAGAGATCAGTGAAGGAGTGGAGGGAGGGAGAGAGAGCAGGATCTCGGAGAGATCAGAGAAGGAGTGGAGGGAGGGAGAGAGAGCAGGATCTCGGAGAGATCAGAGAAGGAGTGGAGGGACGGAGAGAGAGCAGGATCTCGGAGAGATCAGTGAAGGAGCAGAGAGAGAGAGAGAGCAGGATCTCGGAGAGATCAGTGAAGGAGCAGAGAGAGAGAGAGAGCAGGATCTCGGAGAGATCAGTGAAGGAGTGGAGGGAGGGAGAGAGAGCAGGATCTCGGAGAGATCAGAGAAGGAGTGGAGGGAGGGAGAGAGAGCAGGATCTCGGAGAGATCAGAGAAGGAGTGGAGGGAGGGAGAGAGAGCAGGATCTCGGAGAGATCAGTGAAGGAGTGGAGGGAGGGAGAGAGAGCAGGATCTCGGAGAGATCAGAGAAGGAGTGGAGGGAGGGAGAGAGAGCAGGATCTCGGAGAGATCAGTGAAGGAGTGGAGGGAGGGAGAGAGAGCAGGATCTCGGAGAGATCAGTGAAGGAGCAGAGAGAGAGAGAGAGCAGGGTCTCAGAGAGATCAGTGAAGGAGTGGAGGGAGGGAGAGAGCAGGATCTCGGAGAGATCAGTAAAGGAGCAGAGAGAGAGAGAGAGCAGGGTCTCAGAGAGATCAGTGAAGGAGTGGAGGGAGGGAGAGAGCAGGATCTCGGAGAGATCAGTGAAGGAGCAGAGAGAGAGAGAGAGCAGGATCTCGGAGAGATCAGTGAAGGAGTGGAGGGAGGGAGAGAGAGCAGGATCTTGGAGAGATCAGTGAAGGAGTGGAGGGAGGGAGAGAGAGCAGGGTCTCGGAGAGATCAGTGAAGGATCGGAGGGAGGGAGAGAGAGCCGGGTTTCGGAGAGATCAGTGAAGGAGTGGAGAGAGGGAGAGAGAGCCGGGTCTCGGAGAGATCAGTGAAGGATCGGAGAGAGGGAGAGAGAGAAGGGTCTCGGAGAGATCAGTGAAGGAGTGGAGAGAGAGAGAGAGAGCAGGGTCTCGGAGAGATCAGTGAAGGAGCAGAGAGAGGGAGAGAGCAGGATCTCGGAGAGATCAGTGAAGGAGCAGAGAGAGAGAGAGAGCAGGATCTCGGAGAGATCAGTGAAGGAGTGGAGAGAGGGAGAGAGAGCAGGGTCTCGGAGAGATCAGTGAAGGAGTGGAGGGAGGGAGAGAGAGCAGGGTCTCGGAGAGATCAGTGAAGGAGCAGAGAGAGAGAGAGAGCAGGATCTCGGAGAGATCAGTGAAGGAGCAGAGAGAGAGAGAGACAGGATCTCGGAGAGATCAGTGAAGGAGTGGAGAGAGGGAGAGAGAGCAGGGTCTCGGAGAGATCAGTGAAGGAGCAGAGAGAGAGAGAGAGCAGGGTCTCAGAGAGATCAGTGAAGGAGTGGAGAGAGGGAGAGAGAGCAGGGTCTCGGAGAGATCAGTGAAGGAGTGGAGGGAGGGAGAGAGCAGGATCTTGGAGAGATCAGTGAAGGAGCGGAGGGAGAGAGAGAGCAGGATCTCGGAGAGATCAGTGAAGGAGCAGAGAGAGAGAGAGAGCAGAGTCTGAGAAAGATCAGTGAAGGAGCAGAGAGAGAGAGAGAGCAGGATCTCGGAGAGATCAGTGAAGGAGTGGAGGGAGGGAGAGAGCGCAGAGTCTGAGAAAGATCAGTGAAGGAGTGGAGGGAGGGAGAGAGCGCAGAGTCTGAAAAAGATCAGTGAAGGAGTGGAGGGAGGGAGAGAGCGCAGAGTCTGAGAAAGATCAGTGAAGGAGTGGAGGGAGGGAGAGAGCGCAGAGTCTGAGAAAGATCAGTGAAGGAGTGGAGGGAGGGAGAGAGTGTTAAGTCTGAGAATGTGCAGGGTCCGAGATATGTAAGATTCTCAGACACGGAGTAAAAGCAGAAAATGCTGGAAATCTCAGCGGGTCAGCCAGCATCTGTGGAGAGAAAGAGAGTTAACGTTTCAGGTCAACGATCCTTCTCAGAACTGGCGAATGTTCGAAATGTAACAGATTCTTCAGGAAGTGCTCGGGCCCTGAAAGGGCGAGGGGAGGAGAGGACTAAGGGCAGGTCTGTGATTGGGTGGAAGGCAGGAGAGATTAGAGAGATAAAAGCGATGATGGGCCAAATTGAGATGGTAATGGCACAACTTGGGAAACAAGAGATGAGTCTCGATAGGGTGTGAATGGCGGCATAATTACCAGCGCCGTGGGGAACAGAGAGAAATAAATTATAAAAATTGAGGGTGTTTTTGTAAAAAAGGGAGCCAAAGACGGGCAGAGGTTGCGGTCTGAAATTGTTGAACTCGATGTGGAGTCCAGAGGCTGTAAAGTGCCTCAACAAAAGATGAGGTGCTGTTCCTCGAGCTTGCATTGAGCTTCATTGGAAAGGTCAGGAGAGGTCAGAGTGGGAGTGGAGCGGGGAATTAAAGTGACAGGCACCCGGAAGCTCGGGGTCACACTTGCGGACTGAACGGAGGTGCTCCGCAAAGCGGTCACCCAATCTGCGTTTGGTCTCCCCAATGTAGAGGAGACCACATTGTGAGCAGCGAATACAGTGTACTACATTGACAAGTAAATCGCTGATTCACCTGGGAGGAGTGTTTGGGGCCCTGGACAGTGGGAAGGGAGGAGGTCAAAGGGCAGGTGTTGATCTCCTGTGCTTGCACGGGAAGGTGCCGTGGGAAGGGGAGGGGGTGCTGGGGGTGACTGCGGAATGGACCAGGGGGTCGCGGAGGGAGCGGTCCCTTCGGAACGCCGGGAGGGGAGGGGAAGATGTGATTGGTGGTGGGATCACGCTGGAGGGTGGTGGAAATGGCGGAGGGTGATCCGTAGAACGCGGAGGCTGGTGGGGTGAAAGGTGAGGACAAGGGGGAACCCTGTCGTGATTCTGAGAGGTAGGAGAAGGGGTGAGAGCAGAGGTGCGGGAAATAGAACGGACACAGACGAGGGCCATGTTAACCACGGCGGAGGGGAATCCTCTGTTGAGGAAAAAGGAAGACATGTCAGAGGCACTAGTGTGAAAGGTGGCGTCGTCAGAGCAGATGCAACGGAGACGGAGAAACTGGGAGAATGGAATGGAGTCCTTACAGGACGCAGGCTGGGAGGACGTGTAGTCCAGGTAGCTGTGGGAGTCGGTGGGCTTATAGTGACTGTTTGTCCATAGTCAGATATAGAGCTGTGTTGAGGTTGTAGACACAGGGTTAAAAGGCCTCTAAAGGCCACTGGAACTTTGGCTTCTATGCACAGAGTCAGTCAGCACAAGGAGGTGGCACTGGGTTAATGCAGAAATCAGATCACTGATGGGTAGAAATCTTTCGCGTTCCTTTCCCACCGCGGCCGACCCCCAGTTTGTCGCTGGGCCACAATCCTGGAACTCCCTCCCTAACAGCACTGTGGGAGCACCTTCACCACACGGACTGCAGCGGCTCAAGAAGGCGGCTCACCACCACCTTCTCACGGGCAGTTAGTAGGAGGGTCCCGAGCTCATTCACCGAGGCTAACCTTTTGATGTCCCCGTTCCTGTACAGGAAGAGCAGGAAAACAGCAAACTCTTCGACCAGATAAACTCGTTTGCGACGAGCCTGGAGAAGCGAGGAAGGGTCAGCGGAGGATCGGTGTCCGGCCGGAGGAAACAGCTCCAGAAAATGTAATTATTACCGTTCGCGACGAGGATCTCTGCTCCAACGTTGGCCTGGCCCACCCCTCCCCAGTGGCAACAATGCAGGCGAAGGGGAGGGTACAGGTGAAGGGGAGGGTACAGGCGAAGGGGAGGGTACAGGTGAAGGGGAGGGTACAGGTGAAGGGGAGGGTACAGGCGAAGGGGAGGGTACAGGTGAAGGGGAGGGTACAGGCGAAGGGGAGGGTACAGGTGAAGGGGAGGGTACAGGCGAAGGGCAGGGTACAGGTGAAGGGGAGGGTACAGGCGAAGGGGAGGGTACAGGTGAAGGGGAGGGTACAGGCGAAGGGGAGGGTACAGGCGAAGGGGATGTAACAGACGAAGGGGAGGGTGCAGGCGAAGGGGAGGGTACGCGAAGGGGAGGGTACAGGCGAAGGGGGGGTACAGGTGAAGAGGAGGGTACAGGTGAAGGGGAGGGTACAGGTGAAGGAGAGGGTACAGGTGAAGGGGAGGGTACAGGTGAAGGGGAGGGTACAGGCGAAGGGGAGGGTACAGGCGAAGGGAAGGGTACAGGCGAAGGAGAGGGTACAGGTGAAGGAGAGGGTACAGGTGAAGGGGAGGGTACAGGACAGGTGAAGGGGAGGGTACAGGCGAAGGGGAGGGTACAGGCGAAGGGGAGGGTACAGGCGAAGGGGAGGGTACAGGCGAAGGAGAAGGTACAAGCGAAGGAGAGGGTACAGGCGAAGGGGAGGGTACAGGACAGGTGAAGGGGAGGGTACAGGCGAAGGGGAGGGTACAGGCGAAGGGGAGGGTACAGGCAAAGGGGAGGGGTGCTCAAAACAACATAACATAAGAATTAGGAGCAGGAGTCGGCCATTCGGCCCCTCGAGCCTGCTCCGCCATTCAATAAGATCACATGGCTCCGGTTGGAGTGGAGTGTAGAATATTTCAGTGTAAGGGGTGTCTCAGTTGTGTGGGTCGGACTGGTTGGGCCGGGTGCTCTTTGCCTTTCCGCCATTGTTCATTGTTCATAGGTTTATTTGTAACCTTCAGGGCTGCTGACCGAGGGCTGTGTGGCTCTGGTTCCCGACCCTTCCACCAATGGGAACAGTTTCTCTCTCTCTACTCTGTCCAGACCCTCATGATTTTGAACACCTCGATCAAATCTCCTCTCAACTTTCTCTGCTCCAAGGAGAACAACCCCAGCTTCTCCAGTCTCTCCCCGTAACTGAAGTCCCTCATCCCTGGAACCATTCTGGTCAATCTTTTCTACACCCTCTCCAAGGCCTTCACATCCTTCCTAAAGTGAGGTCCCCAGAATTGGACACAAAAGTTAATTCGGAAACTAGGGTCCTGAACTTAAGGAAAGGTAACTTCAACGGTATGAGGTGTGAATTGGCTAGGATAGACTGGCAAATGATACTAAAAGGGTTGACCGTGGATAAGCAATGGCAAACATTTAAAGATCACATGGATGAACTTCAGCAATTGTACATCCCTGTCTGGAGTAAAAATAAAACTGGGAAGGTGGCTCAACCATGGCTAACAAAGGAAATTAAGGATAGTGCTAAAACCAAGGAAAAGGCATATAAATTGGCCAGAAAAAGCAGCAAACCTGAGGACTGGGAGAAATTTAGAATTCAACAGAGGAGGACTAAGGGTTTAATTAGGAGGGGGAAATAGAGTACGAGAGGAAGCTTGCCGGGAACATAAAAACTGACTGCAAAAGCTTCTATAAATATGTGAAGAGAAAAAGATTAGTGAAGACAAACGTAGGTCCCTTGCAGTCGGATTCAGGTGAATTTATAATGGGGAACAAAGAAATGGCAGACCAATTCAACAAATACTTCGGTTCTATCTTCACGAAGGAAGACACAAATAAACTTCCGAAGGTACGAGGTGACAGTGGGTCTAGCGAGAAGGAGGAAATGAAGGATATCCTTATTAGGCGGGAAATTGTGTTAGGGAAATTGATGGGATTGAAGGCCGATAAATCCCCGGGGCCTGATAGTCTGCATCCCAGAGTGCTCAAGGAAGTGGCCCTAGAAATAGTGCATGCATTGGTGATCATTTTCCAACAGTCTATCGACTCTGGATCAGTTCCTATGGACTGGAGGGTAGCTAATGTAACACCACTTTTTAAAAAAGGAGGGAGAGAGAAAGCGGGTAATTATAGACCGGTTAGCCTGACATCAGTAGTGGGGAAAATGTTGGAATCAATTATTAAGGATGAAATAGCGCATTTGGAAAGCAGTGACAGGATCGGACCACGTCAGCATGGATTTATGAAGGGGAAATCATGCTTGACAAATCTTCTGGAATTTTTTGAGGATGTAACTAGCAGAGTGGACAAGGGAGAACCTTGTGGTGTATTTGGACTTTCAGAAGGCTTTTGACAAGGTCCCACACAAGAGATTGGTGTGCAAAATCAAAGCACATGGTAATGGGGGTAATGTACTGATGTGGATAGGGAACTGGTTGGCAGACAGGAAGCAGAGAGTCGGGATAAATGGGTCCTTTTCAGAATGGCAGGCAGTGACTAGTGGAGTGCCGCAGGGCTCAGTGCTGGGACCCCAGCTCTTTACAATATACATTAATGATTTAGATGATGGAATTGAATGTAATATCTCCAAGTTTGCAGATGACACTAAACTGGGTGGCGGTGTGAGCTGTGAGGGGGAAGCTAAGAGGCTGCAGGGTGACTTGGACAGGTTAGGTGAGTGGGCAAATGCCTGGCAGATGCAGTATAATGTGGATAAATGTGAGGTTATCCATTTTGGGGGCAAAAACACGAAGGCAGAATATTATCTGAATGGCGGCAGACTAGGAAAAGGGGAGGTGCAACAAGACCTGGGTGTCATGGTACATCAGTCATTGAAAGTTGGCATGCAGGTACAGCAGGCGGTGAAGAAGGCAAATGGTATGTTGGCCTTCATAGCGAGGGGATTTGAGTATAGGAGCAGGGAGGTCTTACTGCAGTTGTACAGGGCTTTGGTGAGGCCTCACCTGGAATATTGTGTTCAGTTTTGGTCTCCTAGTCTGAGGAATGATGTTCTTGCTATTGAGCGAATGCAGTGAAGGTTCACCAGACTGATTCTCGGGATGGCAGGACTGACATATGAGGAGAGACTGGATCGACTCGGCCTGTATTCACTGGAGTTTAGAAGAATGAGAGGGGATCTCATAGAAACATATAAGATTCTGATGGGACTGGACAGGTTAGATGTGGGAAGAATGTTCCCAATGTTGAGGAAGTCCAGAACCAGGGGACTTAGTCTTCGGATAAGGGGTAGACCATTTAGGACTGAGATGAGGAGAAACTTCTTCACTCAGAGAGTTGTTAACCTGTGGAATTCCCTGCCGCAGAGAGTTGTTGATGCCAGTTCATTAGATATATTGAAGAGGGAGTTAGATATGGCCCTTACGGTTAAGGGGATCAAGGGGTATGGAGAGAAAGCAGGAAAGGGGTACTGAGGGAATGATCAGCCATGATCTTATTGAATGGTGGTGCAGGCTCGAAGGGCCGAATGGCCTGCTCCTGCATCTATTTTCTATGTTTCTATGTTTCTGTACTCCAGTTGGGGCCGAACCAGTGTTTTATACAGGTTCATCATAACTTTCTTGCTTTTGTACTCTGTGCCTCTATTTATGAAGCCCAGGATCCAGATAGCTTTCTCAACCTGCCCTGACACCTTCAGCGATTTGTGCACATATACCCCCGGGTCTCTCTGTTCACGCACCCCCTTTAGGATTGTACCCTTCAGTTTATATTTCCTCTCCTCATTCTTTCTACCAAAATGTATCACTTTGCACTTTTCTGTGTTAAACTGCATCTCCCACGTGCCCGCCCATCCCACCAGCCTGTCTGTGTCTTCCTGAAGTCTATCACTATCCTCCTCACTGTTCGCTACACTTCCGAGTTTTGTGTCATCTGCAAATTGTGAAACTGTGGCCTGTACACCCACATCCAAGTCATTAATATATATCAGGAAAAGCAGTGGTCCCAGTACCGATCCCTGGGGAACACCACTGTATACCTTCCTCAGTCCCAGAAACAACCGTTCCCCCCGACTCTCTGCTTCCTGTCACTGAGCCAATCCCGTATCCATGCTGCCACTGTCTCTGTTATTTCATGGGCTTCAACTTTGCTGCAAAGCCTATTATGTGGCTCTTTTATCAAATGCCTTTTGGCAGCTTGTACCAGCCATGCGCCCTGCTTCCCACAATCCCGATAGTCCCGATCTCCCCCCCCTCTCCCACCGTGCAGCAGTGACATTCCCACCGGCTTCTGGCGGGAATCCATGTCGGAGAACGCAAGTGAGGCCCGGCAGTTCAAATCCTTTGGCCTCCCGCTCCGGGGGAGGGGCCGGATTATTGCCCTCCCCATCACCAAGGCCCCCTCAGCCCTCCGACCCCGACACCGCCGGTCACGGGGGCTGGCAGATATCCGTGAGCTGGATAACACACTGGGGACAAAGGGACAGGAGGAGGCCATTCAGCCCCTCTAGCCCATTCCGCCACTCAGTGAGATCAGGGCTGACCGGTACCTCAATCCCATTTACCGGCCTTGGCTCCACATCCCACGATACCCTTACTCAACAGAACTCTACCCATCTCACTCTTGAAAGCTTCAATTCACCCCCAGCATTCACAGCCCTGTGTACTGCGTACAGTTTTGGTCTCCGTATTTAAGGAAGGATATACTCACATTGGAGGCTGTTCAGAGAAGGTTCACTCGATTGATTCCGGAGATGAAGAGGTTTGACGTATGAAAATAGGTTGAGTAGATTGGGCCTGTACACATTGGAGTTCAGAAGAATGAGAGGTGATCTTATCGAAACATATAACATACTGAGGGGGCTCGACAAGGTGGATGCAGAGAGGATATTCACACTCATAGGGGAAACTAAAACTAGGGGGCATAGTCTCAGAATAAGGGGCCGCCCATTTAAAACTGAGATGAGGAGGAATTTCTTCTCTCAGAGGGTTGTAAATCTGTGGAATTCTCTGCCCCAGAGAGATGTGGAGACTGGGTCATTGAATATATTTAATGTGGAGATAGACAGATTTTTGAGCGATAAGGGAGTAAGGGGTTATGGGGAGCGGGCGGGGAAGTGGAGCTGAGTCCATGATCAGATCAGCCATGATCTTATTAAATGGCGGAGCAGGCTCGAGGGGCCGTATGGCCGACTCCTGCTCCTATTTCTTATGTTCTTATGTTCTTTGACGGGAGAGAGTTCCAGATTTCCACTGCCCTTTGTGTGAAGAACTGCTTGCTGAACGGCCTGGCTGTAATTTTTAATTGAGTCCCCTTGATGGGAAATTGAGTTGAACAGATCTGGGTAATTTGTGGGATCAGTAGTGGGGAAAATGCTGGAATCAATTATTAAAGATGAAATAGCAGCGCATTTGGAAAGCAGTGACAGGATCAGTCCAAGTCAGCATGGATTTATGAAAGGGAAATCATGCTTGACAAATCTAGAGTTTTTTGAGGATGTAACTAGTAGAGTGGACAAGGGAGAACCAGTGGATGTGGTGTATTTGGACTTTCAATAGACTTTTGACAAGGTTCCACTCAAGAGATTAGTGTGAAAAATTAAGGCACATGGGATTGGGGATAATATATTGATGTAGATAGAGAACTGGTTGGCAGACAGTAAGCAGAGAGTCGGAATAAACGAGTCCTTTTCAGAATGGCAGGCAGTGACTAGTAGGGTACCGCAGGGTTCAGTGCTGGGACTCCAGCTATTTACAATATATATCAATGATTTAGATGAAGGAATTGAGTGTAATATCTCCAAGTTTGCAGATGACACTAAACTGGGTGGTGATGTGAGCTGTGAGGGGGATGCTAGGAGGCTGCAGGGTGACTTGGACAGGTTAGGTGAATGGGCAAATGCATGGCAGATGCAGTATAATGTGGATAAATGTGAGGTTATCCACTTTGGAGGCAAAAACAGGAAGGCAGATTATTATTTGAATGGTGACAGATTAGGAAAAGGGGAGGTGCAACGAGACCTGGGTGTCATGATACATCAGTCATTGAAAGTAGGCATGCAGGTACAGCAGGCAGTTAAGAAAGCAAATGTTATGTTGACCTTTATAGCGAGGGGATTTGAGTACAGGAGCAGAGAGGTCTTACTGCAGTTGTACAGGGCCTTAGTGAGGCCCCACCTGGAGTATTGTGTTTAGTTTTGGTCTCCTAATCTGAGGAAGGACATTCTTGCTATTGAGGGAGTGCAGTGAAGGTTCACCAGACTGATTCCCGGGATGGCTGGACTGACATATGAAGAAAGACTGGATTGACTAGGCTTATATTGGAATTTAGAAGAATGAGAGGGGATCTCATAGAAACATATAAAATTCTGACGGGTTTAGACAGGTTAGATGCAGGAAGAATGTTCCCAATGTTGGGAAAGTCCAGAACCAGGGGTCACAGTTGAAAGATAAGGGGTAAGCCATTTAGGACTGAGATGAGGAGAAACTTCTTCACCCAGAGAGTTGTTAACCTGTGGAATTCTCTACCACAGAGAGTTGTTGAGGCCAGTTCATTGGATATATTCAAGAGGGAGTTAGATATGGCCCTTACGGCTAAAGGGATCAAGGGGTATGGAGAGAAAGCAGGAAAGGGGTACTGAGGTGAATGATCAGCCATGATCTTATTGAATGGCGGTGCAGGCTCGAAGGGCCGAATGGCCCACTCCTGCACCTATTTTCTATGTTTCTATGATTCTATGTTTCGGGAAGGAAATCTGTTGCCCTTACCCAGTCTGACCTAAATGTGACACCAGACCCACAGCAAGGTGACTGACTCTTAATGACCCTCCAGGCAACCAGGGATGGGCAATAAAGTGCTGGCCACATCCCGGGAGACAACTCTAAGAAGGAAGCAGCTTTGAGGGAGAAAGTGAGGGAAAGCCAGGGGCCTGGGATTTGAGCAGAGTGGGGCCTGGGGCCTGGGGCATGGGCTTTGTGCAGAGTGGGGCCTGGGGCCTGGGCTTTGTGCAGAGTGGGGCCTGGGGCCTGGGATTTGAGCAGAGTGAGGCCCAGGGCCTGGGCTTTGAGCAGAGTGGGGCCTGGGCTTTGAGCAGAGTGGGGCCTGGGGCCTGGGCTTTGAGCAGAGTGGGGCCTGGGGCTTGGGCTTTGAGCAGAGTGGGGCCTGGGGCCTGGGCTTTGAGCAGAGTGGGGCCTGGGGCCTGGGCTTTGAGCAGAGTGGGGCCTGGGGCCTGGGCTTTGAGCAGAGTGGGGCCTGGGGCCTGGGCTTTGAGCAGAGTGGGGCCAAGGGCCTGGGCTTTGAGCAGAGTGGGGCCTGGGGCCTGGGCTTTGAGCAGAGTGAGGCCTAGGGCCTGGGCTTTGAGCAGAGTGAGGCCTAGGGCCTGGGCTTTGAGCAGAGTGGGGCCTGGGGCCTGGGCTTTGAGCAGAGTGGGGCCTGGGGCCTGGGCTTTGAGCAGAGTGGGGCCTGGGGCCTGGGCTTTGAGCAGAGTGGGGCCTGGGGCCTGGTTGTTACGACAGGGTGATGATTGTCAGTCTCCTCTCCCACAGGTGGTTGAAGGTCCAGGGTCTGCTCTCGCAGCGTCACCAGGCACTACAAGTGTCTCTGGAAGGTGCTTCCTTTCATCACCAGGCACACAGGCTCCTGAAGGCCATCGCTGAGAAGGTAAGCAACAAGTTGTATTTATACAGTGCCCTGAAGGCAGTAAAATGTCCCAAGGCACGTCACAGGAGGGTTATCAAACACGACCAACGTCAGGAGAAATTAGAACAGGTCACCAAATGCTTGGTCAAAGAGGGAGGTTTTAAAGCAGGAATGTCTTAAAGGAGGAAAGAAAGGCGGAGAGGTTCAGGCAGGGAGTTCCAGAGCTTGTGGCCTTGGCTACAGAAGGCACGGCCACCGATGGTTGAGCGATTATAATCAGTGGTGTGCAAGAGGGCAGAATTGGAGGAGCGCATGCATCTCAGGGGGTCGTGGGGCTGGAGGAGGTTACAGAGATAGGGAGGGGTGTAGGACTGGAGGTGGCTACAGAGATAGGGAGAGGTGTAGGGCTGGAGGAGGTTACAGAGATAGGGAGGGGTGTAGGTGCTGGAGGAGGTCACAGAGATAGGGAGGGGTGTGGGGCTGGAGGAGGTTACAGAGATAGGGAGGGGTGTTGGGGCTGGAGGAGGTTACAGAGATAGGGAGGGGTGTAGGGGCTGGAGGTGGTTACAGAGATAGGGAGGGGTGTAGGACTGGAGGTGGCTACAGAGATAGGGAGAGGTGTAGGGCTGGAGGAGGTTACAGAGATAGGGAGGGGTGTAGGTGCTGGAGGAGGTCACAGAGATAGGGAGGGGTGTAGGGGCTTGAGGAGGTTACAGAGATAGGGAGGGGTGTGGGGCTGGAGGAGGTTACAGAGATAGGGAGGGGTGTAGGGGCTGGAGGAGGTTACAGAGATAGGGAGGGGTGTAGGGGCTGGAGGGGGTTACAGAGCTAGGGAAGGTTGTAGGGGCTGGAGGTTACAGAGATAGCGAGGGGTGTAGGGCTGGAGGGGGTTACAGAGATAGGGAGGGGTGTAGGGGCTGGAGGGGGTTACAGAGATAGGGAGGGGTGTAGGGGCTGGAGGGGGTTACAGAGATAGGGAGGGGTGTAGGGCTGGAGGGGGTTACAGAGATAGGGAGGAGTGTGGGGCTGGAGGAGGCTACAGAGATAGAGAGGGGTGTAGGGGCTGGAGGAGGTTACAGAGACAGGGAGGGGTGTGGGGCTGGAGGGGGTTACAGAGATAGGGAGGGATGTAGGGGCTGGAGGGGGTTACAGAGATAGGGAGGGGTGTGGGGCTGGAGGGGGTTACAGAGATAGGGAGGGGTGTAGGGGCTGGAGGAGGTTACAGAGATAGGGAGTGGTGTAGGGGCTGGAGGGAGTTACAGAGATAGGGAGGGGTGTAGGGGCTGGAGAGGGTTACAGAGATAGGGAGGGGTGTGGGGCTGGAGGGGGTTACAGAGATAGGGAGGGGTGTAGGGGCTGGAGGGGGTTACAGAGATAGGGAGGGGTGTAGGGCTGGAGGGGGTTACAGAGATAGGGAGGGGTGTAGGAGCTGGAGGAGGTTACAGAGATAGGGAGGGGTGTAGGGCTGGAGGAGCTTACAGAGATAGGGAGGGGTGTAGAGGCTGGAGGAGGTTACAGAGATAGGGAGGGGTGTAGGGGCTGGGGGAGGTTACAGAGATAGGGAGGGGTGTAGGGGCTGGAGGTTACAGAGATAGGGAGGGGTGTAGGGGCTGGAGGTTACAGAGATAGGGAGGGGTGTAGGGCTGGAGGAGGTTACAGAGATAGGGAGGGGTGTAGGGGCTGGAGGTTACAGAGATAGGGAGGGGTGTAGGGGCTGGAGGAGGTTACAGAGATAGCGAGGGGTGTGGGGCTGGAGGGGGTTACAGAGATAGGGAGGGGTGTGAGGCTGGAGGGGGTTACAGAGATAGGGAGTGGTGTGTGGCTGGAGGGGGTTACAGAGATAGGGAGGGGTGTAGGGGCTGGAGGAGGTTACAGAGATAGGAAGGGGTGTAGGGCTGGTGGAGTTTACAGAGATAGGGAGGGGTGTAGGGCTGGAGGTGGTTACAGAGATAGGGAGGGGTGTAGGGCTGGAGGAGGTTACAGAGATAGGGAGGGGTGTAGGGGCTGGAGGGGGTTACAGAGATAGGGAGGGGTGTAGGGGCTGGAGGAGGTTAGAGATTGGGAGGGGTGTAGGGCTGAAGGGGGTTACAGAGATAGGGAGGGGTGTAGGGCTGGAGGAGGTTACAGAGATAGGGAGGGGTGTAGGGGCTGGAGGAGGTTACAGAGATAGGGAGGGGTGTAGGGGCTGGAGGTTACAGAGATAGGGAGGGGTGTAGGGGCTGGACGGGCTTACAGAGATAGGGAGGGGTGTAGGGGCTGGAGGGGGTTACAGAGATAGGGAGGGGTGTAGGGGCTGGAGGGGGTTACAGAGATAGGGAGGGGTGTAGGGCTGGAGGGGGTTACAGAGATAGGGAGGGGTGTAGGGCTGGAGGGGGTTACAGAGATAGGGAGGGGTGTAGGGGCTGGAGGGGGTTACAGAGATAGGGAGGGGTGTAGGGGCTGGAGGGGGTTACAGAGATAGGGAGGGGTGTAGGGCTGGAGGGGGTTACAGAGATAGGGAGGGGTGCAGGGGCTGGAGGAGGTTACAGAGATAGGGAGGGGTGTGGGGCTGAAGGGGGTTACAGAGATAGGGAGGAGTGTGGGGCTGGAGGAGGCTACAGAGATAGAGAGGGGTGTAGGGGCTGGAGGAGGTTACAGAGCTAGGGAGGGGTGTGGGGCTGGAGGGGGTTACAGAGATAGGGAGGGATGTAGGGGCTGGAGGGGGTTACAGAGATAGGGAGGGGTGTGGGGCTGAAGGGGGTTACAGAGATAGGGAGGGGTGTAGGGGCTGGAGGAGGTTACAGAGATAGGGAGGGGTGTAGGGGCTGGAGGGGGTTGCAGAGATAGGGAGGGTGTGGGGCTGGAGGAGGTTACAGAGATAGGGAGGGGTGTAGGGGCTGGAGGAGTTTACAGAGATAGGGAGGGGTGTGGGGCTGGAGGAGGTTACAGAGATAGGGAGGGGTGTAGGGGCTGGAGGAGGTTACAGAGATAGGGAGGGGTGTAGGGGCTGGAGGGGGTTACAGACATAGGGAGGGGTGTAGAGGCTGGAGGGGGTTACAGAGAGAGGGAGGGGTGTAGGGGCTGGAGGGGGTTACAGAGATAGGGAGGGGTGTAGGGGCTGGAGGGGGTAACAGAGATAGGGAGGGGTGTAGGGCTGGAGGGGGTTACAGAGATAGTGAGGGGTGTAGGGGCTGGAGGAGGTTACAGAGATAGAGAGGGGTGTAGGGGCTGGAGGGGGTTACAGAGATAGGGAGGGGTGTCGGGGCTGGAGGGGGTTACAGAGATAGGGAGGGGTGTAGGGCTGGAGGGGGTTACAGAGATAGGGAGGCGTGTAGGGGCTGGAGGAGGTTACAGAGATAGAGAGGGGTGTAGGGGCTGGAGGAGGTTACAGAGATAGGGAGGGGTGTGGGGCTGGAGGGGGTTACATAGATAGGGAGGAGTGTAGGGGCTGGAGGGGGTTACAGAGATAGGGAGGGGTGTAGGGGCTGGAGGGGGTTACAGAGATAGGGAGGGGTGTAGGGGCTGGAGGAGGTTACAGAGATAGGGAGGGGTGTAGGGCTGGAGGGGGTTACAGAGATAGGGATGGGTGTAGGGGCTGGAGGAGGTTACAGAGATAGGGAGGGGTGTAGGGGCTGGAGGGGGTTACAGAGATAGGGAGGGGTGTAGGGCTGGAGGGGGTTACAGAGATAGGGAGGGTGTGGGGCTGGAGGATTTTACAGAGATAGGGAGGGGTGTAGGGGCTGGAGGAGGTTACAGAGATAGGGAGTGGTGTGGGGCTGGAGGAGGTTAAAGAGATAGGGAGGGGTGTGGGGCTGGAGGAGGTTACAGAGATAGGGAGGGGTGTAGGGCTAGAGGAGGTTACAGAGATAGGGAGGGATGTAGGGGCTGGAGGAGGTTACAGAGATTGGGAGGGGTGTAGGGGCTGGAGGAGGTTACAGAGATAGGGAGGGATCTCGGGGCTGGAGGGGGTTACAGAGATAGGGAGAGGTGTAGGGGCTGGAAGAGGTTACAGAGATTGGGAGGGGTGTAGGGGCTGGAGGAGGTTACAGAGATAGGGAGTGGTGTAGGGCTGGAGGACGTTACAGAGATAGGGAGGATTGTAGGCGCTGGAGGAGGTGACAGAGATAGGAAGGGGTGTAGGGCTGGAGGAGGTTACAGAGATAGGGAGTGGTGTAGGGCTGGAGGAGGTTACAGAGATAGGGAGAGGTGTAGGGCTGGAGGAGGTTACAGAGATTGGAAGGGTGTAGGGGTTGGAGGAAGTTACAGAGATAGGGAGGTGTAGGGGCTGGAGGGGGTTACAGAGATAGGGAGGGGTGTAGGGCTGGAGGAGGTAACAGAGATAGGGAGGGGTGTAGGCGCTGGAGGGGGTTACAGAGATAGGGAGGGGTGTAGGGCTGGAGGGGGTTACAGAGATAGGGAGGGGTGTAGGGCTGGAGGAGGTTACAGAGATAGGGAGAGGTGTAGGGGCTGTAGGAGGTTACAGAGATAGGGAGGGGTGTAGGGCTGGAGGGGGTTACAGAGATAGGAAGAGGTGTAGGGCTGGAGGAGGTTACAGAGATAGGGAGGGGTGTAGGGGCTGGAGGGGGTTACAGAGATAGGGAGGGGTGTAGGGGCTGGAGGGGGTTACAGAGATAGGGAAGGGTGTAGGGGCTGGAGGAGGTTACAGAGATAGGGAGGGGTGTAGGGCTGGAGGAGGTTACAGAGATAGGGAGGGGTGTAGGGGCTGGAGGGGGTTACAGAGATAGGGAGGGGTGTAGGGCTGGAGGGGGTTACAGAGATAGGGAGGGGTGTAGGGGCTGGAGGAAGTTACAGAGAGAGGGAGGTGTAGGGGCTGGAGGAGGTTACAGAGATAGGGAGTGGTGTCGGGCTGGAGGAGGTTACAGAGATAGGGAGGGGTGTGGGGCTGGAGGAGGTTACAGATATAGGGAGGGGTGTAGGGCTGGAGGAGGTTACAGAGATAGGGAGGTGCGTCGGGCTAGAGGAGGTTGCAGAGATAGGGAGGGGTTGTAGGGCTGGAGGAGGTTACAGAGATAGGGAGGAGTAGGGACGGAAGGAGGTTACAGAGATAGGGAGGGGTGTAGTGGCTGGAGGGGGTTACAGAGATAGGGAGGGGTGTAGGGGCTGGAGGGGGTTACAGAGATAGGGAGGGTTGTAGGGGCTGGAGGAGGTTACGGAGATAGGGAGGGGTGTAGGGCTGGAGGAGGTTACAGCGATAGGGAGGGGTGTAGGGGCTGGAGGGGGTTACAGAGATAGGGAGGGGTGTAGGGGCTGGAGGAGGTTACAGCGATAGGGAGGGGTGTAGGGGCTGGAGGAGGTTACAGAGATAGGGAGGGGTGTAGGGGCTGGAGGAGGTTACAGGGATAGGGAGGGGTGTCGGCGCTGGAGGGGGTTACAGAGATAGGGAGGGGTGTAGGGGCTGGAGGAGGTTACAGAGACAGGGAGGGGTGTAGGGCTGGAGGAGGTTTCAGAGATAGGGAGTGGTGTAGGGCTGGAGGAGGTTACAGAGATAGGGAGGGGTGTAGGGCTGGAGAGGGTTACACAGATAGGGAGGGGTGTGGGGCTGGAGGAGGTTACAGAGATAGGGGGGGTGTAGGGGCTGGAGGGGGTTACAGAGATAGGGAGGGTGTGGGGCTGGAGGAGGTTACAGAGATAGGGAGGGGTGTAGGGGCTGGAGGAGGTTACAGAGATAGGGAGGGGTGTAGGGGTTGGAGGGGGTTATAGAGATAGGGAGGGGTGTAGGGGTTGGAGGAGGTTGTAGAGATAGGGAGGGGTGTAGGGGCTGGAGGAGGTTACAGAGATAGGGAGGGGTGTCGGGGCTGGAGGGGGTTACAGAGATAGGGAGGGGTGTAGGGGCTGGAGGAGGTTACAGAGATTGGGAGGGGTGTAGGGGCTGGAGGAGGTTACAGAGATAGGGAGTGGTGTGGGGCTGAAGGAGGTTACAGAGATAGGGAGGGGTGTAGGGGCTGGAGGAGGTTACAGAGATAGGGAGGGGTGTAGGGGCTGGACGAGGTTACAGAGATAGGGAGGGGTGTAGGGGTTGGAGGGGGTTATAGAGATAGGGAGGGGTGTAAAGGCTGGAGGTGGTTACAGAGATAGGGAGAGGTGTAGGGGCTGGAGGAGGTTACTGAGATAGGGAGGGTGTACGGGCTGGAGGGGGTTACAGAGATAGGGAGGGGTGTGGGGGGTTACAGAGATAGGGAGGGGTGTACGACTGGAGGAGGTTACAGAGATAGGGAGGGGTGTAGGGGCTGGAGGAGGTTACAGAGATAGGGAGGGGTGTAGGGCTGGAGGAGGTTACAGAGATAGGGAGGGGTGTAGGGGCTGGAGGAGGTTACAGAGATAGGGAGGGGTGTTGGGGCTGGAGGAGATTACAGAGACAGGGAGGGTTGTAGGGCTGGAGGAGGTGACCGAGATAGGGAGGGGTGTAGGGGCTGGAGGAGGTTACAGAGATAGGGAGGGGTGTAGGGGCTGGAGGAGGTTACAGAGATAGGGAGGGGTGTGGGGCTGGAGGAGGTTACAGAGTTAGGGAGGGGTGTAGGGGCTGGAGAAGGTTACAGAGATAGGGAGGGGTGTAGGTGCTGGAGGAGGTTACCGAGATAGGGAGGGGTGTGGGGCTGGAGAAGGTTACAGAGATAGGGAGGGGTGTAGGTGCTGGAGGAGGTTACAGAGAAAGGGAGGGATGTGGGGCTGGAGGGGGTTACAGAGATAGGGAGGGGTGTGGAGCTGGAGGGGGTTACAGAGATAGGGAGGGATGTAGGGGCTGGAGGGGGTTACATAGATAGGGAGGGGTGTGGGGCTGAAGGGGGTTACAGAGATAGGGAGGGGTGTAGGGGCTGGAGGAGGTTACAGAGATAGGGAGGGGTGTAGGGCTGGAGGTGGTTACAGAGATAGGGAGGGGTGTAGGGCTGGAGGAGGTTACAGAGATAGGGAGGGGTGTAGGGGCTGGAGGGGGTTACAGAGATAGGGAGGGGTGTACGGGCTGGAGGAGGTTAGAGATTGGGAGGGGTGTAGGGCTGAAGGGGGTTACAGAGATAGGGAGGGGTGTAGGGCTGGAGGAGGTTACAGAGATAGGGAGGGGTGTAGGGGCTGGAGGAGGTTACAGAGATAGGGAGGGGTGTAGGGGCTGGAGGTTACAGAGATAGGGAGGGGTGTAGGGGCTGGACGGGCTTACAGAGATAGGGAGGGGTGTAGGGGCTGGAGGGGGTTACAGAGATAGGGAGGCGTGTAGGGGCTGGAGGGGGTTACAGAGATAGGGAGGGGTGTAGGGCTGGAGGGGGTTACAGAGATAGGGAGGGGTGTAGGGCTGGAGGGGGTTACAGAGATAGGGAGGGGTGTAGGGGCTGGAGGAGGTTACAGAGATAGAGAGGGGTGTAGGGGCTGGAGGGGGTTACAGAGATAGGGAGGGGTGTAGGGCTGGAGGGGGTTACAGAGATAGGGAGGGGTGTAGGGGCTGGAGGAGGTTACAGAGATAGAGAGGGGTGTAGGGGCTGGAGGAGGTTACAGAGATAGGGAGGGGTGTGGGGCTGGAGGAGGCTACAGAGATAGAGAGGGGTGTAGGGGCTGGAGGAGGTTACAGAGCTAGGGAGGGGTGTGGGGCTGGATGGGGTTACAGAGATAGGGAGGGGTGTAGGGGCTGGAGGGGGTTACAGAGATAGGGAGGGGTGTGGGGCTGAAGGGGGTTACAGAGATAGGGAGGAGTGTGGGGCTGGAGGAGGCTACAGAGATAGAGAGGGGTGTAGGGGCTGGAGGAGGTTACAGAGCTAGGGAGGGGTGTGAGGCTGGAGGGGGTTACAGAGATAGGGAGGGATGTAGGGGCTGGAGGGGGTTACAGAGATAGGGAGGGGTGTGGGGCTGAAGGGGGTTACAGAGATAGGGAGGGGTGTAGGGGCTGGAGGAGGTTACAGAGATAGGGAGGGGTGTAGGGGCTGGAGGGGGTTACAGAGATAGGGAGGGGTGTAGGGGCTGGAGGGGGTTGCAGAGATAGGGAGGGGTGTAGGGGCTGGAGGGGGTTACAGAGATAGGGAGGGGTGTGGGGCTGGAGGGGGTTACAGAGATAGGGAGGGGTGTAGGGGCTGGAGGGGATTACAGAGATAGGGAGGGGTGTGGGGCTGGAGGGGGTTACAGAGATAGGGAGGGGTGTAGGGGCTGGAGGAGTTTACAGAGATAGGGAGGGGTGTAGGGCTGGAGGAGGTTACAGAGATAGGGAGGGGTGTAGAGGCTGGAGGAGGTTACAGAGATAGGGAGGGGTGTAGGGGCTGGAGGAGGTTAGAGATAGGGAGGTGTGTAGGGGCTGGAGGAGGTTACAGAGATAGGGAGGGGTGTAGGGGCTGGAGGAGGTTACAGAGATAGGGAGGGGTGTAGGGGCTGGAGGGCGTTACCGAGATAGGGAGGGGTGTAGGGCTGAAGGGGGTTACAGAGATCGGGAGGGGTGTAGGGCTGGAGGAGGTTACAGAGATAGGGAGGGGTGTAGGGGCTGGAGGAGGTTACAGAGATAGGGAGGGGTGTAGGGGCTGGAGTTTACAGAGATAGGGAGGGGTGTAGGGGCTGGAGGGGCTTACAGAGATAGGGAGGGGTGTAGCGCTGGAGGGGGTTACAGAGATAGGGAGGGGTGTAAAATCTGGAGGAGGTTACAGAGATAGAGAGGGGTGTCGGGGCTGGAGGGGGTTACAGAGATAGGGAGGGGTGTAGGGCTGGAGGAGGTTACAGAGATAGGGAGGGGTGTAGGGGCTGGAGGGGGTTACAGAGATAGGCAGGGGTGTAGGGGCTGGAGGAGGTTAGAGATTGGGAGGGGTGTAGGGCTGAAGGGGGTTACAGAGATAGGGAGGGGTGTAGGGCTGGAGGAGGTTACAGAGATAGGGAGGGGTGTAGGGGCTGGAGGAGGTTACAGAGATAGGGAGGGGTGTAGGGGCTGGAGGTTACAGAGATAGGGAGGGGTGTAGGGGCTGGACGGGCTTACAGAGATAGGGAGGGGTGTAGGGGCTGGAGGGGGTTACAGAGATAGGGAGGGGTGTAGGGGCTGGAGGGGGTTACAGAGATAGGGAGGGGTGTAGGGCTGGAGGTGGCTACAGAGATAGGGAGGGGTGTAGGGCTGGAGGGGGTTACAGAGATAGGGAGGGGTGTAGGGGCTGGAGGAGGTTACAGAGATAGAGAGGGGTGTAGGGGCTGGAGGGGGTTACAGAGATAGGGAGGGGTGTAGGGCTGGAGGGGGTTACAGAGATAGGGAGGGGTGTAGGGGCTGGAGGAGGTTACAGAGATAGAGAGGGGTGTAGGGGCTGGAGGAGGTTACAGAGATAGGGAGGGGTGTGGGGCTGGAGGAGGCTACAGAGATAGAGAGGGGTGTAGGGGCTGGAGGAGGTTACAGAGCTAGGGAGGGGTGTGGGGCTGGAGGGGGTTACAGAGATAGGGAGGGGTGTAGGGGCTGGAGGGGGTTACAGAGATAGGGAGGGGTGTGGGGCTGAAGGGGGTTGCAGAGATAAGGAGGAGTGTGGGGCTGGAGGAGGCTACAGAGATAGAGAGGGGTGTAGGGGCTGGAGGAGGTTACAGAGCTAGGGAGGGGTGTGAGGCTGGTGGGGGTTACAGAGATAGGGAGGGATGAGAGGCTGGAGGGGGTTACAGAGATAGGGAGGGATGTAGGGGCTGGAGCGGGTTACAGAGATAGGGAGGGGTGTGGGGCTGAAGGGGGTTACAGAGATAGGGAGGGGTGTAGGGGCTGGAGGGGATTACAGAGATAGGGAGGGGTGTGGGGCTGGAGGGGGTTACAGAGATAGAGAGGGGTGTAGGGGCTGGAGGGGGTTACAGAGATAGGGAGGGGTGTAGGGCTGGAGGGGGTTACAGAGATAGGGAGGGGTGTAGGGGCTGGAGGAGGTTACAGAGATAGAGAGGGGTGTAGGGGCTGGAGGAGGTTACAGAGATAGGGAGGGGTGTGGGGCTGGAGGAGGCTACAGAGATAGAGAGGGGTGTAGGGGCTGGAGGAGGTTACAGAGCTAGGGAGGGGTGTGGGGCTGGATGGGGTTACAGAGATAGGGAGGGGTGTAGGGGCTGGAGGGGGTTACAGAGATAGGGAGGGGTGTGGGGCTGAAGGGGGTTACAGAGATAGGGAGGAGTGTGGGGCTGGAGGAGGCTACAGAGATAGAGAGGGGTGTAGGGGCTGGAGGAGGTTACAGAGCTAGGGAGGGGTGTGAGGCTGGAGGGGGTTACAGAGATAGGGAGGGATGTAGGGGCTGGAGGGGGTTACAGAGATAGGGAGGGGTGTGGGGCTGAAGGGGGTTACAGAGATAGGGAGGGGTGTAGGGGCTGGAGGAGGTTACAGAGATAGGGAGGGGTGTGGGGCTGGAGGGGGTTACAGAGATAGGGAGGGGTGTAGGGGCTGGAGGGGATTACAGAGATAGAGAGGGGTGTAGGGGCTGGAGGAGGTTACAGAGATAGAGAGGGGTGTAGGGGCTGGAGGAGGTTACAGAGATAGGGAGGGGTGTGGGGCTGGAGGAGGCTACAGAGATAGAGAGGGGTGTAGGGGCTGGAGGAGGTTACAGAGCTAGGGAGGGGTGTGGGGCTGGAGGGGGTTACAGAGATAGGGAGGGGTGTAGGGGCTGAAGGGGGTTACAGAGATAGGGAGGGGTGTAGGGCTGGAGGAGGTTACAGAGATAGGGAGGGGTGTAGGGGCTGGAGGAGGTTACAGAGATAGGGAGGGGTGTAGGGGCTGGAGGTTACAGAGATAGGGAGGGGTGTAGGGGCTGGACGGGCTTACAGAGATAGGGAGGGGTGTAGGGGCTGGAGGGGGTTACAGAGATAGGGAGGCGTGTAGGGGCTGGAGGGGGTTACAGAGATAGGGAGGGGTGTAGGGCTGGAGGGGGTTACAGAGATAGGGAGGGGTGTAGGGCTGGAGGGGGTTACAGAGATAGGGAGGGGTGTAGGGGCTGGAGGAGGTTACAGAGATAGAGAGGGGTGTAGGGGCTGGAGGGGGTTACAGAGATAGGGAGGGGTGTAGGGCTGGAGGGGGTTACAGAGATAGGGAGGGGTGTAGGGGCTGGAGGAGGTTACAGAGATAGAGAGGGGTGTAGGGGCTGGAGGAGGTTACAGAGATAGGGAGGGGTGTGGGGCTGGAGGAGGCTACAGAGATAGAGAGGGGTGTAGGGGCTGGAGGAGGTTACAGAGCTAGGGAGGGGTGTGGGGCTGGATGGGGTTACAGAGATAGGGAGGGGTGTAGGGGCTGGAGGGGGTTACAGAGATAGGGAGGGGTGTGGGGCTGAAGGGGGTTACAGAGATAGGGAGGAGTGTGGGGCTGGAGGAGGCTACAGAGATAGAGAGGGGTGTAGGGGCTGGAGGAGGTTACAGAGCTAGGGAGGGGTGTGAGGCTGGAGGGGGTTACAGAGATAGGGAGGGATGTAGGGGCTGGAGGGGGTTACAGAGATAGGGAGGGGTGTGGGGCTGAAGGGGGTTACAGAGATAGGGAGGGGTGTAGGGGCTGGAGGAGGTTACAGAGATAGGGAGGGGTGTAGGGGCTGGAGGGGGTTACAGAGATAGGGAGGGGTGTAGGGGCTGGAGGGGGTTGCAGAGATAGGGAGGGGTGTAGGGGCTGGAGGGGGTTACAGAGATAGGGAGGGGTGTGGGGCTGGAGGGGGTTACAGAGATAGGGAGGGGTGTAGGGGCTGGAGGGGATTACAGAGATAGGGAGGGGTGTGGGGCTGGAGGGGGTTACAGAGATAGGGAGGGGTGTAGGGGCTGGAGGAGTTTACAGAGATAGGGAGGGGTGTAGGGCTGGAGGAGGTTACAGAGATAGGGAGGGGTGTAGAGGCTGGAGGAGGTTACAGAGATAGGGAGGGGTGTAGGGGCTGGAGGAGGTTAGAGATAGGGAGGTGTGTAGGGGCTGGAGGAGGTTACAGAGATAGGGAGGGGTGTAGGGGCTGGAGGAGGTTACAGAGATAGGGAGGGGTGTAGGGGCTGGAGGGCGTTACCGAGATAGGGAGGGGTGTAGGGCTGAAGGGGGTTACAGAGATCGGGAGGGGTGTAGGGCTGGAGGAGGTTACAGAGATAGGGAGGGGTGTAGGGGCTGGAGGAGGTTACAGAGATAGGGAGGGGTGTAGGGGCTGGAGTTTACAGAGATAGGGAGGGGTGTAGGGGCTGGAGGGGCTTACAGAGATAGGGAGGGGTGTAGCGCTGGAGGGGGTTACAGAGATAGGGAGGGGTGTAAAATCTGGAGGAGGTTACAGAGATAGAGAGGGGTGTCGGGGCTGGAGGGGGTTACAGAGATAGGGAGGGGTGTAGGGCTGGAGGAGGTTACAGAGATAGGGAGGGGTGTAGGGGCTGGAGGGGGTTACAGAGATAGGCAGGGGTGTAGGGGCTGGAGGAGGTTAGAGATTGGGAGGGGTGTAGGGCTGAAGGGGGTTACAGAGATAGGGAGGGGTGTAGGGCTGGAGGAGGTTACAGAGATAGGGAGGGGTGTAGGGGCTGGAGGAGGTTACAGAGATAGGGAGGGGTGTAGGGGCTGGAGGTTACAGAGATAGGGAGGGGTGTAGGGGCTGGACGGGCTTACAGAGATAGGGAGGGGTGTAGGGGCTGGAGGGGGTTACAGAGATAGGGAGGGGTGTAGGGGCTGGAGGGGGTTACAGAGATAGGGAGGGGTGTAGGGCTGGAGGTGGCTACAGAGATAGGGAGGGGTGTAGGGCTGGAGGGGGTTACAGAGATAGGGAGGGGTGTAGGGGCTGGAGGAGGTTACAGAGATAGAGAGGGGTGTAGGGGCTGGAGGGGGTTACAGAGATAGGGAGGGGTGTAGGGCTGGAGGGGGTTACAGAGATAGGGAGGGGTGTAGGGGCTGGAGGAGGTTACAGAGATAGAGAGGGGTGTAGGGGCTGGAGGAGGTTACAGAGATAGGGAGGGGTGTGGGGCTGGAGGAGGCTACAGAGATAGAGAGGGGTGTAGGGGCTGGAGGAGGTTACAGAGCTAGGGAGGGGTGTGGGGCTGGAGGGGGTTACAGAGATAGGGAGGGGTGTAGGGGCTGGAGGGGGTTACAGAGATAGGGAGGGGTGTGGGGCTGAAGGGGGTTGCAGAGATAAGGAGGAGTGTGGGGCTGGAGGAGGCTACAGAGATAGAGAGGGGTGTAGGGGCTGGAGGAGGTTACAGAGCTAGGGAGGGGTGTGAGGCTGGTGGGGGTTACAGAGATAGGGAGGGATGAGAGGCTGGAGGGGGTTACAGAGATAGGGAGGGATGTAGGGGCTGGAGCGGGTTACAGAGATAGGGAGGGGTGTGGGGCTGAAGGGGGTTACAGAGATAGGGAGGGGTGTAGGGGCTGGAGGGGATTACAGAGATAGGGAGGGGTGTGGGGCTGGAGGGGGTTACAGAGATAGGGAGGGGTGTATGGGCTGGAGGAGTTTACAGAGATAGGGAGGGATGTAGGGGCTGGAGGGGGTTACAGAGATAGGGAGGGGTGTGGGGCTGAAGGGGGTTACAGAGATAGGGAGGGGTGTAGGGGCTGGAGGAGGTTACAGAGATAGGGAGGGGTGTAGGGGCTGGAGGGGGTTGCAGAGATAGGGAGGGGTGTAGGGGCTGGAGGGGGTTACAGAGATAGGGAGGGGTGTGGGGCTGGAGGGGGTTACAGAGATAGGGAGGGGTGTAGGGGCTGGAGGGGATTACAGAGATAGGGAGGGGTGTGGGGCTGGAGGGGGTTACAGAGATAGGGAGGGGTGTAGGGGCTGGAGGAGTTTACAGAGATAGGGAGGGGTGTAGGGCTGGAGGAGGTTACAGAGATAGGGAGGGGTGTAGAGGCTGGAGGAGGTTACAGAGATAGGGAGGGGTGTAGGGGCTGGAGGAGGTTAGAGATAGGGAGGGGTGTAGGGGCTGGAGGGCGTTACCGAGATAGGGAGGGGTGTAGGGCTGAAGGGGGTTACAGAGATCGGGAGGGGTGTAGGGCTGGAGGAGGTTACAGAGATAGGGAGGGGTGTAGGGGCTGGAGGAGGTTACAGAGATAGGGAGGGGTGTAGGGGCTGGAGTTTACAGAGATAGGGAGGGGTGTAGGGGCTGGAGGGGCTTACAGAGATAGAGAGGGGTGTAGGGGCTGGAGGGGGTTACAGAGATAGGGAGGGGTGTAGGGCTGGAGGGGGTTACAGAGATAGGGAGGGGTGTAGGGGCAGGAGGTTACAGAGATAGAGAGGGGTGTAGGGGCTGGAGGAGGTTACAGAGATAGGGAGGGGTGTGGGGCTGGAGGAGGCTACAGAGATAGGGAGGGATGTGAGGCTGGAGGGGGTTGCAGAGATAGGGAGGGATGTAGGGGCTGGAGGGGGTTACAGAGATAGGGAGGGGTGTGGGGCTGAAGGGGGTTACAGAGATAGGGAGGGGTGTAGGGGCTGGAGGAGGTTACAGAGATAGGGAGGGGTGTAGGGGCTGGAGGGGGTTGCAGAGATAGGGAGGGGTGTCGGGGCTGGAGGGGGTTACAGAGATAGGGAGGGGTGTGGGGCTGGAGGGGGTTACAGAGATAGGGAGGGGTGTAGGGGCTGGAGGGGATTACAGAGATAGGGAGGGGTGTGGGGCTGGAGGGGGTTACAGAGATAGGGAGGGGTGTCGGGGCTGGAGGAGTTTACAGAGATAGGGAGGGGTGTAGGGCTGGAGGAGGTTACAGAGCTAGGGAGGGGTGTGAGGCTGGAGGAGGTTACAGAGATAGGGAGGGGTGTAGGGGCTGGAGGAGGTTACAGAGATAGGGAGGGGTGTAGGGGCTGGAGGGCGTTACCGAGATAGGGAGGGGTGTAGGGCTGAAGGGGGTTACAGAGATCGGGAGGGGTTTAGGGCTGGAGGAGGTTACAGAGATAGGGAGGGGTGTAGGGGCTGGAGGAGGTTACAGAGATAGGGAGGGGTGTAGGGGCTGGAGGTTACAGAGATAGGGAGGGGTGTAGGGGCTGGAGGGGCTTACAGAGATAGGGAGGGGTGTAGGGCTGGAGGGGGTTACAGAGATAGGGAGGGGTGTAGGGCTGGAGGGGGTTACAGAGATAGGGAGGGGTGTAGGGGCTGGAGGAGGTTACAGAGATAGAGAGGGGTGTATGGGCTGGAGGAGGTTACAGAGATAGGGAGGGGTGTGGGGCTGGAGGGGGTTACACAGATAGGGAGGAGTGTAGGGGCTGGAGGGGGTTACAGAGATAGGGAGGGGTGTAGGGGCTGTAGGGGGTTACAGAGATAGGGAGGGGTGTAGGGGCTGGAGGAGGTTACAGAGATAGGGAGGGGTGTAGGGCTGGAGGGGGTTACAGAGAAAGGGACGGGTGTAGGGGCTGGAGGAGGTTACAGAGATAGGGAGGGGTGTAGGGGCTGGAGGGGGTTACAGAGATAGGGAGGGGTGTAGGGCTGGAGGGGGTTACAGAGATAGGGAGGGTGTGGGGCTGGAGGAGGTTACAGAGATAGGGAGGGGTGTAGAGGCTGGAGGAGTTTACAGAGATAGGGAGGGGTGTGGGGCTGGAGGAGGTTACAGAGATAGGGAGGGGTGTAGGGGCTGGAGGAGGTTACAGAGATAGGGAGGGGTGTAGGGGCTGGAGGTTACAGAGATAGGGAGGGGTGTCGGGGCTGGAGGGGCTTACAGAGATAGGGAGGGGTGTAGGGGCTGGAGGGGGTTACAGAGATAGTGAGGGGTGTAGGGGCTGGAGGAGGTTACAGAGATAGAGACGGGTGTTGGGGCTGGAGGGGGTTACAGAGATAGGGAGGGGTGTCGGGGCTGGAGGGGGTTACAGAGATAGGGAGGGGTGTAGGGCTGGAGGGGGTTACAGAGATAGGGAGGGGTGTAGGGGCTGGAGGAGGTTACAGAGATAGAGAGGGGTGTAGGGGCTGGAGGAGGTTACAGAGATAGGGAGGGGTGTGGGGCTTGAGGGGGTTACACAGTTAGGGAGGAGTGTAGGGGCTGGAGGGGGTTACAGAGATAGGGATGGGTGTAGGGGCTGGAGGGGGTTACAGAGATAGGGAGGGGTGTAGGGGCTGGAGGAGGTTACAGAGATAGGGAGGGGTGTAGGGCTGGAGGGGGTTACAGAGATAGGGAGGGGTGTAGGGGCTGGAGGAGGTTACAGAGATAGGGAGGGGTGTAGGGGCTGGAGGGGGTTACAGAGATAGGGAGGGGTGTAGGGCTCGAGGGGGTTACAGAGATAGGGAGGGTGTGGGGCTGGAGGAGGTTACAGAGATAGGGAGGGGTGTAGGGCTAGAGGAGGTTACAGAGATAGGGAGGGATGTAGGGGCTGGAGGAGGTTACAGAGATTGGGAGGGGTGTAGGGGCTGGAGGAGGTTACAGAGATAGGGAGGGATCTCGGGGCTGGAGGGGGTTACAGAGATCGGGAGAGGTGCAGGGGCTGGAAGAGGTTACAGAGATTGGGAGGGGTGTAGGCGCTGGAGGAGGTGACAGAGATAGGAAGGGGTGTAGGGCTGGAGGAGGTTACAGAGATTGGGAGGGGTGTAGGGGTTGGAGGAAGTTACAGAGATAGGGAGGTGTAGGGGCTGGAGGGGGTTACAGAGATAGGGAGGGGTGTAGGGCTGGAGGAGGTAACAGAGATAGGGAGGGGTGTAGGCGCTGGAGGGGGTTACAGAGATAGGGAGGGGTGTAGGGCTGGAGGGGGTTACAGAGATAGGGAGGGGTGTAGGGCTGGAGGAGGTTACAGAGATAGGGAGAGGTGTAGGGGCTGTAGGAGGTTACAGAGATAGGGAGGGGTGTAGGGCTGGAGGGGGTTACAGAGATAGGAAGAGGTGTAGGGCTGGAGGAGGTTACAGAGATAGGGAGGGGTGTAGGGGCTGGAGGGGGTTACAGAGATAGGGAGGGGTGCAGGGGCTGGAGGGGGTTACAGAGATAGGGAGGGGTGTAGGGGCTGGAGGAGGTTACAGAGATAGGGAGGGGTGTAGGGCTGGAGGAGGTTACAGAGATAGGGAGGGGTGTAGGGGCTGGAGGGGGTTACAGAGATAGGGAGGGGTGTAGGGCTGGAGGAAGTTACAGAGATAGGGAGGTGTAGGGGCTGGAGGAGGTTACAGAGATAGGGAGTGGTGTCGGGCTGGAGGAGGTTACAGAGATAGGGAGGGGTGTGGGGCTGGAGGAGGTTACAGATATAGGGAGGGGTGTAGGGCTGGAGGAGGTTACAGAGATAGGGAGGTGCGTCGGGCTAGAGGAGGTTGCAGAGATAGGGAGGGGTTGTAGGGCTGGAGGAGGTTACAGAGATAGGGAGGAGTAGGGACGGAAGGAGGTTACAGAGATAGGGAGGGGTGTAGTGGCTGGAGGGGGTTACAGAGATAGGGAGGGGTGTAGGGGCTGGAGGTGGTTACAGAGATAGGGAGGGTTGTAGGGGCTGGAGGAGGTTACGGAGATAGGGAGGGGTGTAGGGCTGGAGGAGGTTACAGCGATAGGGAGGGGTGTAGGGGCTGGAGGGGGTTACAGAGATAGGGAGGGGTGTAGGGGCTGGAGGAGGTTACAGCGATAGGGAGGGGTGTAGGGGCTGGAGGAGGTTACAGAGATAGGGAGGGGTGTCGGGGCTGGAGGGGGTTACAGAGATAGGGAGGGGTGTAGGGGCTGGAGGAGGTTACAGAGACAGGGAGGGGTGTAGGGCTGGAGGAGATTTCAGAGATAGGGAGTGGTGTAGGGCTGGAGGAGGTTACAGAGATAGGGAGGGGTGTAGGGGCTGGAGGAGGTTACAGAGATGGGGGGGGTGTAGGGGCTGGAGGGGGTTACAGAGATAGGGAGGGTGTGGGGCTGGAGGAGGTTACAGAGTTAGGGAGGGGTGTAGGGGCTGGAGGGGGTTACAGAGATAGGGAGGGGTGTGGGGCTGGAGGAGGTTACAGAGATAGGGAGGGGTGTAGGGGTTGGAGGGGGTTATAGAGATAGGGAGGGGTGTAGGGGTTGGAGGATGTTGTAGAGATAGGGAGGGGTGTAGGGGCTGGAGGAGGTTACAGAGATAGGGAGGGGTGTCAGGGCTGGAGGGGGTTACAGAGATAGGGAGGGGTGTAGGGGCTGGAGGGGGTTACAGAGATAGGGAGGGGTGTCGGGGCTGGAGGGGGTTACAGAGATAGGGAGGGGTGTAGGGGCTGGAGGAGGTTACAGAGATAGGGAGAGGTGTAGGGCTGGAGGGGGTTACAGAGATAGGGAGGGGTGTAGGGGCTGGAGGAGGTTACAGAGATAGGGAGGGGTGTAGGGGCTGGAGGAGGTTACAGAGATAGGGAGGGGTGTAGGGGCTGGACGAGGTTACAGAGATAGGGAGGGGTGTAGGGGTTGGAGGGGGTTATAGAGATAGGGAGGGGTGTAAAGGCTGGAGGTGGTTACAGAGATAGGGAGAGGTGTAGGGGCTGGAGGAGGTTACTGAGATAGGGAGGGTGTACGGGCTGGAGGGGGTTACACAGATATGGGGGGGGTGTAGGGGCTGGAGGGGGTTACAGAGATAGGGAGGGGTGTGGGGGGTTACAGAGATAGGGAGGGGTGTACGACTGGAGGAGGTTACAGAGATAGGGAGGGGTGTAGGGCTGGAGGAGGTTACAGAGATAGGGAGGGGTGTAGGACTGGAGGAGGTTACAGAGATAGGGAGGGTTGTGGGACTGGAGGTGGTTACAGAGATCGGGAGGGGTGTAGCGGCTGGAGGGGGTTACAGAGATAGGGAGGGGTGTAGGGGCTGGAGGAGGTTACAGAGATAGGGAGGGGTGTAGGGCTGGAGGAGGTTACAGAGATAGGGAGGGGTGTAGGACTGGAGGGGGTTACAGACATAGGGAGGGGTGTAGGGGCTGGAGGAGGTTACAGAGATAGGGAGGGGTGTAGGGGCTGGAGGAGGTTACAGAGATAGGGAGGGGTGTTGGGGCTGGAGGAGATTACAGAGATAGGGAGGGTTGTAGGGCTGGAGGAGGTTACCGAGATAGGGAGGGGTGTGGGGCTGGAGGAGGTTACAGAGTTAGGGAGGGGTGTAGGGGCTAGAGAAGGTTACAGAGATAGGGGGGGTGTAGGGGCTGGAGGAGGTTACAGAGATAGGGAGGGGTGTAGGGGCTGGAGGAGGTTACAGAGATAGGGAGGGGTGTAGGGGCTGGAGGAGGTTACAGAGATAGGGAGGGGTGTAGGGGCTGGAGGAGGTTACAGAGATAGGGAAGGGTGTAGGGGCTGGAGCGGGTTACAGAGATAGGGAGAGTGTGGGGCTGGAGGAGGTTACAGAGATAGGGAGGGGTGTAGGGGCTGAAGGAGGTTACAGAGATAGGGAGGGGTGTAGGGGCTGGAGGGGGTTACAGAGATAGGGAGGGTGTGGGGCTGGAGGAGGTTACAGAGATAGGGAGGGGTGTAGGGGCTGGAGGAGGTTACAGAGATAGGGAGTGGTGTAGGGGCTGGAGGAGGTTGCAGAGATAGGGAGGGGTGTAGGGGCTGGAGTGGGTTACAGAGATAGGGAGGGGTGTAGGGGCTGGAGGAGGTTACAGACATAGGGAGGGGTGTGGGGCTGGAGGAGGTTACAGAGATAGGGAGGGGTGTATGGGCTGGAGGAGGTTACAGAGATAGGGAGGGGTGTGGGGCTGGAGGAGGTTGCAGAGATAGGGAGGGTTGTGGGGCTGGAGGAGGTTACAGAGATAGGGAGGGGAGTAGGGGCTGGAGGAGGTTACAGAGATAGGGAGGGGTGTAGGGCTGGAGGAGGTTACAGAGATAGGGAGGGGTGAAGGGGCTGGAGGAGGTTACAGAGATAGGGAGGGGTGTAGGACTGGAGGGCGTTGCAGAGATAGGGAGGGGTGTAGGGCTGGAGGAGGTTACAGAGATAGGGAGGTCTGTAGGGGCTGGAGGGTGTTACAGAGATAGGGAGGGTGTCGGGGCTGGAGGAGGTTACAGAGATAGGGAGGGGTGTAGGGCTGGAGGGGGTTACAGAGATAGGGAGGGTGTGGGGCTGGAGGAGGTTACAGAGATAGGGAGGGGTGTAGGGGCTGGAGGAGGTTACAGAGATAGGGAGGGGTGTAGGGGCTGGAGGAGGTTACAGAGATAGGGAGGGGTGTAGGGGCTGGAGGTTACAGAGATAGGGAGGGGTGTAGGGGCTGGAGGGGCTTACAGAGATAGGGAGGGGTGTAGGGCTGGAGGGGGTTACAGAGATAGGGAGGGGTGTAGGGTCTGGAGGAGGTTACAGAGATAGAGAGGGGTGTCGGGGCTGGAGGAGGTTACAGAGATAGGGAGGGCTGTCGGGGCTGGAGGGGGTTACAGAGATAGGGAGGGGTGTAGGGCTGGAGGGGGTTACAGAGATAGGGAGGGGTGTAGGGGCTGGAGGAGGTTACAGAGATAGGGAGGGGTGTAGGGCTGGAGGGGGTTACAGAGAAAGGGAGGGGTGTAGGGGCTGGAGGGGGTTACAGAGATAGGGAGGGGTGTAGGGCTGGAGGGGGTTACAGAGATAGGGAGGGTGTGGGGCTGGAGGAGGTTACAGAGATAGGGAGGGGTGTAGGGGCTGGAGGAGTTTACAGAGATAGGGAGGGGTGTGGGGCTGGAGGAGATTACAGAGATAGGGAGGGGTGTAGGGGCTGGAGGAGGTTACAGAGATAGGGAGGGGTGTAGGGGCTGGAGGTTACAGAGATAGGGAGGGGTGTAGCGGCTGGAGGGGCTTACAGAGATAGGGAGGGGTGTAGGGGCTGGAGGGGGTTACAGAGATAGTGAGGGGTGTTGGGGCTGGAGGAGGTTACAGAGATAGAGAGGGGTGTAGGGGCTGGAGGGGGTTACAGAGATAGGGAGGGGTGTCGGGGCTGGAGGCAGTTACAGAGATAGGGAGGGGTGTAGGGCTGGAGGGGGTTACAGAGATAGGGAGGGGTGTAGGGGCTGGAGGAGGTTACAGAGATAGAGAGGGGTGTAGGGGCTGGAGGAGGTTACAGAGATAGGGAGGGGTGTGGGGCTTGAGGGGGTTACACAGTTAGGGAGGAGTGTAGGGGCTGGAGGGGGTTACAGAGATCGGGAGGGGTGTAGGGGCTGGAGGGGGTTACAGAGATAGGGAGGCGTGTAGGGGCTGGAGGAGGTTACAGAGATAGGGAGGGGTGTAGGGCTGGAGGGGGTTACAGAGATAGGGAGGGGTGTAGGGGCTGGAGGAGGTTACAGAGATAGGGAGGGGTGTAGGGGCTGGAGGGGGTTACAGAGATAGGGAGGGGTGTAGGGCTGGAGGGGGTTACAGAGATAGGGAGGGTGTGGGGCTGGAGGATTTTACAGAGATAGGGAGGGGTGTAGGGGCTGGAGGAGGTTGCAGAGATAGGGAGTGGTGTGGGGCTGGAGGAGGTTACAGAGATAGGGAGGGGTGTGGGGCTGGAGGAGGTTACAGAGATAGGGAGGGGTGTAGGGCTAGAGGAGGTTACAGAGATCGGGAGGGATGTAGGGGCTGGAGGAGGTTACAGAGATTGGGAGGGGTGTAGGGGCTGGAGGAGGTTACAGAGATAGGGAGGGATCTCGGGGCTGGAGGGGGTTACAGAGATCGGGAGAGGTGTAGGGGCTGGAAGAGGTTACAGAGATTGGGAGGGGTGTAGGGGCTGGAGGAGGTTACAGAGATAGGAAGTGGTGTAGGGCTGGAGGACGTTACAGAGATAGGGAGGGGTGTAGGCGCTGGAGGAGGTGACAGAGATAGGAAGGGGTGTAGGGCTGGAGGAGGTTACAGAGATTGGGAGGGGTGTAGGGGTTGGAGGAAGTTACAGAGATAGGGAGGTGTAGGGGCTGGAGGGGGTTACAGAGATAGGGAGGGGTGTAGTGCTGGAGGAGGTAACAGAGATAGGGAGGGGTGTAGGCGCTGGAGGGGGTTACAGAGATAGGGAGGGGTGTAGGGCTGGAGGGGGTTACAGAGATAGGGAGGGGTGTAGGGCTGGAGGAGGTTACAGAGATAGGGAGAGGTGTAGGGGCTGTAGGAGGTTACAGAGATAGGGAGGGGTGTCGGGCTGGAGGGGGTTACAGAGATAGGAAGAGGTGTAGGGCTGGAGGAGGTTACAGAGATAGGGAGGGGTGTAGGGGCTGGAGGGGGTTACAGAGATAGGGAGGGGTGTAGGGGCTGGAGGGGGTTGCAGAGATAGGGAGGGGTGTAGGGGCTGGAGGAGGTTACAGAGATGGGGAGGGGTGTAGGGCTGGAGGAGGTTACAGAGATAGGGAGGGGTGTAGGGGCTGGAGGGGGTTACAGAGATAGGGAGGGGTGTAGGGCTGGAGGGGGTTACAGAGATAGGGAGGGGTGTAGGGTCTGGAGGAAGTTACAGAGATAGGGAGGTGTAGGGGCTGGAGGAGGTTACAGAGATAGGGAGTGGTGTCGGGCTGGAGGAGGTTACAGAGATAGGGAGGGGTGTGGGGCTGGAGGAGGTTACAGATATAGGGAGGGGTGTAGGGCTGGAGGAGGTTACAGAGATAGGGAGGTGCGTCGGGCTGGAGGAGGTTACAGAGATAGGGAGTGGTGTAGGGCTGGAGGAGGTTACAGAGATAGGGAGGGGTGTAGGGCTGGAGAGGGTTACACAGATAGGGAGGGGTGTGGGGCTGGAGGAGGTTACAGAGATAGGGGGGGTGTAGGGGCTGGAGGGGGTTACAGAGATAGGGAGGGTGTGGGGCTGGAGGAGGTTACAGAGATAGGGAGGGGTGTAGGGGCTGGAGGAGGTTACAGAGATAGGGAGGGGTGTCGGGGCTGGAGGGGGTTACAGAGATAGGGAGGGGTGTAGGGGCTGGAGGAGGTTACAGAGATAGGGAGGGGTGTAGGGGCTGGAGGAGGTTACAGAGATAGGGAGGGGTGTAGGGGCTGGAGGAGGTTACAGAGATAGGGAGGGGTGTAGGGGCTGGAGGTGGTTACAGAGATCGGGAGGGGTGTAGGGGCTGGAGGGGGTTACAGAGATAGGGAGGGGTGTAGGGGTTGGAGGAGGTTGTAGAGATAGGGAGGGGTGTAGGGGCTGGAGGAGGTTACAGAGATAGGGAGGGGTGTCGGGGCTGGAGGGGGTTACAGAGATAGGGAGGGGTGTAGGGGCTGGAGGAGGTTACAGAGATAGGGAGGGGTGTAGGGGCTGGAGGAGGTTACAGAGATAGGGAGGGGTGTAGGGGCTGGAGGAGGTTACAGAGATAGGGAGGGGTGTAGGGGCTGGAGGAGGTTACAGAGATAGGGAGGGGTGCAGGGGCTGGAGGTGGTTACAGAGATCGGGAGGGGTGTAGGGGCTGGAGGAGGTTACAGAGATAGGGAGGGGTGTAGGGGCTGAAGGAGGTTACAGAGATAGGGAGGGGTGTAGGGGTTGGAGGGGGTTATAGAGATAGGGAGGGGTGTAAAGGCTGGAGGTGGTTACAGAGATAGGGAGAGGTGTAGGGGCTGGAGGAGGTTACTGAGATAGGGAGGGTGTACGGGCTGGAGGGGGTTACAGAGATATGGGGGGGGTGTAGGGGCTGGAGGGGGTTACAGAGATAGGGAGAGGTGTGGGGGGTTACAGAGATAGGGAGGGGTGTACGACTGGAGGAGGTTACAGAGATAGGGAGGGGTGTAGGGCTGGAGGAGGTTACAGAGATAGGGAGGGGTGTAGGACTGGAGGGGGTGACAGAGATAGGGAGGGGTGTAGGGGCTGGAGGAGGTTACAGAGATAGGGAGGGGTGTAGGGGCTGGAGGAGGTTACAGAGATAGGGAGGGGTGTTGGGGCTGGAGGAGATTACAGAGATAGGGAGGGTTGTAGGGCTGGAGGAGGTTACCGAGATAGGGAGGGGTGTGGGGCTGGAGGAGGTTACAGAGTTAGGGAGGGGTGTAGGGGCTGGAGAAGGTTACAGAGATAGGGGGGGTGTAGGGGCTGGAGGAGGTTACAGAGATAGGGAGGGGTGTAGGGGCTGGAGGAGGTTACAGAGATAGGGAGGGGTGTAGGGGCTGGAGGAGGTTACAGAGATAGGGAGGGGTGTAGGGGCTGGAGGAGGTTACAGAGATAGGGAGGGGTGTAGGGGCTGGAGGGGGTTACAGAGATAGGGAGAGTGTGGGGCTGGAGGAGGTTACAGAGATAGGGAGGGGTGTAGGGGCTGAAGGAGGTTACAGAGATAGGGAGGGGTGTAGGGGCTGGAGGGGGTTACAGAGATAGGGAGGGTGTGGGGCTGGAGGAGGTTACAGAGATAGGGAGGGGTGTAGGGGCTGGAGGAGGTTACAGAGATAGGGAGTGGTGTAGGGGCTGGAGGAGGTTGCAGAGATAGGGAGGGGTGTAGGGGCTGGAGTGGGTTACAGAGATAGGGAGGGGTGTAGGGGCTGGAGGAGGTTACAGACATAGGGAGGGGTGTGGGGCTGGAGGAGGTTACAGAGATAGGGAGGGGTGTATGGGCTGGAGGAGGTTACAGAGATAGGGAGGGGTGTGGGGCTGGAGGAGGTTACAGAGATAGGGATGGGTGTGGGGCTGGAGGAGGTTACAGAGATAGGGAGGGGTGTAGGGGCTGGAGGAGGTTACAGAGATAGGGAGGGGTGTAGGGCTGGAGGAGGTTACAGAGATAGGGAGGGGTGAAGGGGCTGGAGGAGGTTACAGAGATAGGGAGGGGTGTAGGACTGGAGGGCGTTGCAGAGATAGGGAGGGGTGTAGGGCTGGAGGAGGTTACAGAGATAGGGAGGTCTGTAGGGGCTGGAGGGGATTACAGAGATAGGGAGGGATGTAGGGGCTGGAGGGTGTTACAGAGATAGGGAGGGTGTAGGGGCTGGAGGAGGTTACAGAGATAGGGAGGGGTGTAGGGGCTGGAGGAGGTTACAGAGATAGGGAGGGGTGTAGGGCTGGAGGGGGTTACAGAGATAGGGAGGGTGTGGGGCTGGAGGAGGTTACAGAGATAGGGAGGGGTGTAGGGGCTGGAGGAGGTTACAGAGATAGGGAGGGGTGCAGGGGCTGGAGGAGGTTACAGAGATAGGGAGGGGTGTAGGGGCTGGAGGGGGTTACAGGGATAGGGAGGGGTGTAGGGCTGGAGGGGGTTACAGAGATAGGGAGGGGTGTAGGGGCTGGAGGGGATTACAGAGATAGGGAGGGGTGTAGGGGCTGGAGGGGATTACAGAGATAGGGAGGGGTGTAGGGCTGGAGGGGGTTACAGAGATAGGGAGGGGTGTAGGGGCTGGAGGGGGTTACAGGGATAGGGAGGGGTGTAGGGCTGGAGGGGGTTACAGAGATAGGGAGGGGTGTAGGGGCTGGAGGGGGTTACAGAGATAGGGAGGGGTGTAGGGGCTGGAGGGGGTTACAGGGATAGGGAGGGGTGTAGGGGCTGGAGGAGGTTACAGAGTTAGGCAGGGGTGTAGGGCTGGAGGGGGTTACAGAGATAGGGAGGGGTGTTGGGGCTGGAGGGGGTTACAGAGATAGGGAGGGGTGTAGGGGCTGGAGGAGGTTACAGAGATAGGGAGGGGTGTAGGGGCTGGAGGGGGTTACAGAGATAGGGAGGGGTGTGGGGCTGGAGGAGGTTACAGAGATAGGGAGGGGTGTAGGGGCTGGAGGGGGTTACAGAGATAGGGAGGGGTGTAGGGGCTGGAGGGGGTTACAGGGATAGGGAGGGGTGTAGGGGCTGGAGGGGATTACAGAGATAGGGAGGGGTTTAGGGGCTGGAGGGGGTTACAGAGATAGGGAGGGGTGTAGGGGCTGGAGGAGGTTACAGAGATAGGGAGGGGTGTAGGGGCTGGAGGGGGTTACAGAGATAGGGAGGGGTGTAGGGCTGGAGGGGGTTACAGAGATAGGGAGGGGTGTAGTGGCTGGAGGAGGTTACAAGATAGGGAGGGGTGTAGGCACTGGAGGGGGTTACAGAGATAGGGAGGGGTGTAGTGGCTGGAGGAGGTTACAAGATAGGGAGGGGTGTAGGGACTGGAGGAGGTTACAGAGATAGGGAGGGGTGTAGGGCTGGAGGGGGTTACAGAGATAGGGAGGGGTGTAGGGACTGGAGGAGGTTACAGAGATAGGGAGGGGTGTAGGGGCTGGAGGGGGTTACAGAGATAGGGAGGGGTGTCGGGGCTGGAGGAGGTTACAGAGATAGGGAGGGGTGTGGGACTGGAGGGGGTTACAGAGATAGGGAGGGGTGTAGGGGCTGGAGGGGGTTACAGAGATAGGGAGGGGTGTCGGGGCTGGAGGAGGTTACAGAGATAGGGAGGGGTGTAGGGGCTGGAGGGGGTTACAGAGATAGGGAGGGGTGTCGGGGCTGGAGGAGGTTACAGAGATAGGGAGGGGTGTGGGACTGGAGGAGGTTACAGAGATAGGGAGGGGTGTGGGACTGGAGGGGGTTACAGAGATAGGGAGTGGCGAGGCCATGGAGGGATTTGAACAGGAATATGATAATTCTGAGTTGGAGGCGTCACCATGGGGCGGTTGTCCAGGAGGTGTGGAATTGTGTTTGGGGGTTGTCTCTGAGAGGCCTGTGCCCGATGGGTCAGTGGGTATCGCCAGGGTGTGTGGGCAAAGCAGCTCGGGGCAACATGTCCTGGTGATGTAGGAACAAGTAGACACGTGTCCGCAGCACGAGAGCGGCCGGACTGGCGAGAGGCGATCTCCCTCACCAGGTGGTCAACCAGGACTCAGTGGGTCTCACTCTCGCCTCCGAGGCAAGGACTCATGGGTAGCTGTCGCGCTCCAGGGATCTAAGCCCATAATCTAGGCTGACACTCCCGTGCACTACTGAGGGAGCGCTGCACTGTCGGAGGGGCAGTACTGAGGGAGTGCTGCACTGTCGGAGGGGAACTAATGAGGGAGTACCGCACTGTCGGAGGGGCAGTACTGAGGGAGTGCTACACTGTCGGAGGGGCAGTACTGAGGGAGTGCTGCAGTGTCAGAGGGCAAGTACTGAGGGAGTGCCGCACTGTCAGAGGGGCAGTACTGAGGGAGTGCCGCACTGTCGGAGGGGCAGTACTGAGGGAGTGCTGCACTGTCAGAGGGGCAGTACTGAGGGAGTGCCGCACTGTCAGAGGGGCAGTACTGAGGGAGTGCCACACTGTCAGAGGGGCAGTACTGAGGGAGTGCCGCACTGTCAGAGGGGCAGTACTGAGGGAGTGCCGCACTGTCGGAGGGGCAGTACTGAGGGAGTGCCGCACTGTCGGAGGGGCAGTACTGAGGGAGTGCTGCACTGTCAGAGGGCAAGTACTGAGGGAGTGCTGCACTGTCAGAGGGCAAATACTGAGGGAGCGCCGCACTGTCGGAGGGGCAGTACTGAGGGAGTGCCGCACTGTCGGAGGGGCAGTACTGAGGGAGTGCCGCACTGTCGGAGGGGCAGTACTGAGGGAGCGCCGCACTGTCGGAGGGGCAGTACTGAGGGAGCTCTGCACTGTCGGAGGGGCAGTACTGGGGGAGTGCTGCACTGTCGGAGGGGCAGTACTGAGGGAGTGCCGCACTGTCGGAGGGGCAGTACTGAGGGAGCTCTGCACTGTCGGAGGGGCAGTACTGGGGGAGTGCTGCACTGTCGGAGGGGCAGTACTGAGGGAGTGCCGCACTGTCGGAGGGGCAGTACTGAGTGAGTGCCGCACTGTCGGAGGGGCAGTACTGAGGGAGTGCCGCAGTGGCGGAGGGGCAGTACTGAGGGAGTGCCGCAATGTCGGAGGGGCAGTACTGAGGGAGTGCTGCACTGTCGGAGGGGCAGTACTGAGGGAGTGCCACACTGTCGGAGGGGCAGTACTGAGGGAGTGCCGCACTGTCAGAGGGGCAGTACTGAGGGAGTGCTGCACTGTCGCTGGGGCAGTACTGAGGGAGTGCCACACTGTCGGAGGGGCAGTACTGAGGGAGTGCCGCACTGTCGGAGGGGCAGTACTGAGGGAGTGCCGCACTGTCGCTGGGGCAGTACTGAGCGAGTGTTATTATTGGTAATAATATTTATGATTGTAAATGAGGAAACATCTGTAGGGAGCAGCAATGCAGTGGGACCGGGACGGGACGGTTTCAGTGATTAGCAATAATTACACTCACAATGCTAAGTATTACGATTAATAATTGCACATATCGGTAAGGTCAGACTTGGGTTGCATGAGGGGAGTTTTTAGATGTTGAATCTGGAGTTCGGAGGGTTAACGGCTGGGCGAGCCGTCGAATTATGAAGCATCTATTCTAACAGCCTCCTTTTAAACCTTTCTTTCACTCTGCTCGCATGAGAATTGGCAGATTTACACATTACCTCATCCATAAGGCCAGTTTTAACCAGAATCATTCCCCATTGCCAGAACTGAACTGTCAATCATATCATTGAACAGGAACCAGTTCCAGGGCCCACGTCTCTTCGACAGGCCAGCTAACTCTTGCCTTGGGCCCTGAGAGCAGCTAATCCCACAGAGAAGGGCTGAGATCGCTATTGGGCCTCGGAAAAGGACAGCTTACATAGGAACATAAAAACATAAGAAATAGGAGCAGGAGTCGGCCATTTGGCCTCTCGAGCCTGCTCCGCCATTCAATAAGATCATGGCCGATCCGATCATGGACTCAGCTCCACTTCCCCGCCCGCTCCCCAGAACCCTTCACTCCCTTATCGCTCAAAAATCTGTCTATCTCCGCCTTAAATATATTCAATGACCCAGCCTCCACAGCTCTCTGGGGAGCGAATGCCACAGATTTACAAACCTCTGAGAAGAAATTCCTCCTCATCTCAATTTTAAATGGGCGGCCCTTTATTCTGAGACTATGCCAGCTAGTTCTAGATTCCCCCACGAGGGGAAACATCCTCTCTGCATCTACCCTGTCAAGCCCCCTCAGAATCTTACACGTTTCAATAAGATCACCTCTCATTCTTCTAAACTCCAATGTGTAAATTCCTGTCCCCTCAGTACAGATTCACACGAGGCATGTAGTGAAGTCAAGGTCACTCTGGACCTGCACCTTTATTTCACAGCTCTGGAATGCTGCACTTGCCTGAGACCTGTCCTTATATTCCTGTCTCTTGCAAGTGCACCCCTGGTGGTAAGGTATGCTGGTGGTTACAGGTCATATCTTATTACAGTCATGTATAGCATGTTAGGATACAGTTATATATAATAATGTAAGATACATTACATCACCTCCCCCAAGGTCTTATTGTCTTTATAGGTTCAGTCTCTCAGGTGGTCTATGCTCTCGCGTGGAGCGTCTGAGTTATGGTTCAGTTGTTTGACTTGGGGTCTGTTTTTCTTTGGGTGTGGTTGCTGGTATCTCGCCTGGGCTGTCTGTTTCGATTGGTGTGATTGTTGTTGACTCGCCTGGGCTGTCTGTTGGGATTGCCCTTTCCTCAGGTTGTTCCCTCTGTCTGTCCACCAGGTGTGGTACGAGTTCCACATTGTAGTCTGCCTCTGGTTCCGCAGTGTTGTTGGTAAATCTGCTTTTGACTTGGTCTACATGCCTCCAGCAGGTTTGGCCAGTGTCCATTTGTACTACCAGTAGCCTGTTTCCTTCCTTGCCCGTTACTGTCCCTGCAAGCCATTTGGGACCCCTGCCATAGTTTAGTACAAACACTTTGTCCCCTATCTCATTCCATCTCCCCCTCAAATTTCTGTCATGGTACTTTGCCTCAACTATTTTGTGCATGTCTGGGAGGATTAATGAGAGCCTTGTTTTTAAAGTCCTTTTCATCAACAGTTGCGCGGGGGGATCCCAGTCAGTGAGTGCGGACGAGATCTGTATGCCAGCAGCAGTCACGACAGGCGACCCTGCAGCGTGGGACCTTGGATTTTGAGCATGCCTTGTTTAATGATTTGCACTGCTCTCTCCGCCTGGCCGTTGGAGGCCGGCTTGAACGGTGCCGTCTTGACGTGATTTATGCCGTGGTCAATTATAAAGTCTTGGAATTCTGCGCTGGTGAAGCACGGACCATTGTCACTGACCAATATGTCAAGGATTCCGTGCGTTGCAAACATGGTTGCGAGGCTCTCCACAGTGGTGGAGGTTGTGCTCGAGTTTAAAATGGTGCATTCGATCCACTTTGAAAATGCATCTACAACTACGAGGAACATTTTGCCCATGAATGGGCCCGCATAGTCTACGTGCATCCGTGACCACGGTTTGGTAGGCCAGGGCCAGGGGCTCAGTGGAGCCTCCCTGGGGGCATTGCTGAGTTGGGCACAAATGGTGCACCTTCGGACGCAGAGCTCCAAGTCCGCGTCAATACCAGGCCATCAGACGTGGGATCTGGCTATGGCCTTCATGAGAACGATCCCCGGGTGCTCGCGGTGGAGCTCCCGGAAAAATACCTCTCTGCCTCGCAGAGGCATGACTACTCGGCTGCCCCACATCAGGCAGTCTGCTTGTAGTGACAGCTCATGCATGCGCCTGTGAAAGGTTTTAATTCCTCGGGCCAGGCATCGCGAGCCTCTGCCCAGTCACCGGTTAGGACACATCTTTTTACTAAGGATAACGTGGGGTCGCTGGCCGTCCAGGCTCTGATTTGGCGAGCCGTCATGGGCGAACCTGTGGACTCAAAGGCATTGATTGCCATGACTATCTCACAGTCCTGTTCATCAGACCCTTCCGTGGTCGCCAGGGGTATCCTGCTGAGCGCGTCGGCACAGTTGTCTGTGCCTGGTCTGTGCCTTATGGTATAGTCGTATGACGCCAGCATGAGTGCCCACCGTTGAATGCGCACCGAGGCGTTGGCATTTATTGCCTTGCTCTCGGATAGGAGGGACGTGAGGTGCTTGTGGTCGGTTTCTAATGCTAACTTGGCCCTGAAAAGGTATTGGTGCATCTTTTTGACACCGTACACGCACGTGAGCGCCTCCTTCTCTACCATTCCGTACCCGCACTCCGCCCGCGAAAGTGACCTGGAGGCATAAGCTATGGGTTGTAATTTGCCCGCACTATTGACATGTTGCAAAACACACCCGACCCCATACGCTGACTCATCGCATGTGAGAACTAACTTTTTACCTGGGTCAAAGAAAGTCAAAACACTGTTGGAACACAAGGTTGCGTGCCTTATTGAAGGCGCGTTCCTGGGCATCTCCCCAAAACCAATCGCACCCCTTCCTGAGTAGCACGTGGAGAGGCTCCAGCAGCGTGCTTAAGTTCTGCATAAAGTTCCCAAAGTAACTGAGTAGCCCGAGAAAGGCGCGCAGTTCTGAGACATTCCGGGGCCTGGGTGCCAGGCGAATTGCTTCTGTTTTGGACTCTGTTGGGCGGATTCCATCAGCGGCAATCCTGCCCAAAAATTCAACCTCGGGTGCGAGAAACAGGCACTTGGATTTCTTGACTCGTAGGCCTACCCGATCCAACCGCTTTAGTACTTCCTCCAAATTGCGGAGATGGGAGTCGGTGTCCCTGCCCGTGATAAGTATGTCGTCTTGAAAAACAACCGTCCCCGGGATGGACTTGAGCAGACTCTCCATGTTGCGCTGGAAAATGGCAGCTGCCGACCTGATGCCGAATGGGCATCGATTGTACATGAAAAGGCCTCGATGTGTGTTGATGGTGGTGAGTAGCTTGGATTCCTCGGTCAATTCTTGCATTATATACGCAGATGTGAGGTCTAGTTTTGAGAAAAGTTTACCTCCAGTCAGTGTGGCAAATAAGTCCTCCGCTCTGGGCAGCGGGTACTGGTCCTGTAGGGAGACTCTGTTTATGGTAGATTTGTAGTCCCCACTGATTCGTACGGATCCATCAGGCTTCATGACTGGGACGATGGGACTTGCCCAGTCGCTAAATTCCACAGGTGATATAATGCCTTCCCGCAGAAGCCTGTCTAGTTCATGTTCAATCTTTTCCCTCATCACATAGGGTACAGCTCTGGCCTTGTGATGGACCGGTCTAGCATCCTGTGTGATGTAGATTTTGACTTTGGCTCCTTTGAAAGTGCCCACACCTGGCTGAAAGAGATGTTCAAATCGCTTTATAACTGTTGAGCAGGAGGTCTGTTCCTCTAATGACATGGCATGGACATCATCCCGTTTCCAATTTAGTTTTGCCAGCCAGCTTCTCCCCAGCAGTGCTGAGGGGTCTCCGGGGACAATCCACAGGGGAAGTCGGTTCACTGTCCCTTTGTGTGTGACAGAGAGCATGGCGCTGCCGAGGACTGGTACGATTTCTTTGGTATAGGTCCTTAGTTTGGTGTCGACCCTTGTGAGTTTTGGTCTGTCTCTTTTATGTGGCCACAGTTGTTCAAATTGTTGAGCGCCCATGAGAGATTGACTCGCTCCCGTATCCAGCTCCATGTTGACAGATATCCCGTTGAGTAGGACCCTCATCATTATAGGGGGCATCCTGTTGTAGGAGCAGCGGCCATTGATCGTGTTGACCCGCTGTACATCGGTGTCCTGGGTACTGTCCCCACCATCTTATGTTCCGCTTTCCAACCCATCCGATTCGTATACCAGCCATGCTGCCGTTTTTTTGCACATGCGGGCCAAATGCCCTGTATATTAACAATTTCTGCAAACAGCCTGCTGAAATCGACACCCCCTGGACGAGTGCCCACCCCCACACCTCCAGCACAGACCTGTTCTATTGTTTAAAGTGTTCACAAAGAATGAGCTGCATCTGGCTGATCTCTCTTGAGCTTCTCTCAGTTTGTAGTTGATGAGGTGTGAACGGCCGTTCCTGTGGTCCTTGATGGCCTCTGCCTGCTGTCGAGAGCCTGTTCTCCCGGTTTTGTCTGTGTGTGGGGGTAGCAGCTTTTCTAATGCTGTGAACTCCTTGTTCTATTATTTTGTTAGTTGTCGTACCTGCATTGTAAATTAACCTCGTTTCTTCTTCCCCTACCAAGAATGTCTGTGCAACCAGTGCTGCTGCCTCTAAGGTCAGGTTCTTGGTCTCTATGAGCTTTCGGAATATGCCTCCTTGGCCTATTCCTTCAATGAAAAAGTCTCTCAGCATTTCTCTCCTCAGTTCATCGGAGAACTCACATAAGCTAGCCAACCTCCGAAGTTCCGCCACGAAGTCGGGTATGCTCTGGCCCACACAGCGTCTGTAGTTGTAGAACCTGTGTCTGGCCATGTGTAGGCTGCTCGCTGGCTTCAGGTGGTCTCTTACCAGTGTGCTCAATTCTTCAAACGACTTGCTTGCTGGTTTCTCGGGTGCCAACAGATCCTTCATGAAAGCGTATGATTTCGAGCCACAGCTGGTCAAGAGATGGGCTCTTCTCTTGTCTGCCTTATCGTCTCCGAACCAGTCTTTGGTTACAAAGCTTTGCTGGAGCCTTTCTATAAAGTCCTCCCAATTGTCTCCCGCATTGTATTTTTCATCTGATCCATTGTTCGCCATTCTGTGGATTCTGTAATCCCGTAACTTGTCGCCACTGTAAAGTCATGTCCCCTCAGTACAGATTCACACGAGGCATGTAGTGAAGTCAAGGTCACTCTGGACCTGCACCTTTATTTCACAGCTCTGGAATGCTGCACTTGCCTGAGACCTGTGCTTATATACCTGTCTCTTGCAAGTGCACCCCTGGTGGTAAGGTATGCTGGTGGTTACAGGTCATATCTTATTACAGTCATGTATAGCATGTTAGGATACAGTTATATATAATAATGTAAGATACATGACACAATATGTATAGGCCCAACTTGCTCAGCCTTCCTTCATAAGAAAGCCCCTTTATCTCCGGAATCAATCTCATGAACCTTCTCTGAACAGCCTCCAATGCAAGTATATCCTTCCTTAAATACAGAGACCAAAACTGCACGCAGTACTCCAGGTGTGGCCTCACCAATACCCTGTACAGTTGTAGCAGGACTTCTCTGCTTTTATCAGCCATGATCTTATTGAATGGCGGAGCAGGCTCGAGGGGCTAGATGGCCTACTCCTGTTCCTAATTCTTATGTTCTTATACTCTATTCCCTTTGCAATAAAGGCCAACATTCCATTTGCCTTCCTGATCACTTGCTGTACCTGCATACTAACTGTTTGTGTTTTATGTACAAGAACCCCCAGGTCTCTCTGTACTGCAGCACTTTGCAATTTTTCTCCATTTAAATTATAATTTCCTTTGTTAAAGCTTATAGCCAAATGCCTGATAACTATTAATGCCCACTTTTTGATTCGTTGATAGGATGTGGGCCTGTCTGGCAAGGCCAGCATTTATTGCCCATCCCTAATTGCCCTTGGACTGCTGCAGTCCGTGTGGTGAAACTGTTGCAGTTTGCCCTTGTGGTTTGTTACAATGGAGTGTCTCACTGGGGCATGTCAGAGGGGCAGTTAAGAGTCAATCACATTGCTGTGGGTCTGGAGTCGCATGTAGGTCAGACCGTGTAAGGGGGACAGATTTCCTTCCCTAAAGGGTGTTCGTGAATCGATGGGTGTTTACGACAATCCGGTAGTTTACATAAGAACATAAGAAATAGGAGCAGGAGTAGGCCATACGGCCCCTCGAGCCTGCATTCAATACGATCATGGCTGATCTGATCATGGACTCAGCTCCACTTCCCCGCCCGTTCCCCATAACCACTTATCGTTTAAGAAACTGTCTATCTCTGTCTTAAATATATTCAATGTCCCAGCTTCCACAGCTCTCGGAGGCAGCGAATTCCACAGATTTACAACCCTCTGAGAGAAGAAATTCCTCCTCATCTCAGTTTTAAATGGGCGGCCCCTTATTCTAAGACCATGTCCCCTAGTTCTTGTCTCCCCCATCAGTGGAAACATCCTCTCTGCATCCACCTTGTCAAGCCCCCTCATAATCTGATACGTTTCGATAAGATCACCTCTCATTCTTCTGAATTCCAATGAGTAGAGGCCCAACCTACTCAACCTTTCCTCAAAAGTCAACCCCCTCATCCCCGGAATCAACCTAGTGAACCTTCTCTGAACTGCCTCCAAAGCAAGTATATCCTTTCGTAAATATAGAAACCAAAACTGCACGCAGTACTCCAGGTGTGGCCTCACCAATACCCTGTATAGCTGTAGCATGACCTCTCTGCTTTTATACTCCATCCCCTTTGCAATAAAGGCCAAGATTCCATTGGGCTGCCTGATCACTTGCTGTACCTGTATACTGACCTTGTGTGTTTCATGCACAAGTACCCCCAGGTCCCGCTGTACTGCGGCACTTTGCAATCTTTCTCCATTTAAATAATAACTTGCTCTTTAATTTTTTCTGCCAAAGTGCATGACCTCACACTTTCTGACATTATACTCCATCTGCAAAATTTTTGCCCACTCACTTAGCCTGTCTACGTCCCTTTGCAGATTTTTTGTGCCCTCCTCACACATTGCTTTTCCTCCCATCTTTGTATCATCAGCAAACTTGGCTACATTACACTCAGTCCCTTCTTCCAAGTTGTTAATATAGATTGTAAATAGTTGGGGTCCCAGCACTGATCCCTGCTGTACCCCACTGGTTACTGATTCATGTCTCTGGATCATTAGTCCAGGCCTCTCGGTTACTCGTCCCATAACATAACCACTCTGGTACCGTAGTTCACTGAACTGGCACAAGTGAAAAGTTAATGTAAAGAATGAACCCGTTCCGAACGGCAGGTCCTGTGGGCTGGGTGGTTGGGCGGGATTGTGGGCTGGGTGTTGCAATTGGGCCTGAGGTTAGGAGTCACACCCACCTGCCCCGCTGGGGCTAAAGTTTCTCCTTTTGTCTCCAGCAGAGGGCGAGCGACACCGACCCAGACACTGACGGTGAAACCCACCCAGCAACTCACAGAGATCTTCGGGACATAGCGTCACAGATGCTGGTTTGTATCGACTGACTGGCGAGGGACTGGGGGCTGTGGGGCGGGCAGGGAAGTTCAGCCGCACAGGTCGGCTGATCAGCAAAGCCTGTGGACAGGGACAAAAAGCAATCAGAACGGAGAATGGGATGTTGGCCCTTATTTCAAGGGAGCTGGAATACACAGGGCAGCAAGTGATGTTACAGCCGTACACAGCTTGGGTCAGACACCATCCTGAGCACTGCGTCCATCTGTGGGCCCCGCCCATAGGGAGGATATATCGGCCTCAGAGGGGGAGCAGCTCAGATTCACCAGAGTGGTACCGGCGATAACTTCAGTGCTCAGCACTCTCGCCTCTGAGTCAGAAGGGTGTGGGTTCAAGTCCCACTCCAGCAACTTCAGCACAGAAATCAAGGCTGACACTCCAGAGACTGAGAGAGCACTGCACTGTCGGAGGGGCAGTACTGAGGGAGTGCTGCACTGTCGGAGGGGCAATACTGAGGGAGCGCCGCACTGTCGGAGGGGCAATACTGAGGGAGTGCTGTACTGTCGGAGGGGCAGTACTGAGGGAGTGCTGTACTGTCGGAGGGGCAGTACTGAGGGAGCGCTGTACTGTCGGAGGGGCAATACTGAGGGAGTGCCGCACTGTCGGAGGGGCAGTACTGAGGGAGTGCTGCACTGTCGGAGGGGCAGTACTGAGGGAGTGCCGCACTGTCGGAGGGTCAGTACTAAGGGAGTGCTGCACTGTCGGAGGGTCAGTACTGAGGGAGTGCCGCACTGTCGGAGGGTCAGTACTGAGGGAGTGCTGCACTGTCGGAGGGGCAGTACTGAGGGAGCGCCGCACTGTCGGAGGGGCAATACTGAGGGAGTGCTGTACTGTCGGAGGGGCAGTACTGAGGGAGTGCTGTACTGTCGGAGGGGCAGTACTGAGGGAGCGCTGTACTGTCGGAGGGGCAATACTGAGGGAGTGCCGCACTGTCGGAGGGGCAGTACTGAGGGAGTGCTGCACTGTCGGAGGGGCAGTACTGAGGGAGTGCCGCACTGTCGGAGGGTCAGTACTAAGGGAGTGCTGCACTGTCGGAGGGTCAGTACTGAGGGAGTGCCGCACTGTCGGAGGGTCAGTACTGAGGGAGTGCTGCACTGTCGGAGGGGCAGTACTGAGGGAGTGCCGCACTGTCAGAGGGGCCATACTGAGGGAGCGCCGCACTGTCGGAGGGGCAGTACTGAAGGAGCACTGCACTGTCGGAGGGGCAGTACTGAGGGAGTGCCGCACTGTCGGAGGGTCAGTACTGAGGGAGTGCTGCACTGTCGGAGGGTCAGTACTGAGGGAGTGCCGCACTGTCGGAGGGGCAGTACTGAGGGAGTGCCGCACTGTCAGAGGGGCCGTACTGAGGGAGTGCCGCACTGTCGGAGGGGCAGTACTGAGGGAGCACTACACTGTCGGAGGGGCAGTACTGAGGGAGTGCTGCACTGTCGGAGGGTCAGTACTGAGGGAGTGCTGCACTGTCGGAGGGTCAGTACTGAGGGAGTGCCGCACTGTCGGAGGGGCAGTACTGAGGGAGTGCCGCACTGTCGGAGGGGCAGTACTGAGGGAGTGCCGCACTGTCAGAGGGGCCGTACTGAGGGAGTGCCGCACTGTCAGAGGGGCCGTACTGAGGGAGCGCCACACTGTCAGAGGGGCCGTACTGAGGGAGCGCCACACTGTCGGAGGGGCAGTACTGAGGGAGCACTGCACTGTCGGAGGGGCAGTACTGAGGGAGCGCCGCACTGTCGGAGGGGCAGTACTGAGGGAGTGCCGCACTGTCGGAGGGGCAGTACTGAGGGAGCGCTGCACTGTCGGAGGCGCAGTACTGAGGGAGTGCTGCACTGTCGGAGGGGCAGTACTGAGGGAGTGCTGCACTGTCGGAGGGGCAGTACTGAGGGAGTGCTGCACTGTCAGAGGGGCAGTACTGAGGGAGCGCTGCACTGTCGGAGGGGCAGTACTGAGGGAGTGCTGCACTGTCGGAGGGGCAGTACTGAGGGAGTGCTGCACTGTCGGAGGGGCAGTACTGAGGGAGTGCTGCACTGTCGGAGGGGCAGTACTGAGGGAGTGCTGCACTGTTGGAGGGGCAGTACTGAGGGAGTGCTGCACTGTGGGAGGGGCAGTACTGAGGGAGCGCCGCACTGTCGGAGGGGCAGTACTGAGGGAGTGCTGCACTGTCGGAGGGGCAGTACTGAGGGAGCGCCGCACTGTCGGAGGGGCAGTACTGAGGGAGTGCCGCACTGTCGGCGGGGCAGTACTGAGGGAGTGCCGCACTGTCGGAGGGGCAGTACTGAGGGAGTGCTGCACTGTCGGAGGGGCAGTACTGAGGGAGTGCCGCACTGTCGGAGGGGCAGTACTGAGGGAGTGCTGCACTGTCGGTGGTGCCGTCTTTCGGATGAGACGTTGAACCGAGGTCCCATCCGCTCTCAGGTGTATGTAAAGAATCCCATGACACTATTTCGAAGAGGAGCAGGGGATTTATCCCCGGTGTCCTGGGGCCAATATTTATCCCTCAATCAACTTTACAGAAAAGCAGATTATCTGGTCATTATCACAGTGCTGTGTGTGGGAGCTTGCTGTGCGCAAATTGGCGTTTCCCACATTACAACAGTGAGTACACTGCAAAAGTACTCCATTGGCTGTAAAGCGCTTTGAGACATCCGGTGGTCGTGGAAGGCGCTATAGGAATGCACGTCTTTCTTTTGACTGAGGGGGTGAAATGATGAGCAGAGTTTGCACAGAATGGGTTTGTTTTCCCTCGAGTGTGGGAGGTCACCGGGCTGGGCTGCCCGGCAGCCCTCATGGGTCACGTTCAGCCTGCGCAGCACCAGGATCGCGACCCCCGACCTCTCGGCCCGTCTCTGGCCGGTCAGCGCCTCGCTGCTGGCTGGCCCTTGCTGTGCACACATCAACCGCGCTGTTCCCCGGACAGAACCGCAGTGACTGCACCTAAAGACAGAATGTGCATTTCTGCCGCGCCTGACACCGCCTCCTGACATCACAAAGCGCTTCACAGCCAATCAAGTTCTTTTAAAGTCTGGTCAGCGTCCGGGGTTGGCTGTGAAGGCCTTTGCGAGGCCCCAGGGATGGGAAAGCTGCTGTATAAACCGGAGTTCTTCCTGCTGTTACACGGAGAGGACGGGAGAGCAAGTGAAGCATTGGGCTGTCAACAACAATAATAACGTGTTTATATAGCGCCTTTAACATCGTGAAGTATCCCACGGCGCTTCACAGGAGCGTTAGAAGACAAAAGAATACATTTGACACCGAGCCAGCGAGGGAGAAACTAGGGCGGGCGACCAAAAGCTGGGTCAGAGAGGGAGGTTTTAAGGAGCGTCCTGCAGGAGGAGAGAGAGGTGGAGAGGCGGAGAGGTTTAGGGAGGGAGTTCCAGAGCTTGGGGCCCAGGCAACAGAAGGCACGGCCACCGATGGTGGAGCGATTATAATCAGGGATGGTCAGGAGGGCAGAATTAGAGCAGTGCAGATATCTCGGGGGGGTTGTGGGGCTGGTGGAGGTTACAGAGATAGGGAGGGGGCGAGGGCCATGGAGGGATTTGTAAACAAGGATGAGAATTTTGAAATCGAGGCATTGCTTATCCGGGAGCCAATGTAGGTCAGCGAGCACAGGGGCCTGATGGATGAGTGGGACTTGGTGTGAGTTAGGACACGGGGCAGTGAGCACAGGGGGTGATGGGTGAGTGGGACTGGGTGTGAGTTAGGACACGGGGCAGTGAGCACAGGGGGTGATGGGTGAGTGGGACTTGGTGTGAGTTAGGACACGGGGCAGTGAGCACAGGGGGTGATGGGTGAGTGGGACTTGGTGTGAGTTAGGACACGGGGCAGTGAGCACAGGGGGTGATGGGTGAGTGGGACTTGGTGCGAGTTAGGACGCAGGGCACAGGGGGTGATGGGTGAGTGGGACTGGGTGCGAGTTAGGACACGGGGCAGTGAGCACAGGGGGTGATGGGTGAGTGGGACTGGGTGTGAGTTAGGACACGGGTCAGTGAGCACAGGGGGTGATGGGTGAGTGGGACTGGGTGCGAGTTAGGACACGGGGCAGTGAGCACAGGGGGTGATGGGTGAGTGGGACTGGGTGCGAGTTAGGACACGGGGCAACGAGCACAGGGGTTGATGGGTGAGTGGGACTTGGTGCGAGTTAGGACGCAGGGCACAGGGGGTGATGGGTGAGTGGGACTCGGTGTGAGTTAGGACACGGGGCAGTGAGCACAGGGGGTGATGGGTAAGTGGGACTCGGTGCGAGTTAGGACAGGGGGCAGTGAGCACAGGGGGTGATGGGTGAGTGGGACTTGGTGCGAGTTAGGACATGGGGTCAGCGAGCATAGGGGGTGATGGGTGAGTGGGACTTGGTGCGAGTTAGGACGCAGTGCACAGGGGGTGATGGGTGAGTGGGACTGGGTGTGAGTTAGGATATGGGGCACAGGGGGTGATGGGTGAGTGGGACTTGGTGCGAGTTAGGACGCAGTGCACAGGGGGTGATGGGTGAGTGGGACTGGGTGTGAGTTAGGATATGGGGCACAGGGGGTGATGGGTGAGTGGGACTCGGTGTGAGTTAGGACACGGGGCAGTGAGCACAGGGATGATGGGTGAGTGGGACTCGGTGTGAGTTAGGACACGGGGCAGTGAGCACAGCGGGTGATGGGTGAGGGGGACTCGGTGTGAGTTAGGACACGGGGCAGTGAGCACAGGGATGATGGGTGAGGGGGACTCGGAGCGAGTTAGGACACGGGGCAGTGAGCACAGGGGGTGATGGGTGAGTGGGACTCGGTGTGAGTTAGGACACGGGGCAGTGAGCACAGGGGGTGATGGGTGAGTGGGACTGGGTGCGAGTTAGGACACGGGGCAGTGAGCACAGGGGGTGATGGGTGAGTGGGACTCGGTGTGAGTTAGGACACGGGGCAGTGAGCACAGGGGGTGATGGGTGAGTGGGACTCGGTGCGAGTTAGGACACGGGGCAGTGAGCACAGGGGGTGATGGGTGAGTGGGACTCGGTGCGAGTTAGGACACGGGATGCCAAGTTTTCGATGACCTCCAGTTTACGTAGGGTATAATGTGGGAGGCCGGCCAGCAGTGCATTGGAGTAGACACGTCTCGAGGTAACAAAGGCAGGGATAAGGGTCATCGACAGGAGTGATTGGAGCTGGGGGTAGGAGTTAGTCGGGCCTGTTTTCTGGGCCCAGAATCGGTGCAAGGCCCCGAGACCCACCCCAAACTGGTCCTCGGGCCTCAGCTGCACGTCTCGGGGGAGCTGCCGGCTCCTGTCTCGCCACCAGAGGCAGCTCGGCCCACGGGAACGATGTCTTTTGGGCCTGATGTACGTTCCGGGAGGGGCTTCGGAATGGACAGTGGAGGGGTGGGAGTGGAGAACACCAGGATTGTGGGTCGGGGAACTCCTCCTCACTCCACAGGAATGGGGTGTTTGTTTTTAACCAACGTCTCTGGAGAGTCCTGAGCTGGGCCAGGCTCCTGGGGAACTGGTTTCCTCCGAAGGGAATGATTCTGGAGTTAATGACTTTCACACCAGTCCACTCCACCGAGCCAGAGTTCCTGCTCCTGCTCGTGTTTATCACCCCCAACATAGGTCAGGTCAAGGTCGGACCCTGTCTCCTCCTCGAGTTCCATAACCTGCCGGGAAAATCATTCAAATCATTGGTTCAGCCGCAGTTGGCATATTGTGAGACCTTTGTCAGGCGTTGGGCTCCTCATTATTTAAGGGGTCTAAAAAGAACAATAACGTTCCCTTATATCGCGCCGTTAACGTAGTAAAATGTCCGAAGGCACTACACAGGAGTATTATCAAACAAAATTTGACTCTGAACCACATCAGGAGACATTCAGACCAGTGAGGATCAAAGAGGTAGATTTTAAGGAGCATCTTAAAGGAGGAGAGAGAGGCAGAGATGTTCGGCAGGGAGTTCCAGAGCTTGGGGCCCAGGCAGCTAAAGGCACGGCCATCAATGGTGGAGTGATTACAATCAGGGATGCCCAAGAGGGCAGAATTGGAGGGGCGCAGACATCTCGGGGCTGGGTGGGTGTGGGGGTTGTGGGGCTGGAGAAGATTACAGGGATAGGGAGGGGCAAGGCCCTGGAGGGATTTAAAAACAAGGATGAGAATTTTGAAATTGAGACATTACTTAACCGGGAGCCAATGTAGGTCAGCGAGCACAGGGGGTGATGGGTGAGTGGGACTGGGTGCGAGTTAGGACACGGGGCAGTGAGCACAGGGGGTGATGGGTGAGTGAGACTCGGTGCGAGTTAGTACACTGCGCAGTGAGCACAGGGGGTGATGGGTGAGTGAGACTCGGTGTGAGTTAGGACACGGGGCAGTGAGCACAGGGGGTGATGGGTGAGGGGGACTCGGTGTGAGTTAGTACACTGCGCAGTGAGCACAGGGGGTGATGGGTGAGTGGGACTCGGTGTGAGTTAGGACACGGGGCAGTGAGCACAGGGGGTGATGGGTGAGGGGGACTCGGTGTGAGTTAGGACACGGGGCAGTGAGCACAGGGGGTGATGGGTGAGTGAGACTCGGTGCGAGTTAGGACACGGGTCAGTGAGCACAGGGGTTGATGGGTGAGTGAGACTCGGTGTGAGTTAGGACACTGCGCAGTGAGCACAGGGGGTGATGGGTGAGTGGGACTCGGTGCGAGTTAGGACATGGGGCAGTGAGCACAGGGGGTGATGGTTGAGTGGGACTGGGTGCGAGTTAGGACACGGGGCACAGTAGGTGATGGGTGAGCGGGACTGGGTGTGAGTTCGGACATGGGGCAGTGAGCACAGGGGGTGATGGGTGAGTGGGACTCGGTGCGAGTTAAGACACGGGGCAGCGAGCACAGGGGGTGATGGGTGAGCGGGACTCGGTGTGAGTTAGGACACGGGGCAGTGAACACAGGAGGTGGTGGGTGAGTGGGACTTGGTGCGAGTTAGGACACGGGGCACAGGGGGTGATGGGTGAGTGGGACTGGGTGTGAGTTAGGACACGGGGCAGTGAGCACAGGGGGTGATGGGTGAGTGGGACTTGGTGCGAGTTAGGACACGGGGCAGTGAACACAGGAGGTGGTGGGTGAGTGGGACTTGGTGCGAGTTAGGACACGGGGCACAGGGGGTGATGGGTGAGTGGGACTGGGTGTGAGTTAGGACACGGGGCAGTGAGCACAGGGGATGATGGGTGAGCGGGACTCGGTGCGAGTTAGGACACGGGGCAGTGAACACAGGAGGTGGTGGGTGAGTGGGACTTGGTGCGAGTTAGGACACGGGGCACAGGGGGTGATGGGTGAGCGGGATTTGGTGTGAGTTAGGACACGGGGCAGTGAGCACAGGTGGTGATGGGTGAGTGGGACTTGGTGCGAGTTAGGTTACGGGGCAGTGAGCACAGGGGGTGATGGGTGAGTGGGGCCTGGTGCGAGTTAGGACATGGGGCAGTGAGCACAGGGGGTGATGGTTGAGTGGGACTGGGTGCGAGTTAGGACACGGGGCACAGTAGGTGATGGGTGAGCGGGACTGGGTGTGAGTTCGGACATGGGGCAATGAGCACAGGGGGTGATGGGTGAGTGGGACTGGGTGTGAGTTAGGACACGGGGCAGTGAGCACAGGGGGTGATGGGTGAGTGGGACTTGGTGCGAGTTAGGACACGGGGCACAGGGGGTGATGGGTGAGCGGGACTTGGTGCAAGTTAGGACACGGGGCACAGGGGGTGATGGGTGAGCGGGACTTGGTGCGAGTTAGGACACGGGGCAGTGAGCACAGGGGGTGATGGGTGAGTGGGACTGCGTGCGAGTTAGGACACGGGGCACAGGGGGTGATGGGTGAGCGGGACTCGGTGTGAGTTAGGACACGGGGCAACGAGCATAGGGGGTGATGGGTGAGGGGGACTCGTTGCGAGTTAGGACACGGGGCAGTGAGCACAGGGGGTGATGGGTGAGTGGGACTGGGTGCGAGTTAGGACACGGGGCACAGGGGGTGATGGGTGAGCGGGACTGGGTATGAGTTAGGACACGGGGCAGTGAGCACAGGGGGTGATGGGTGAGTGGGACTCGGTGCAAGTTAGGACACGGGGCAGCGAGCACAGGGGGTGATGGGTGAGTGGGACTGGGTGCGAGTTAGGACACGGGGCAGTGAGCACAGGGGGTGATGGGTGAGTGGGACTGGATGTGAGTTAGGACACGGGTCAGTGAGCACAGGGGGTGGTGGGTGAGTGGGACTCGGTGTGAGTTAGGGCACGGGGCAGCGAGCACAGGGGGTGATGGGTGAGCGGGACTGGCTGTGAGTTAGGACACGGGGCAGTGAGCACAGAGGGTGATGGGTGAGTGGGACTGGGTGTGAGTTAGGACACGGGGCAGTGAGCACAGGGGGTGATGGGTGAGCGGGACTGGGTGCGAGTTAGGACACGGGGCAGTGAGCACAGGGGGTGATGGGTGAGCGGGACTTGGTGCGAGTTAGGACACGGGGCAGTGAGCACAGGGGGTGATGGGTGAGTGGGACTCGGTGCGAGTTAGGACACGGGTCAGTGAGCACAGGGGGTGATGGGTGAGTGGGACTGGGTGTGAGTTAGGACACGGGTCAGTGAGCACAGGGGGTGATGGGTGAGTGGGACTGGGTGTGAGTTAGGACACGGGCAGTGAGCACAGGGGGTGATGGGTGAGTGGGACTGGGTGTGAGTTAGGACACGGGGCAGTGAGCACAGGGGGTGGTGGGTGAGTGGGACTTGGTGGGAGTTAGGACACGGGGCAGTGAGCACAGGGGGTGGTGGGTGAGTGGGACTTGGTGTGAGTTAGGACACGGGGCAGTGAGCACAGGGGGTGATGGGTGAGTGGGACTCGGTGTGAGTTAGGACACGGGGCAGTGAGCACAGGGGGTGATGGGTGAGTGGGACTCGGTGCGAGTTAGGACACGGGGCAGCGAGCACAGGGGGTGATGGGTGAGTGGGACTGGGTGCGAGTTAGGACACGGGGCAGTGAGCACAGGGGGTGATGGGTGAGTGGGACTTGGTGCGAGTTAGGACACGGGGCACAGGGGGTGATGGGTGAGCGGGACTTGGTGCGAGTTAGGACACGGGGCACAGGGGGTGATGGGTGAGCGGGACTTGGTGCGAGTTAGGACACGGGGCAGTGAGCACAGGGGGTGATGGGTGAGTGGGACTGCGTGCGAGTTAGGACACGGGGCACAGGGGGTGATGGGTGAGCGGGACTCGGTGTGAGTTAGGACACGGGGCAACGAGCATAGGGGGTGATGGGTGAGGGGGACTCGTTGCGAGTTAGGACACGGGGCAGTGAGCACAGGGGGTGATGGGTGAGTGGGACTGGGTGCGAGTTAGGACACGGGGCACAGGGGGTGATGGGTGAGCGGGACTTGGTGCGAGTTAGGACACGGGGGCAGTGAGCACAGGGGGTGATGGGTGAGTGGGACTCGGTGTGAGTTAGGACACGGGGCAGCGAGCACAGGGGGTGATGGGTGAGGGGGACTGGGTGCGAGTTAGGACACGGGGCACAGGGGGTGATGGGTGAGGGGGACTGGGTATGAGTTAGGACACGGGGCAGTGAGCACAGGGGGTGATGGGTGAGTGGGACTCGGTGCAAGTTAGGACACGGGGCAGCGAGCACAGGGGGTGATGGGTGAGTGGGACTGGGTGCGAGTTAGGACACGGGGCAGTGAGCACAGGGGGTGATGGGTGAGTGGGACTGGATGTGAGTTAGGACACGGGTCAGTGAGCACAGGGGGTGGTGGGTGAGTGGGACTCGGTGTGAGTTAGGGCACGGGGCAGCGAGCACAGGGGGTGATGGGTGAGCGGGACTGGCTGTGAGTTAGGACACGGGGCAGTGAGCACAGGGGGTGATGGGTGAGCGGGACTTGGTGCGAGTTAGGACACGGGGCAGTGAGCACAGGGGGTGATGGGTGAGTGGGACTCGGTGCGAGTTAGGACACGGGTCAGTGAGCACAGGGGGTGATGGGTGAGTGGGACTGGGTGTGAGTTAGGACACGGGTCAGTGAGCACAGGGGGTGATGGGTGGTGGGACTGGGTGTGAGTTAGGACACGGGCAGTGAGCACAGGGGGTGATGGGTGAGTGGGACTGGGTGTGAGTTAGGACACGGGGCAGTGAGCACAGGGGGTGGTGGGTGAGTGGGACTTGGTGGGAGTTAGGACACGGGGCAGTGAGCACAGGGGGTGGTGGGTGAGTGGGACTTGGTGTGATTTAGGACACGGGGCAGTGAGTACAGGGGGTGATGGGTGAGTGGGACTGGGTGTGAGTTAGGACACGGGGCAGTGAGCACAGGGGGTGATGGGTGAGTGGGACTCGGTGCGAGTTAGGACACGGGGCAGCGAGCACAGGGGGTGATGGGTGAGTGGGACTGGGTGCGAGTTAGGACACGGGGCAGTGAGCACAGGGGGTGATGGGTGAGTGGGACTGGATGTGAGTTAGGACACGGGGCAGTGAGCACAGGGGGTGATGGGTGAGTGGGACTGGGTGCGAGTTAGGACATGGGGCAGTGAGCACAGGGGGTGATGGGTGAGTGGGACTGGGTGCGAGTTAGGACATGGGGCAGTGAGCACAGGGGGTGATGGGTGAGCAGGACTGGGTGTGAGTTAGGACACGGGTCAGTGAGCACAGGGGGTGGTGGGTGAGTGGGACTCGGTGTGAGTTAGGGCACGGGGCAGCGAGCACAGGGGGTGATGGGTGAGCGGGACTGGCTGTGAGTTAGGACACGGGGCACAGGGGGTGATGGGTGAGTGGGACTGGGTGCGAGTTAGGACACGGGTCAGTGAGCACAGGGGGTGATGGGTGAGTGGGACTCGGTGCGAGTTAGGACACGGGGCACAGGGGGTGATGGGTGAGTGGGACTGGGTGCGAGTTAGGACACGGGGCAGTGAGCACAGGGGGTGATGGGTGAGCGGGACTTGGTGCGAGTTAGGACACGGGGCAGTGAGCACAGGGGGTGATGGGCGAGTGGGACTCGGTGCGAGTTAGGACACGGGTCAGTGAGCACAGTGGGTGATGGGTGAGTGGGACTGGGTGTGAGTTAGGACACGGGTCAGTGAGCACAGGGGGTGATGGGTGAGTGGGACTGGGTGTGAGTTAGGACACGGGCAGTGAGCACAGGGGGTGATGGGTGAGTGGGACTGGGTGTGAGTTAGGACACGGGGCAGTGAGCACAGGGGGTGATGGGTGAGTGGGACTGGGTGCGAGTTAGGACACGGGGTCAGCGAGCACAGGGGGTGATGGGTGAGTGGGACTGGGTGCGAGTTAGGACACGGGGGCAGTGAGCACAGGGGGTGATGGGTGAGTGGGACTCGGTGTGAGTTAGGACACGGGGCAGTGAGCACAGGGGGTGATGGGTGAGTGGGACTGGGTGCGAGTTAGGACACGGGGTCAGCGAGCACAGGGGGTGATGGGTGAGTGGGACTGGGTGTGAGTTAGGACACGGGGCAGTGAGCACAGGGGGTGATGGGTGAGTGGGACTGGGTGTGAGTTAGGACACGGGGCAGCTGAGTTTTGGATGAACTGGAGTTTAGAGAGGGTGGGAGATGGATCAGGAATGTGTTGGAATAGTCGAGTCTGGAGGTAGCAAATGGCGGGCGGAAGCTTATAAAATGAGTCCCATAAATGTAACGGTGGGATCATGGCCGACACGGACCGGCAGGATTTGTTCCCGATTCCCGCCGTGTACCGGGACAACACGTGGGGTAAACCAGGCAGCAGCGATTCAGGATTGGCGAGCTCGGCCAGGGTCCTTGCCCTTCACACTCACCTCACCCCCTTCTCTTCTCTCCAGATGCTGGACGTGAGCGCCAGTCAGCTGTCGGGCCTCTATCCCACCCTGGCCCAACACATCCTGCCGCTACACAGGGAGGTCAAGGGGCACTGGGCCCTGTTGCAGCAAGGTTCCAAACTCAGGTAATCACAGATTCACAGAAATGTACTGCACGGAAGGAGGCCATTCGGCCCATCGTGTCCGCGCCGGCCGACCAAGAGTCTATCCAGTCTAATCCCCCTTCCCAGCTCTCGGTCCGTAACCCTGCAGGTTACGGCACTTCAGGGGCACATCCAGGTACTGTTTAATTGTGGTTAGGGTTTCTGCCTCTACCACCCTTTCAGGCCGTGAGTTCCAGACCCCCACCTCCCTCTGGGTGAAGACATTTCCCCACAAATCCCCTCTACCTCCCCCCAATTACTTTCAATCTCTGCCCCCTGGTTGTTGACCCCTCTGCCAAGAGAAACAGGTCCTTCCTATCCACTCTATCCAGGCCCCTCATCATTTTATACACCTCAGTGAGGTCTCCCCTCAGCCTCCTCTGTTCCAAAGAAAACGAACCCAGAAAAGTGCGGGCTGTGGCGGGGCAGGGTTGATAAACGGCCTGCTCCTCAGCTGTCTGTCAGGCTCTGACGGAGGCTATTTTCAGGCCTACCCTAGCAGTCCAAGCCTGGTATCATTACCCAGTCCAGCGACCTCCATGACCCCCGACCCTCACATCCTGAAGAAGTCCGTCACGGACTGACCCACTGCCCCACCCTCCACAGAGAGAAGTCCTTCGTCCCCTCTGCCTTTGACCCCCATGTCCCAACAGGGTGAAAGGTCAGTGTCACACCAGCACCCATCGAACTGGGGCTCAGGGTGACACCAGCACCCATGGACCTAGAGCTCAGGGTGACAACAGCACCCATGGACCTCGGGCTCAGGGTGACACCAGCACCCATCGAACTGAACCTCAGGGTGACACCAGCACCCATGGACCTGGGGCTCAGGGTGACTCCAGCACCCATGGACCTGGGGCTCAGGGTGACACCAGCACCCATGGACCTGGGGCTCAGGGTGACTCCAGCACCCATGGACCTGGGGCTCAGGGTGACACCAGCACCCATGGACCTGGGGCTCAGGGTGACTCCAGCACCCATGGACCTGGGGCTCAGGGTGACTCCAGCACCCATGGACCTGGGGCTCAGGGTGACTCCAGCACCCATGGACCTGGGGCTCAGGGTGACACCAGCACCCATGGACCTGGGGCTCAGGGTGACTCCAGCACCCATGGACCTGGGGCTCAGGGTGACTCCAGCACCCATGGACCTAGGGCTCAGGGTGACTCCAGCACCCATGGACCTAGGGCTCAGGGTGACTCCAGCACCCATGGACCTGGGGCTCAGGGTGACTCCAGCACCCATGGACCTAGGGCTCAGGGTGACTCCAGCACCCATGGACCTGGGGCTCAGGGTGACTCCAGCACCCATGGACCTGGGGCTCAGGGTGACTCCAGCACCCATGGACCTGGGGCTCAGGGTGACTCCAGCACCCATGGACCTGGGGCTCAGGGTGACTCCAGCACCCATGGACCTGGGGCTCAGGGTGACTCCAGCACCCATGGACCTGAGACCTGGTCACTGGGTTTTATTGCGAGTAAAGAACGAGATAGGACGCTCTGAGGGAAGGGCAATGAACCCAATGCAGAATGACGGAGACGGGTACGAGGCTGAGATGGCTTTAGCAAGGGGCTGCAGCATGTCCGTCCCCGCGAGGATATGAGACGGAGATTGTTACAGAGGCTGTGTCTTTCCCCTAGGAGAAAGGCGCCGGGGGTTTGGACACAGGGGCCAGGTTTATCCAGCGGAGAAGACCCTGCCTCCACCTCCCATCCAGTGTCCAACAGCGAGCCGGGACGGCCAGAGGGAGGGCCGCTGAGAAATCAGCCCCTCGAGGCATCAGAGAGGGAGCAGCATGGCACGGTCAGTGTGTGGGGGGGAGGGGCACGGTCAGTGTGTGGGGGGAGGGGCACGGTCAGTGTGGGGGGGAGGGGCACGGTCAGTGTGTGGGGGAGGGGCACGGTCAGTGTGTGGGGGGAGGGGCACGGTCAGTGTGTGGGGGAGGGGCACGGTCAGTGTGTGTGGGGGAGGGGCACGGTCAGTGTGTGTGGGGGAGGGGCACGGTCAGTGTGTGTGGGGGAGGGGCACGGTCAGTGTGTGGGGGAGGGGCACGGTCAGTGTGTGGGGGGGAGGGGCACGGTCAGTGTGTGGGGGAGGGGCACGGTCAGTGTGTGGGGGAGGGGCACGGTCAGTGTGTGTGGGGGAGGGGCACGGTCAGTGTGTGGGGGAGGGGCACGGTCAGTGTGTGGGGGAGGGGCACAGTCAGTGTGTGGGGGAGGGGCACGGTCAGTGTGTGGGGGAGGGCACGGTCAGTGTGTGGGGGAGGGGCACGGTCAGTGTGTGTGGGGGAGGGGCACGGTCAGTGTGTGGGGGAGGGGCACGGTCAGTGTGTGGGGGAGGGGCACGGTCAGTGTGTGGGGGAGGGGCACGGTCAGTGTGTGGGGGAGGGGCACGGTCAGTGTGGGGGGAGGGGCACGGTCAGTGTGTGTGGGGGAGGGGCACGGTCAGTGTGTGGGGGAGGGGCACGGTCAGTGTGTGTGGGGGAGGGGCACGGTCAGTGTGTGGGGGAGGGGCACGGTCAGTGTGTGGGGGAGGGGCACGGTCAGTGTGTGTGGGGGAGGGGCACGGTCAGTGTGTGGGGGAGGGGCACGGTCAGTGTGTGTGGGGGAGGGGCACGGTCAGTGTGTGTGGGGGAGGGGCACGGTCAGTGTGTGTGGGGGAGGGGCACGGTCAGTGTGTGGGGGGGAGGGGCACGGTCAGTGTGTGTGGGGGAGGGGCACGGTCAGTGTGTGGGGGAGGGGCACGGTCAGTGTGTGTGGGGGAGGGGCACGGTCAGTGTGTGGGGGGAGGGGCACGGTCAGTGTGTGGGGGGGAGGGGCACGGTCAGTGTGTGGGGGAGGGGCACGGTCAGTGTGTGGGGGAGGGGCACGGTCAGTGTGTGGGGGAGGGGCACGGTCAGTGTGTGGGGGAGGGGCACGGTCAGGGTGTGGGGGAGGGGCACGGTCAGTGTGTGGGGAGGGGCACGTCATGTGTGGGGGAGGGGCACGGTCAGTGTGTGGGGGAGGGGCACGGTCAGTGTGTGGGGGAGGGGCACGGTCAGTGTGTGTGGGGGAGGGGCACGGTCAGTGCACGGTCAGTGTGTGGGGGAGGGGCACGGTCAGTGTGTGTGGGGGAGGGGCACGGTCAGTGTGTGGGGGAGGGGCACGGTCAGTGTGGGGGGGAGGGGCACGGTCAGTGTGTGGGGGGGAGGGGCACGGTCAGTGTGTGGGGGAGGGGCACGGTCAGTGTGTGGGGGAGGGGCACGGTCAGTGTGTGTGGGGGAGGGGCACGGTCAGTGTGTGGGGGGAGGGGCACGATCAGTGTGTGGGGGAGGGGCACGGTCAGTGTGTGGGGGAGGGGCACGGTCAGTGTGGGGGGGAGGGGCACGGTCAGTGTGTGTGGGGGAGGGGCACGGTCAGTGTGTGGGGGAGGGGCACGGTCAGTGTGTGGGGGAGGGGCACGGTCAGTGTGTGGGGGAGGGGCACGGTCAGTGTGTGGGGGGGAGGGGCACGGTCAGTGTGTGGGGGGGAGGGGCACGGTCAGTGTGTGTGGGGGGGAGGGGCACGGTCAGTGTGTGGGGGGGGGGGGCACGGTCAGTGTGTGGGGGGGAGGGGCACGGTCAGTGTGTGGGGGAGGGGCACGGTCAGTGTGTGGGGGAGGGGCACGGTCAGTGTGTGGGGAGGAGGCACGGTCAGTGTGTGGGGGAGGGGCACGGTCAGTGTGTGGGGGGGAGGGGCACGGTCAGTGTGTGGGGGAGGGGCACGTTCAGTGTGTGGGGGGAGGGGCAGGGTCAGTGTGTGGGGGAGGGGCACGGTCAGTGTGTGGGGGAGGAGGGGCACGGTCAGTGTGTGGGGGAGGGGCACGGTCAGTGTGTGTGGGGGAGGGGCACGGTCAGTGTGTGGGGGAGGGGCACGGTCAGTGTGTGGGGGAGGGGCACGGTCAGTGTGGGTGGGGGAGGGGCACGGTCAGTGTGTGGGGGGAGGGCACGGTCAGTGTGTGGGGGAGGGGCACGGTCAGTGTGTGTGGGGGAGGGGCACGGTCAGTGTGTGGGGGGGAGGGGCACGGTCAGTGTGTGGGGGGAGGGGCACGGTCAGTGTGGGGGGGAGGGGCACGGTCAGTGTGTGGGGGAGGGGCACGGTCAGTGTGTGGGGGAGGGGCACGGTCAGTGTGTGTGGGGAGGGGCACGGTCAGTGTGTGGGGGGAGGGGCACGGTCAGTGTGTGGGGGGAGGGCACGGTCAGTGTGTGGGGGAGGGGCACGGTCAGTGTGTGGGGGGAGGGGCACGGTCAGTGTGTGGGGGAGGGGCACGGTCAGTGTGGTGGGGGAGGGGCACGGTCAGTGTGGGGGGGGGGAGGGGCACGGTCAGTGTGTGGGGGGAGGGGCACGGTCAGTGTGGGGGGGAGGGGCACGGTCAGTGTGTGGGGGGAGGGGCACGGTCAGTGTGTGTGGGGGAGGGGCACGGTCAGTGTGTGTGGGGGAGGGGCACGGTCAGTGTGTGGGGGAGGGGCACGGTCAGTGTGTGGGGGAGGGGCACGGTCAGTGTGTGGGGGAGGGGCACGGTCAGTGTGTGGGGGAGGGGCACGGTCAGTGTGTGGGGGGAGGGGCACGGTCAGTGTGTGTGGGGGAGGGGCACGGTCAGTGTGGGGGGGAGGGGCACGGTCAGTGTGTGGGGGGAGGGGCACGGTCAGTGTGTGTGGGGGAGGGGCACGGTCAGTGTGTGGTGGGGGAGTAGTGTGTGGGGGGAGGGGGGCCGTCAGTGTGTGTGGGGAGGGGCACGGTCAGTGTGGGTGGGGGAGGGGCACGGTCAGTGTGTGGGGAGGGGCATGGTTGTGTGGGGGAGGGGCACGGTCAGTGTGTGGGGGGAGGGGCACGGTCAGTGTGTGGGGGGAGGGGCACGGTCAGTGTGTGTGGGGAGGGGCACGGTCCAGTGTGTGGGGGAGGGGCACGGTCAGTGTGTGGGGGAGGGGCACGGTCAGTGTGTGTGGGGGAGGGGCACGGTCAGTGTGTGTGGGGAGGGGCACGGTCAGTGTGTGGGGGGAGGGGCACGGTCAGTGTGTGGGGGGAGGGGCACGGTCAGTGTGTGTGGGGGAGGGGCACGGTCAGTGTGTGTGGGGAGGGGCACGGTCAGTGTGTGGGGGAGGGGCACGGTCAGTGTGTGGGGGGAGGGGCACGGTCAGTGTGTGTGGGGAGGGGCACGGTCAGTGTGTGGGGGAGGGGCACGGTCAGTGTGTGGGGGGAGGGGCACGGTCAGTGTGTGGGGGAGGGGCACGGTCAGTGTGTGTGGGGGAGGGGCACGGTCAGTGTGTGGGGGAGGGGCACGGTCAGTGTGTGGGGGAGGGGCACGGTCAGTGTGTGGGGGGAGGGGCACGGTCAGTGTGTGTGGGGGAGGGGCACGGTCAGTGTGTGGGGGAGGGGCACGGTCAGTGTGTGGGGGAGGGGCACGGTCAGTGTGTGGGGGAGGGGCACGGTCAGTGTGTGTGGGGGAGGGGCACGGTCAGTGTGTGGGGGGAGGGGCACGGTCAGTGTGTGTGGGGGAGGGGCACGGTCAGTGTGTGTGGGGGAGGGGCACGGTCAGTGTGTGGGGGAGGGGCACGGTCAGTGTGTGGGGGAGGGGCACGGTCAGTGTGTGGGGGAGGGGCACGGTCAGTGTGTGGGGGGAGGGGGCACGGTCAGTGTGTGGGGGAGGGGCACGGTCAGTGTGTGTGGGGGAGGGGCACGGTCAGTGTGTGGGGGGAGGGGCACGGTCAGTGTGTGGGGGAGGGGCACGGTCAGTGTGTGGGGGAGGGGCACGGTCAGTGTGTGGGGGAGGGGCACGGTCAGTGTGTGGGGGGGGAGGGGCACGGTCAGTGTGTGTGGGGAGGGGCACGGTCAGTGTGTGGGGGAGGGGCACGGTCAGGTGTGTGGGGGAGGGGCACGGTCAGTGTGTGGGGGAGGGGCACGGTCAGTGTGTGGGGGAGGGCACGGTCAGTGTGTGGGGGGGAGGGGCACGGTCAGTGTGTGGGGGAGGGGCACGGTCAGTGTGTGTGGGGGAGGGGCACGGTCAGTGTGTGGGCGGAGGCGGCACGGTCAGTGTGTGCGGGGGGAGGGGCACGGTCAGACGTGTGGGGGAGGGGCACGGTCAGTGTGTGGGGGAG